>NC_041215.1:93619966-93678168 GCF_002837175.3 Physeter macrocephalus | reverse complement strand
ATTTGCATATATTGAAGAATCTTTGCATCCCTGGGATAAACCTCACTTGATCATGGTGTATGATCCTTTTAATGTGCTGTTGGATTCTGTTTGCTAGTATTTTGTTGAGGATTTTTGCATCTATGTTCATCAGTGATATTGGCCTGTAGTTTTCTTTCTTTGTGACGTCTTTGTCTGGTTTTGGTATCAGGGTGATGGTGGCCTCATAGAATGAGTTTGGGAGTGTTCCTCCCTCTGCTATCTTTTGGAAGAGTTTGAGAAGGATAGATGTTAGCTCTTCTCTAAATGTTTGATAGAATTCGCCTGTGAAGCCATCTGGTCCTGGGCTTTTGTTTGTTGGAAGATTTTTAATCACAGTTTCAATTTCAGTGCTTATTTTAGAAGTTTCAGATTTACAGAAGAATTATGCATTTAGTACATAGGGTTCCCCTATATCCAGACCCAATTTCCCCTCTTCTTAACATCTTACATTACCAACTGATGAACCAATAGTGGCACTTTATTGTCAATATTTTATTCAGGTTTCCCTGGGTTTTACCCAATGACCTCCTTTTCTTCCAGGATCCCATCCAAGATACCATATTACATGTAGTCATCAAAGCTTCTTACACTCTTCTTGGCTGGAACAGTTTCCCAGACTTACCTTGATTTTCATGCCCTTTACAATTTTGAGGAGTACTGGCCACATATTTTATAGAATATCCCTCAATTGGGATGTGTCTGATTTTTTTTACATTATTAAACTGGGGTTGTGGATTTTGAGGAAGACAACCTGAGAGGTGGGTGTCATTCTCAACTACCCACATACCTTATCACTATTGATGTTAAACTTCATCCCCTGGCTAAGGTAGTATTTGTCAGATATTTGTCCACCATAAATTTATTATTTTTCTCCCTTTCTATACTGTACTCTCTGGAAGAAACTCACTACGTGCAGCCCACAATTAAGGAGTAGGAGTTATGTTCTATCTTCTTGAGAGTGTAGTATCTACAAAAATTATTTGGAATTCTGCACAGAGATTTGTCTATTCCATTTATTTACTTATTTATTTTCATGCATTTATTTCAGTATGGACTCATGGGTATTTATTTTAAATTTGGGGTAATAATTCAAAGCTACTTGGCTTATTTTGATGGTCAAATTATTTTAGCTTTGGCTTTTGGGATTTCTTTCACTTGGCTCTGGTGTCCCTTTGATATATCCCTATCATTATGGGGTTTTTTTGAGTATTTTCTTACTTTACAGCATTATAAGACATTCTAGGCTTATCTTGTGTATTTCCTACCCCAGTCATAAAATCAGTCATTTCTCCAAAGAGGCTTTTTAAATTACAGTATGGCATTAGAAACCACAATTTGGGACCTAGGTGTGTGTTCATTGCTACTAACAAGTCATTCTTTTTATACCCTCTCAGTTGACAGAGCAAGGAAATATATGTGTGTATACAAACACGTGTGTGTGTGTGTGTATGTATATATATAAATGAATTTTTTTAATATTTTGGAAGCAAGGACAGCTTGGAAGTAGGATAACCTTAGCTTTTATAGCAGTTCTTCTGAAACTTTCCTTGTGTGGGATATCATATAAAATAGAGGCAAATTAGGACATATTAATGAATACCTTAATGGTAGAGCTAAGTAAAGGCTGGATACAATATCTTAAATATATACTCTAAACCAGAGATCCCTACCTGGAGTTCACAGGCTGAATGGGCCTGCATATATGTTTTGTTTGATCCACACAGTGTTTTTTAAAACTCTTTGAATTACAAAACTAACGCTGCAAAATTGAGAGATGTCAAATACAAATACTGATTTCTAGTTTCTTTTTAAAATTTATCCTATCCGAGAAACTGTGGACCCACATTATTCATGTACCAATCACCTGGCATTGAATGGTGGTTGAAATCTTGGTGGGGACTGCACAAGCTCCAGTCTACCATAAGCCCTCTACCCATTCCCACCTCCACCTCACTTTCTCTTGGACACTGAGGAAACAGTTCAGGTTCCACCTTACATGCACTATTGTTTTTCACATAGTAAGGAAAAGAGGAAAATACTTCTTGAACCCATGACTAACACATTGGGAAAACAAAGGGTTGTCTATGACATATATGTTTTTTAAGTAAAATGAAAGAAAGCATATTCCTCTATGTGAGTGAGAAGTATCCCTATTTGCTTAATATGCAAAATGAACCCTGCCCACTAAATTTGGATGTCTGCCCTAATCCTTGGTTCTCCAGTGAGGATCAGAACGAAATGTTTTCCTGCCACTTCTTTAAAATGACTTCATAAAGTAATACAATCCAACACAGAGTTTGGATTTTGGTGTGACATTGATGTAGATACCATTATTATATGGCCTAGTTTTAAATCTTTAAAAGATATCTCTAATGTCTTTTATTTTTTGTGACAATTTTTATAAATCTTGAACCATGTTATCTTGTGTAAATGGCCAATGATAAATGATTTACTCAAGATCTATAAACTACATCTTATTGCTATATTTAAAGCATTATATTTGTATTTTTGCGTGCAGAGATCAGTACAGTTAGTTTTATTCAGAAGGGAAATGAATAAAGAAAACATTTATTAATTGTAGAATATAGATTTCTGGTATGCTAAATATATAGAATATGAATTCAGCATCATATTTTACATTTATCTTCTGTTTTCAAAATGATGAACATTACAAGAAAATTAAAAGTTTGAGCCATCAACAATTAATTAAAAATAAAACCCAGGTTATAAGCAGCTGCAAATGAAGCAAGCTTGTAGCTTGCCATGTTTTACTGATTGAACTAAATTGGATATATTTGGCAAGACAATGGACTTATGGCAGGAACAACAACAAATAAGGTTGTAATTACCTGAATAAAGGTGGGTTTAAATTAAGTTTAAGTATAAAAATAAGTATAGTATAAAACAAAATTTAAAAGTATATAAAATAAATCAGGCTTAGCAATTTGACCACCTCCCTCTCCCCATGTCACTGCATAATTGTCAGCATCATAAATTTTACCATGTTTATGCATGTCTGTCTGTACATATAAATATAAAAACACAGATTTTACCTTGTTTATGCATGTCTGTATATATAAATATAAAACCACAAGATTTTACCATGTTTGTGCATGTATATTAGGTATATATGTATTTATAAAAAAATTACAGTGGCCTAATATGAGTGTATATAACCATTTGTATAAAAGGAAATATCTACAACCACAATATACAATATAAAACTATGTTTTATATATATATGTATATATATGTGTGTGTATTTGTAAATACATACACACATACAAGGATATAGGTGATGTAGGGTTTTTACCAGATATTTTTACATATATAATAGTAATATCTCTATTAGAAGATGCTGGTGAATTCAATGGAAACTTCTGGTCTGCAGAATAGTATGTTGGTTTTTCATATACAAATTAATTTCTTATTAATTTATGCCACATAAATTAACATTTAGAGAAATAAATTTGATGAATACAGCTTAAGTTAACCATCAAGATGCTGGACTTTCAGTGCTGAGAAACCAGAGCTTGAGTCAGGACCCTATCTCAGCAGCTCTCATGCTACTAATCATTTTATACTAACACCCACCTGACTACAGCCTATCCAGAGAATGAATGTGATTGATAAAGAATGTATGATTAATAAAATCTTGTTTCTCTGCTGATCTTCATTCTTCATGAAAAAGCTTACACCTGCAATAATACTGTCTGGTTTCAAATCCAGGGCCTATCACTTCTGAGGAGTGGGAATCTTTGTCCTGGGGCAAATTGTTTAATCACTGTGAGCTACTGTCAGTTACCTCCTGCGGATGAAAGTATGTTTAGGAATAAATGAGATCAAGAATATAAAACAGTTTGGACAGTACTTAGCACATATCAAGTATTCAATAAATATAAGCTTCTATTGCTATTTCTAGTGCTACCATTACTGTGACTGCTATCAATTTACATAAAGTTCTTTGAAACTGAATTGTCTTTTATTTTAATAACTCTTAGAAAATCGAAAAAGATCAACATCAAAATGCTGAATCACCAGTTCACTGTCATTAATCTGGAAATTTCCTAAGTGTGTAGGTATGGCCATAGTGTTTGCAATTGTTTGAAGCCGAAACAATTGAAACACTTTAGCCTATGGATTATCATGAACAAGAAACTGCCAAGTGGAATACTACCTTCTGTTTTTCAGTTCACTGTTTGTAACCAATATTTATTACACAGAAGAGTAGGACTTGTTAGAAATCATTGTAGTACCTCATTTGCAAGCTTAGGTAGTGTTTCTCTTATCAGGTACCCAGCAGCTTCATGGAGCATCGAAAACACTTGGGTTGCTGTTCAGAACACCCAATTGCCTGTGTGGCAATATTTTGTCAGAAAACATCTTCATCATAAATTATGTATTACACATTATTATTCAGGTTTGGGAAGAAAAAAGTTGCTAAAGGGGTTGAAATAATACTCTAGAAATCTATGACCATCTGTGATAGGTTCTGTTTTTGCTGTTTGGTTGCTTTGAATTAGAAGTTATGGGTTTTTTAATTAAGCTAGTACTTTATTATTTGACTTCAGCTGTAAATGTAAGTGGAAATGGAAAATAGAAATAGGAGAACAAAAATAAAAAGTATGACTTAGGGCTTCCCTAGTGGCGCAGTGGTTGAGAATCCGCCTGCCGATGCAAGGGACACAGGTTCGTGCCCCAGTCTGGGAAGATCCCACGTGCTGCGGAGTGGCTGGGCCCGTGAGCCATGGCCGCTGAGCCTGTGCGTCCGGAGCCTGTGCTCCGCAACGGGAGAGGCCACAACAGTGAGAGGCCCGCATACCACAAAAAAAAAAAAAAAGTATGACTTAAAGATTTGTTATATAAATTATATGTATATTCCCAATAACCTTAGGTTGTGGAGCTGAAGATATGGTTACTGTTCTTAAGGGCAAGATGACTTTCCAAAGCTTTGAAACTAATGCTTCTTATAACTTCTCAGATTGTATTAATTTCATGTGGTTATTAATAAGGCATGTAGGAGTTAGTGTTTTCACTAATGATGGAATAATTGGGACTAGGGGGATTTCATTTTGTAAATCTTAAAACTGATTATCTACCCCATCTCCTTTTCAGACAGGCTTAAGAGAAATAAATGAAACTTTTGCATTGCTGTTTATTATATAATTTGCTTCACTTTCCTGGAATTTGCCCTTTATTTCTTGGTGTTTGGCAACTCCCAAATTCCAAAAGGATGTTTTTATGTAGTTTAGTTTACTCTGTAGTTCATCAAATTTGAATTTGCTTTATACAAAACTATTGAAAATGATGCACTCCAGTACAGTCTAGCAAGTTGCTGAGAGATTATTATGTTTATATTGTCAACTACTTTAATAGAATGATTTTCAGGCTCAAGCTATAATTACTATCAACTCTGTAAGGGCTTCCTGGCTGGTGAGTGAATAAGCTCTAAGTGAGTGACTTTTGGAACAGAATGGAGGGCTAGAGGCACTAAAAACTCTCAGACCAGCAGGAGAGAACGTTAGATCTAGGAATCTTTCTTGATACCGAAGAACATTGATGAGCATATCATTTTCAGTGTTTGTTTCTGTTTTTATTAGTGAAAGAAGAGCTTTCAGGGATGGTGAACCAATTAATTCTACATGGCTGTGTCCTCACTAGACTGTAAGGTCTGTGAGGGCAGGGCAGTGATTTCCTATGTATCTCCCCAGTCTCTTGTTCAGAAATAGACACCTAAAAGAAGAATTAGTTGCTCCACTTTTCAAGGCAGGACAAACTGTTCCAAAAAATCATTGCCATGTAAGAAACATAACTTCTGAACTCCTGTGGCTCTATCACCAACATCTGGCTTCACATGGCCTCTCTAGCTTCTTTCTGTTATTTTCCCTCTGTCCTTAGGCTGAACATTCCTCAATTCATACTAGGACCAGAGTAATGACCACCTACCTGTTTGCTGCCTGGCAACTTTCTCTCCTCTGTGATTCTCCCAGTTTACTCTACAATCTCAGGAGATTCAATCTTCCTTTCATTTTTCTGCTCAATGAAGGAAAAGACTTCAGTGCTGTCACATCGTCATCAACCAAGTTAAATACAACACTGTTAGTTGGTGTTCAGGATTTCTGTGATTGGACGCAACTCACACTTTCTGGCATTTCTTCCACTTATTCCCTATATAGAATACTCAATATCAGGCAAACCAAATTCTAGAATGCTCCCCAAGCACATCCCATCTTTAACTCCTTATCTCTGTGTAATTGCTTAAGTATCTCCCCGGTTGTTACTTCTGAAGTTCATAGCCAGGCACTCACAGGCAGTGATTACTTAATTGCTGTATTGATTGAGTTCTGACAATAAATTAGATAGGTAGTTAAAAATTATACATGTTTTATTGCTATATATTATGTTTTGGTTAATTGAGTTTCATTCATTGTTTTTTAATTCTATTATGCTTTAAAAATGATTCATGGTATTTGGTTTAAATAAAAGGACAGTCAAATTATTAGAAAGTTAGGATAGTTTTTACTTAATATTTGAAGCCAGGGCTTAAAAAGTTAGTTATACAACACCCTTAAACATGCAGAATTCATTTTATCTGATTAACAAAAGGTTTTTTTTAATTAAAAAAATATATAATCAAGATTGTAACTCTTTCTAAAACGCGATATTTTATTCTCTCTGATTTTCTGAAGTTGTCTGTACCAAAATGATACTGTTACTCTGGAATGTTGATGTGGTAGGAAACTTCTACTTATGTCTCTAAAAAGTAGGCCATGACTACATATCATAAAAATAGATGTAAAACGTGGCTATTCTGGCTTCTTGAGGTCAAAGAACCTTGCCATGTGCGTGTTTAATCACATGTCCGTACATCTCAATGGCTTAACCTTTCCAATAACAGACATTTTAATACAAGACAATCAAAATATGAACCTCAGTGGGTGAATTATAGATACCTTATAATCAAAATCTAATATCCTCTGAATTAACCCAAAATTTAGTGTTCATATTTTATCAATTATATTACATAGAAGAATTTTGTTCAAAATTCAAATGTTATGTTCAAAATTCAAATATTATTATGAGAAATATGATTAACACATACTGTTTCTCCCTTTCCCCTCTAATTTGTTTTGCCAAGTACAAGAGGTAAATTTAGCTAAAACTTTTACGTATATATGAAGAAATTTTCTTGCAGAGACTGTAAAACTAATTGAATCATAGTTTTTATTCTTGTCAACAATTTGGTTTTTAAATTCACACTTCACTAGAGTTGCTAGATTTTCACCTTTTGGAGCTAAAGAGGGTATCATTAGTGTGTTCTTCTGAAGCCAAATTGCATCAGGAATCATCATATATTTTTCCATCCCCCAGGTCCAGACAGGCAGAGCATCTTATTAGTGAGCTCCAAGCCTAGTTGTTTATTGTTTCTGCTCAACAGAAATCCCCCTGCTTGTGACACACACACCTTTCTCTGTGAACTAAGCAGAGTACTTAAAGCTGCCTTCAGTATCCAACAGCAGCTCAAACCCAACCTTTGACTCTTAAATCTTTTGTCCAATGAAGTGTCCTAAAACCATCTATTTTGGTGTCTTAAGACAATCTAGTTCATTAAACTTTTTTTTTTCCAGCTGAGAACTCTTTACGCAAAAGTTAATTTTCTCACTGAATGATTGTCATATTTTCATGAAATTTTTAACATGGCATGATCAATTTAAGGGCAAAACAGAATTCTTAAAATGCTTTGTATTTTATTTGCTGTTAAGTCACATTTGCAAAGTGTCCCATTATATGAACTTTACAATACACTTAACTGTCAAAGTCATTTCCTATAACCCAAGAATGAACTTGAAATCACTGTTCATGATTATAATTTTCGAAGATGACATTTCTCCTAATAAGAATGGTCATTTTAAAATATTATTTCCTTCAGATCTCTACTTACATTTTACTTTATCTGTGAGATCATCCCTGATTATTCAAAATTAACCCTGGTTTCCCCTTCCCATTCAGAGAAGAATTCCCTTCTCTCCCAGCACTCCTTGTCTTTGCCTTGCTGCAGTTTTCTTTACTTGTCACTATTAGAGAGATAATATGATAATGTATTTAATTTGCTTATTTTCTGTTTCCCTCCACTAGTTCGTAAGCTCTTTGAGGATGAGACTTTTTATGTTCTGTCCACACTTACCTTCCTAACACTGGTATGGTGCCAATACAGAGCAGGTACTCAATATATATGCATTGAATGAATGAAAAAGAAATCTACTGAGATTTTTGATGTGACTTGGGATTTTAAATCTGGACTCACAGTTAACAGTTACGGTGCAAAAAGTAAGATTGTAGACTGGTTGATCCTCTAACTACTTCTTCATCTATAAAATGAAGTGGACCTTTAGAAGAAATGAAAGATATGTATGAAATCTTTTCAGGGCCAAAGTGGCTATTTAAATATGGTAGCATTCCTCTGATTTGATTTCTTCCTTTCCCTTTTAGTTAACCATGCAGCTGTAATGAACACCTACTGTGCCTGACATCGCCTACTAGAGGTGTCAAGAATACAGATGTGAACAAAACAGAGATACCCTGCCTCAGTGGAGAGTGTAGTCTAGGAGGTAGTAAAGCAAAACTTAGGGTTGAATATGATCAGCTTTTTATAGAAGTACCCTTTTGAAATTGAGCACGTATTAGGTGCTCAATAAATAATTGTTCAATAAGTGAGTAAATGAATTTTTTAAAATTCTCAATCAAAATGTAATCTCTGGGCTTCCCTGGTGGCGCAGTGGTTGAGAGTCCGCCTGCCGATGCAGGGGACACAGGTTCGTGCCCCGGTCTGGGAAGATCCTACATGCCGCGGAGCGGCTGGGCCCGTGAGCCATGGCCGCTGAGCCTGCGCATCCGGAGCCTGTGCTCCACAACGGGAGAGGCCACAGCAGTGAGAGGCCCGCGTACCGCAAAAAAAAAAAAAAAAAAAAAGTAATCTCTTTTCACTTATAAGTGAAAAGCAAACATTTTTTTTCACAGACTCTCCTCTCACAATATCTCTGTGATTAACAAGATTTGGAGTAAATTATCCAAAAGTACACACATGGATTCTTCCTACAAAATACTGCCATCTTTCCATGAATTACTAGAGGAAGGAAAATTATGCAAAGCCAGGTGAGCCTGATCAGAAGTAAAAGTATTCAGGCATGTGTTGCCCATCACTGTATCACCAATGTCCATGGAAGTGTCTGGCACAGAGAAGATAGAAAATGCATTTTTGTCGAATTGAACTGAAGGAATATAAGGAAGGAAAAGTATTTTAATTCTCTGGCCAAAAAAGATCTCTAGAATATCACAATACATAAATCTTACTTCAGTTAACTGCTGATTTCTTTCATATTTCTTTGCTTCAATGTCAGTTACGGTCATAAAATTCATAACTGCTCTAGACAGAACCATTACAAGGGCATAATTTAAAACAACTCAAATGTTCATGCCCCTTAGGGGCATGAACTTTATTTTACATCACTATAAACCTCCCAGTATACTATATACTATAATTTAACTGTATAAAATGTGTATTTAATAAATGGCTAAATTATAATCTAACGTCTTTTCCTAAGTCTTAGCATAAATTAAGTTTGAATGAATGCACACAATACAGTTAAGTCACTCTTTGATTCCTAACTTGAAAATAATTTCCTAGACCACAAACTTTGTCCATTTTGAGATTAAATAGGTGATTTATGAAAATAAACATCACCTAGTAGTTTGTTTTTTTTTTTTTTTTTTTTTTTTTCAGAATGCGGGCCTCTCACTGTTGTGGCCTCTCCCGTTGCGGAGCACAGGCTCTGGACGCGCAGGCTCAGCGGCCATGGCTCACTGGCCCAGCCACTCCGCGGCATGTGGGATCTTCCTGGACTGGGGCACGAACCCGTGTACCCTGCATTGGCAGGCGGACTCTCAACCACTGTGCCACCAGGGAAGCCCACACCTAGTAGTTTTTGAATGTAAAAGACAGAAGAGGGTTTTAAAAAATGAAAACAAAAATGATATTTGTCATATAAACTATTATTTTGTCTACACCATCTTTCTCTGTGTACTCTTGAATATTTATGGAATGTCTCAGAATTATCTCTCAAAATAAAAGGAAGTAAAAAGTTATTCTTCAGTCATTTTACATTTTTCATATTCAAACTATGTATTTTCAGATTTCTTTAGCAAACTGTTTATGGGCTGGGCCTTTTTTGGTAAAATGTGAGGGATTTTTCCTGCCAATTTATAAAAGCACAGAAAATAGGCGAAGGCACAGCTGACAGCCTTCCAGCTTTACTAACGCCAGCCATCTGTTTTCTATAATGTAGTTATTGTTTTCTCTTGTTAAATTCTCCCTGTGAAATGTTTTCCTTGAGATTTCTTTTTTTGTTCTGAATTCTACCTAGTGATACAACTCACTAGTGGACCATAAAGGCACAGGTGGATTCTCAGGGAGTTTTGCAACTTCTTACATTCACAACAGAGTCTCACTGTACTGAACTAAATTGTACACTTTTCTAGGGAGATTTATTACTAAAATACCAAAGAGTCATAATGATTAAATCAATTTATATTTAAGGCATTTATACCTTAAAAAGATGATTATAGAGTGAGATTCCAGATTTGTGGTAGCTCTTCGTGGTAAATCATTTATGGAGGGGAATGGCATTTAGCTTTTATCTGTGTTGTTAAAATGAAGAAGCAGAAAATATATTCTTTAACAGCTTGTACATAAGGAAGGAAAGGCCTAAATGGGCATGATTACACTAAGGAACAATAGTTTTCCTGTTGTTTCTTCCATTTAAAGAAAGTAGTACATCATTGGAAGTGCTTATTGTGATGACTACAGTAATATTCCCAAATCTGGTATCAAAATACAGAGAAGCGTTTAAAAAATAGAGATTTCCAGGTGCAAAACAGAATCAGAATCACAAGAGGTAGGGTCTAGGAATTGGCATTTCAAAAAAATTCTTTGAGTAGATTCTGATGTACCAACTTAAAATAAAGGTTGAAATTAAAAATAAATGTAAAAGAAACCCTTCAATTTGAGGGATACATAGCATTTAAAGTCACAAAACTCATGTAATTTTTATGGGACTGATTTTGGGTGAAATCTTTGACTGAAGGAAGAACTGAAATATTATAAACTATGGACATAAAAGTAACCCGAAGCTTTAAATGGCTCTGAAAGATGATACTTGGGTTTGCCTCCCAACCCTGCAGGCTCAATACCACTTACTTTTTTTTTTTTAAATAAATTTATTTATTTATTTATGGCTGCGTTGGGTCTTCGTTGCTGTGCACGGACTTTCTCTAGTTGCGGCGAGCGGGGACTACGCTTTGTCGCGGTGCGTGGGCTTCTCACTGCGGTGGCTTCTCTTGTCGCAGAGCACGGGCTCTAGGCGTGTGGGCTCAGTAGTTGTGGCCCGCGGGCTCAGTAGTTGCGGCTCACAGGCTCTAGAGTGCAGGCTCAGTAGTTGCGGCGCACGGGCTTAGTTGCTCCGCGGCATGTGGGATCTTCCCGGACCAGGGCTCAAACGCGCGTCCCCCTGCACTGGCAGATGGACTCCCAACCACTGCACCACCAGGGAAGTCCACCACTTACTTTTTAAAAACATAACTGGCAAGGTATGTGTCATATTGGCTGAAATCACAAAATATTCTGCAACGACTTAAAAAGCCTCTTGTCAAAGTGCCACATAGTTAGCTGTGATTACATTAAACACAGATGTACTGCTGTGGGCAGGTAGCTCAGGTACTGTGGCATTAACAGGCCCAACTAACTGCTACAACAGCTTTGTCTGGTATCATATGCTAACTAGAAAAATTCCTCTTGCCCTACAGAAATCACCTTCCCCCTCCTCCCTATGTCTTATCACTGCTCTTCTTGAAATCTAAGTGTGCTTCTGTTTTGTGATGTTGTTTATGTGGACAGACCAGAAGACTGGTTGTTAAAAACTTGACCTCGGGGTGCTTTGTGGGAGAAACAGGATTCCTCCACTGTGATCATAGCCCTGTATGAATGGATTTCTGCCAATATAATGTAATGCAGGATTTCTCTCTCCTCCCTAACTATGCCAGATTCTGACAGGTACTCATGAGGGGGAGAGGAGTGAGCATGAATTTGCTTTTGATATACATGTAAATGGAGTCTGGGAACCTCTGTGCTAAATAATAATAATGGTTGTGTTTGAATAACATATTGATTTTTTAAAGCACTTTCACATCTATTTAGTTCTCAAAACATCCTTGTGTGAGAGGTAGTATATTACCCTATTTTTTAGAGGAAAAAATTTGAGGATAAAAGAAGTTGTCATTTGCCAAAGGTTATTAATACGTAAGTAATATTTAGTGCCAAGGTCAAAAAAGCAAAATAAAACAAAAAGCTTAGCTTTCCTCACCTCCTCAATTTTCATTCTCCATGTACCACTTTGCCTTTTAGAGGTTCCCAATGACTGGATTAAGAGTCAAAATATATCTGAAAGTTTCATCAGTTAGAGCTGCAAGTTTGCCATCTCATTCCTCATTCCTTGTTGTCTTGAACTGAGTTGGCAGAGTACTACTTACCCCGAAGATGGAGCCAAGAAAGAGGTGCCATTTCGTCCATCCCTGTCCCTTTAAGCCGCCGTTCAATGTCTATTTCCTCTTCTTTCTCTTCTCGTTCCCTCTCTTCCTTCCAACCATAGTGAGTTACATATAGCTACTGGATAAATTCTATTTCTCAGTTCGCACCTGACACGCAGCTTCCACCAGAAAGACTAACCCACCCCGCCTACGAAATGCCTGAAACAATGCTTGTGTGTGCTCCCTTAGCATCCTGTATTTATTTCTATCAAGATACTTATCATTACATACTTTAATTGCTTGATTATCTGATGGTCTTCCTCATTGGGCTATAGCTATTTGGAATTAGGATGGCATTTTTTGTTTTGTTCAGCTCTAGTACATGGTAGAGAAAGGGCACATAGTAGGTGCTCAATATTTGTTGGCTGGATAAAGACCATATTGCCTCTCCTCATGGCCTTAGCATTCCTTGGAGTGTTTCTGTGGATACTTCTTTGGAGACTCCAGTTTGTACCTTTACTCTGCCAAGACTTTTCAAGGCCCGTACGTAGCACACTGGGTTGTATGTTTCATTTTACTAAACATGGTCGTCTTTGTCATTGCCGTTGTTAGGCCCTTGGTTTGGAATGCATTTTAATTACAATGCTACCTCTATAGGGGAAATTAGATTTGATTTACATTATTTTATTTACGTGCTTCACTAAGAAATATAACTTATTCTTCCTGGGTTTTAGGACTTTTTGACATTTTAGTATAACTGCTGAAGAGCTGATTTCCTCTTTCCTCTTAAGATATTATGCAGAATGTGATATATCACTTTTATTGAAATCCATCCTTGTTTAGCAACATGGAAAGAAATAAAATTTTACAAGGAAGAGAAATACTTCTTTGATTATAAAATAGTTCCTAAGTATGAACAACATTTTTGAAATAGAAATTATTAATTTGGTGTTAATAATCATAACTGAGGGAAATTTGCCATAGTCTCTTTCCATCACACAAGATACCGCCATGTAAACAATCCACATATACTATTAGATAATATACATTTTGCTACCTTATTGTCACATTGGCTTTTTTCCTTTACTAATTTTTAAATTATTTCACTCTTAAGATTGACAAACTGAATGATTGTTGAGCTAGATTAATCCCCAATAATTTAAAGTATAATCTAGTTCCCATATAAGAATTATTTTTTAAAATTATGACATCTTTAGAACACTCTAAATGGTGGCTTTTGTAATCTATCATACATGGGCTGGCATAAAGTAGCACGAAGTCATGGCTGAGAGAGGGTTATCACTGCATATTTCATATTCCTGTTCTGGGTAAACTCTTCATTTACTCCATGGACAGTTTAAGGACTCCAAAACCTGGGAGCCTATAAGAGATGAAAATCCTCTTATTTTATGAGATGAGATAGAATAATGTTGAATATATAAATTCTGCTATACAGGACTTACAGTTTTGTGTGGATATGGAGAATGATTTTGTCTATGCCTTAGAATTCCTAACTCTAAGAGAAGTCATTGATAAATGTAGATAGGCATGAAATAATGCCTCTAAATGTATTCTGTTTGGCAGTTAAGATGCTGAGAATGACCTTATTCCCCTATAGTTGAACCTCTGCTACTCCAGAGAGATTTCTATTGGTGGAGACATACTGTAAGGGTTTTTTGTTTGTTTATTTGTTTGTTTTTGTATCTAGCCCACCTTGTCATCTCATTATCTTATTTGATAATATGATCCAGTCATGAAAATTCTGGCTGAGCTCATGATAAATCCCATCAGCCTTTGTATTTGATATTTAGCCAAAAAGTTCCACTAAATAAATCTTAATCACTGCTGTTCCATTAACATCATAAGAATATCAATTCATCCAATTAGTTTCCATTAAATTAGGTTGCAAACGTGTCAGGTTTACATTTTTATTAGATCACATTCCCTCTTTTATTAACATAAAACAAAACGTACAATCACATCTATTCCATTATTTACTTTTATTTCTAATCATTATTGCCAGTCACATAGATTGTGATGAACTGATAATTATTATTATTATTTTTTTTTTGCGGTACGCGGGCCTCTCACTGTTGTGGCCTCTGTCAGGTTTACATTTTTATTAGATCACATTCCCTCTTTTATTAACATAAAACAAAACGTACAATCACATCTATTCCATTATTTACTTTTATTTCTAATCATTATTGCCAGTCATATAGATTGTGATGAACTGATAATTATTATTATTTTTTTTTTTTTGCGGTACGCGGGCCTCTCACTGTTGTGGCCTCTCCCGTTGCGGAGCACAGGCTCCGGACGCGCAGGCTCAGCGGCCATGGCTCACGGGCCCAGCCGCTCCGCGGCATGTGGGATCCTCCCGGACCGGGGCACGAACCCGTGTCCCCTGCATCGGCAGGCGGACTCTCAACCACTGCGCCACCAGGGAAGCCCCGAACTGATAGTTATTAAACAGGAAAAAATTGAAGTTGTAGATTGGTTCTTGGAGGAAGTTTCTATTTTCATAGCTCTTAACAGAAGATTAAACGTTAAAAAAAGGAAAACAGTTAACTTTTGTAAAGACTAGTTCAGACTTCAGAAAAATGAAAGGAAATGAAGAACTGAATATGATGTAATTTAAGAAGCAGGTGTTTGATGGTTTCCTTTTAAATTATATTTTTTAATGTTGAATTTCATTGACTTTTTCCCAATGGCTTTTTCAGCATCACCTCTTTAGTTTAAATAAAGTAGATAGAATGAAGTATATTGTTTGCTATGAGGAGAATCACATTTATACAATGTAAGCTGAGTTTTCTGGGGGAAAATTTCATTTCCTGTGCCCTATAAACCAATCTAAAAAAGAACTGAATAACAGTTGGTATGCAGTCATTTACTATCCATACTCATCAAAATGCCTGAAAGCTTATTTGTGTCCTGGAGCTAGTGTTCCCCATCAATATCCTGTGAAGCCTCAGGAAAGCTAGGGGAAATTTCACAGGATATTAGGATGGTAACATTTGGTGGCTACACAGGCATAGCATCAGGAAATGAAATACTGACCATTTAGAGTTGGGGGCTGAATAGAAAGAAAGAATAGAGTTCATATTCTTAGCAAGTTTCACTTGCTTCCCTTTGAAAACAAATTCATTAAAAAAAACAACAACACTATCTCTCCCTTTTCGTATCTCTAAGAATGCTTTACTCTTTTAAATTTTTCTTTAAAGTTAATCCAGACTCCCCTTTGCTCTTCATCCTTCATATGGATTGTCAGGTTATTACTCTCATGCATTCAAAATCTACAATTAGAGTGTGAATTGTAAATCTTATGTATTCAAACTTGTCTTTCTTTTAAATACTCTCTAAAGCAGCAGTCCAATTGTCTAACTTAGAACATAGTTATTAGGAGTGTGTGTTTGTTCAGTTATTGGCTCTGCTACTCACTAACTTTGTGATCCTGATTGACTCCAGGTCTCTACCAGGGTGGTTTAAGGATTAAATATAAAATGTACATAGGAATTTAGCATAAATTACAGCGCAGTAAATAGTAGCTGTTAATATTTATACTGGGTTGTTCTTCCTTAGTATTCATCCCAATATGCCTTAAATAGGGTTTACAATTTTTTCCAATCAAATTTATTTATCTTTCCAAAACTTGCATTTCTTTCAATGTCCGGACCATCCTCCTATCCTGCAGATATCTGTGTTAGTTTTCTAGGGCTGCTGTATAACACGCTGGGTGGCTTAAAAAAACAGAAAAGTATTGTCTCACAGTTCTGGAGGCTACAAGTCCAAAGTCAAGGTGTTGGCAGGGCCATGATCTCTCAGAAACCTGTAGAGGGATAATCTTTCCTTGCCTCTTCCTAGGTTCTGGTGGTTGCCAGCAGTCCTTGATTTTCCCTGGTTTGCAGCTGCAGCACTTTAATTTCTGCCTCTATCACATGTGTCTGTGTTTCTCTGTGTGTTCTCTTCTCCTCTCCTTATAAGGATACCAGTCATATTGGATTGAGGACCAACCCTATTCTAGTCCAACCTCATCTTAAGTAATTACATCTTCTAAGGACTTATTTCCAAAATAGGTCAGCATATCTTTTGGGGGAACACAATTCCACCCACAACTGTATCCAATAAATGTTACTTCCTCCATTCTATCCTGAACCTCAAAAGTTATTTTTTAATTTTTCCAATGCCTTATCCCATCCATAGTTAATCAAACTCTACATATTTTCGATCTGGTGTCTTATGGATTTACCCCTCTTCATTCCCAGAACAACTATTTCTCCTAACTACAGTATAACATTTTAAATAGTGGCCTTTAGTCTCATTTGCTTCCAATTCACCTTAAATTCAGTTGTTAGATTAATATTCCTGAAAGCTACTTTTACATTCTCCTATTTATTCACTTATTCATTTATTCAATAAGCATTTACTGGACGTGTTCTATGTGTCAGGCACTGTTCTACATTCACAATACAGAGAGAAATAAAATGTGTTCACCCTCAAGAAATGTACAGCCTGATAGAGTTTACATGTAAAAAAAACAATAGATAGACTGTTGCAGGTATTTTGCCAGGTGTATGGACAAGGTGAGATCAGAACACAAAGAAGAGAGTGACCAAATTGCATGTGGGAAAGGGTTAAGTCATGAAAACCTTCCTAGAGGAAGAAGTGTCACTCATAGCAAGAATTCACATCACCTCTCTTTTCCATATATGGAACCGTTCCCTCCTGTTATGACATGTTTGCCTTCCTCTCCATTCCTCTTTTAGGTGGTTCCTGCTCCCATCCCAGGCAGTCTTCCTTCCCTCCACCATCTCAAATACCTTGCATTTTTCAAGACCTACTTTACCCACGTCTGTTCACCCCTCCTCAGATAATTTCACCTCATCGTGATCTCAGCTGTTTAGATTTCTTATCCATAATTCCTTGAACCTAGTGTCTTACATAAACAATGTGCTTCCTTGACTAATTGTGGTCATTGGAGAAATAGCTGGATAGAAGATAATTTATAGTTAGATAGTCCTTAGTAAATATTTGTTAAAAGCATGATTTTATAAACTTCCTTCTTATTTTTTCAACTAAAAGCTCTTCTGGAGTAGCTTATATGTCTTTTACTTTTGTATCTCTCTGGCATGGGATATGGTCACAGACTCTTGATAAATGCTTATGTAATCTATGAAAGTGGATATGAATAGATTTGCTGAGTATAAAATAACTGAATTTCTAGCACAGATATTTGATACCTTATTTCTCACTGTTTTCTAAATTATAAACTGACACCCATGGTTGAAACTCATTGTCTTTCAAGCTAAATGTTACACAATACAACAATTTTTGACTTCCTAAAATTTCAAGGCAGCATAATCCAGAATTCTGTATCTAAATTGGAGGAATGGTATTTTAATTTGGCTTTGCTGAATTTCCAAATGGCTGTAGAATTGGACCTGGAAAAATGCATTTATAGTTCATCACAGTGTTGCCAGACTTAGTCATCTGTGGCAACTGATTCCTCCCGTGTTGCTGTGTGCCGCTGTCCCGGGTTTCTGCACTGTCAGGCAGCTCCACGCACCGAAGAGCCACATCCCTGCTCCCCTCTAAGACACCCACCTATGTAGGCATCAGGAGGTTTAGAAACAAGAGTGCTGTTTTTTTACCCTCAGACAAGAGAATAGATGCCAAGGAGATGAAAACAGGAAGTAATGAGTGAGAGGAAGTGCCTGTGCTCCTTCAGATCCATCCCAGCCAGTTGGTAGAAAGAAGGAGTTCATTGCTTGTTACCAGCAATGAGCCAGGAGTGATAATATTATACAGCCTGGAAGTGAATTTTTGGAAGAAATCATTTTGGATATTAGTTTTAGCACTTAAAAAAAAAACTAAAAAATTGTTTAAGTAAGTAAAGAAAGACATTACAGAACACTTTTGACTTCTCTGACCTCTAGCCTCGGTGAAGTGCCTCTCTTAAATATTCCCACAACAACTTGGGTTTGCCTCTAGTTTTATGCTTAAAGAACTGTGTCCTTCTGGTCTATTGCCGGAATGGTTCCCTAACTGGTCTGTGAGCTTCTTGAGGATGGGGAGGAATTCGTAACTTGACTTCTGTATTCGCAGTGCTTGGCAAAGTAACAGATGGATAATAAATATTTGTTAAATAAATAAACTATATTATCAAAATGCATACATTATGTTACTTTGATATTTGTTTCAAGAGTAAGCGCATTTACTTTATAATTTGAAACTATTCTTAATGCCAAAGCTATTGGAAGACTAAAACATCCAAGGAAGCCTGAAAAACGCACAGCGGAGCAGCTGCACCGTGGGGGCTGCTGGGATGGTGTGAATTGTGGCTTTCCACTCTCTCACTGCTATGCATTCAGACTATCCTAGGGTTCGAAGTCCATTTTCTTACCAAAGAGGACATTGCAGGACAGTCAGTATGTGACCAATCTACTCCTCAATTAATGCCTTTTGGAATTCTGCGTTCCTTTCACTCCTAGCTTATTTGCAGCCTGCTTTTATAAACATAACTTTTTTTTTTCCCCCAAATGATTGAAGATTGTTCTTGTTTGGGATTCTAGAAAGCCCTCAGGTTGATGTTCCTGAGAATTAGTTTTAGTTAATTAAAATAAATAGCATTAGGCAAAGACCTCTCAAAACACAGAGGAAGATTTCCAGGATAAGAATCAATAATTCAAAAGGGGCTGGGACTCATGAGGTTAATGAGAAAATAGAATTAAGTTTATAAAAATTTCAACGTGTGTGCAAATTTTCCAAAATGAATTCTTGAAATATACATTTGTACAAACTTATTTTCTCTCCTATAAGAAAGTTGCATTACCTTTTGCAACTTCTGTATATTTTGATTGTTTTTGGCAAGGAAGCTGGACTCCAAATGTCTCATTCCACCACCTAAACTGTGTTCTTGTACTAGACAAGTATTCACTAAAACTTTCTGGATAAATAAATACTGGTTAAATGGATTAAATAATGCCTCCATTCCTTTTTCCATATTGACTAATTTATTTGGATTAACTTTCAGCAGCAATTTAAGGCAACTTTATTTTTCATATCCTAGTATATTTCATCCCACCCAAAAGTGAAGGCTCATGTTTCATCTTTTCCTATACATTAATGAGTAGAGAAACTGAGGCACATATCCTTTAATAAAGCAAACAACCTAGTTAATGTCTTTTTGTTCAACCTAAATCTTACCCTCTACAGCTTAGCAAATGTTCTACATTCTTCTCCTCTGATCTCAACACCAGATAACCCAATGTGTTAGCACAAAAAAAGTGTTCCATAGCTATTTGGGATTGAACAAATAATGAAAAGTCTTTTGAAAACTCTAAATCTTCTTTCTTAAAACATGTTTTAAGAAAGAAATGTTTTAAGAAAATAATGTGTGTTCCTTTTCTTTATAGATATTTTCTTTTCCCCTACATAAGGGTGTTTTAATTTGGTCTCCATTCATTTACTTATTAAGGGTAATAACTTCTCAGAAGCACTGAGAAGTTATTACCCTTAATAAGTTTACAGTTATTGTAAATAACTGTATTTACAGTTATTTACTTTAAATACAAGTTAAAATCTTGGCTTTTGGCTTTACAGGTCAAAATCTTGGATTCCATTTTTTGTATTTTTCTTGTCCAAACATAGGATAATGAAATATCCCTAGTTTAGTTCTGTAAATATTCTCTTATAATATAACAATAACTCTTTTTAGTTACATAATAACTCTATAATTACAGAACAACTCCACCATCTAAAGCTGCTAACACAAACAACTAATATTCAATTCAATTCACAAATTAATTCAACAAATATTTAATGAGCATCTACTATGATCCTGACTACTATTCTAGGATATCAGGATATATCAATGGACAAGCCAGAATAAATTGTATCTGTCCTTATAAAGCTATAAATCTATCATGAAGAGACACAAAATAGACAAAAATACAATAATATAGTAGGTTCAAAAGTGCTAAATACCACATTAAAAGAATAAAAAGAAGGAATTGGTAGATGGAGGGTGACATGGGTGTGTGTGTGGTAATTTTCAATTTTTTGTAAGGCGGTCAGAGTAAGCTTCAAGGAGAAGGTGACATTTGAGCTAAGACTTGAAGGAGATGAAGGAAATCTGAAATGTGGGTACTATATGTTGCTCAGAATTTGTTACTTAATTTATCTCCAGACTACATAAAAGTCATGATACTACCCATTTGATGAGAGAAATAGCTAGGCAGATTTTTGGTTCTCTTCTTTATTTCAAGCAATGTCATTGCTGGAGAGAGATTAAGCAGACAAACTTCATTCAAAACAGTTAGAAACTTTTCATGCATTTAGGCAGGCATTTCATACATTTGGCATAGCACAAATTGTACTTAATTATTCATTTAGGATTAATATTTGAGAATAGAACTAGGGTTTGCTATAGATATTACTACTAAAATTTCTAGTGTTTTCAATATAAGGTAGGCTCAATTCTCTGTGTGGTGTTTTTACAGCTAGTCAATAGTTTGAGCCTTCGGTTGGAGAAAAAAAAAAAAATCTATGTCAAATGCATTAACAGACTGAAAGTTGGTTTTCCAGACAAAACTGTAGATGAGCATTGCATGTGCACTGTGTGTAATTTTAGTTTCACATTTTGGCCACAATCATTTAGATTTCCCAATAATACATGGAAAGAAACTTAAGTAATACCTAATATAAAAGATTTTCCTTTTTATTTTTTCCATTTTAAGTAAAGGAAAAACAGCAGTTTTACTAGTTAACTGGAAAGCCTTTGCATATGAGATTGAGAAACGTTTCATGACTGTATTGAAGAAACTAACTACCTTTGTACAGTTTGTCTGATCTCATTATTTGTATGTTTCACTGAAATACTATGTATACATTGCCGTCTTCTTACTTTCTCAGATTTCAAGATAAGTTTTCAAAATTAATTGTTATTATATTGCTTTAGAATATTAAATATGGTTGTCCTAATGGAACAGAAATTTAACTCAGCTCAAATAATCATCAAATGGCTACTTTTGTTCAACTGGTACAAAAAAATAGAGAAGGGCACAAAGAAAGTAATAGTTTGAGTAACCATCCTAAAAAGGGATTTAAATTCAGAGGGCTCATTGGAAAGTGAAAGTCTATAAGTGGATTGAAGAAACAAAAGATGCAAAACTTCACAGGCCTGCTCCGTACTCACCCACCCACTCTCTCATAGACCTTGAGACTGCGTGGAAAAATATTGTCAAAGTATGTAACAGATCCCCCTCAGCTATCCCTGGTGGCTTCATATGTATCTTATTTTTTAAATGTTGGGGATAAGATAAGGAAAAAGAAATGATCAATGTGGAATTGTTGGCATTGAGTCAGAAGGGTCTAAAGGAAGAGCTGAATACTCTTCTTCGTCTCTCCATTATGTTGATAAACAGTGCCTGAGCGCAGAAGGAAGGGAGAGATTGCCTTGGAACATTCTCTGGAACTGAGTCCAGCAGCTGGGGCTGTGCTGTGCATTGGTAAAGGCAGCATCTGTGCTCTGGTCCAGAGGGACCAGTGGAGCTGCTTTGCTCCTGCTTCTCTTGTCCCATAAAGCATTCTCTGCCCACTTCATGAGGACACCAGCTGACTGTGCCATGATTCTAACCCTTCAAAAACTTTTACAATTAGAGAAACTTTAAATTATGTTAACCCAGACCTTCATAACCAGCAAAGGGACCTAGACCAACTGGGTCAGGAAGGCTGAAGGGCTGCTATAGCTTTTTGAAAATTTTTTCAAAATGTGAGCGGCTGTGACGGACACAGTGTTCTTCCTTTCTGGCCACACAGAAGTCTAGATGTCAGGGGCATACTTAACAAGAACAATCAAGTGACCCATTTCCCTATCATTCAAAAATAGGGGTCCTCAGTGCTCATCCTCTTTGGGAAGTTTAGGGAAGGAGGAAAGAGAGCTTCATGTGCTATCTTTTTTGTGTGTGTTGGGGGGGTTTATCTGGGCACATTCCACTCTAATTTATTTTTTTTTATTTTTTTAACATCTTTATTGGAGTATAATTGCTTTACAAGGGTGTGTTAGTTTCTGCTTTACAACAAAGTGAATCAGTTATACATACACATATGTTCCCATATCTCTTCCCTCTTGCATCTCCCTCCCTCCCACCTTCCCTATCCCATCCCTCTAGGCATGTGCTATCTTTTTAATAAGCACATCAATGAACTAGTCCTTCCTTCCTTCATTCACTCACTCATTCATCCACACAGCAAATATGTTTATCAAAGACTAATTATATGACATTGGATGTGAAGGTTACTGAGATGAACACATGTCTGGCTCCCAAGGAGCTCACAGTCCAGTGAGAGAAAATGGTCTGAACAAACACTTGTTTGAATAAGAGATTTAAAATTTCTGTGATATGCGAGCACATTATTTCTACAAGGAAGATCTTTAGTTAATGTCTACAGAATGTCCAGCATGGGCTTAGGTGCATTTATTTCATATAATTTTCAAAATTTTTAGGTAGACCCCAATAATTTAATATTAAAATTGAATCACATCTCTCCTGGACAGTCAAAGGTTTCAATAAGGCCATTTCTATACAGACTTTTTTGCACAAGTATTATATAAAGGAATGTAGCCCTAGGGTGTGGGCCATAGTTGTCAAGCAGCAGCAGTTCTGATGTCTGAGTTTCTAATTGTCTATTATAATAAGATGGTGGATTTGTTCTGCCATCTAGTGATTAAGAACTGAATACTTACAAATAAATTTAAAAGCACCTAATCTTTGTGAGAAGACAAATCTCTGAGGATATATGAGAAACACAAGACACTTGAGTTACTCTCAAACAAAACATAGTCAGATAAAATACATCTTTTCTCTCTAAGAGATCAGTGCCAAGATGTTTGTGGTAATGACTTTGCAATGGATTGGTTTAATTTGTTGGAACATTTGATAAGGGTGAAAGAGTCATGTAGCTTGGAAGATAAAATTTTTGGAAGTTACAACACCATGGAAGATTACAAAATAATGGCAATACAATCATATCTATCAGTCTTCCTCAATTTTAGGAAAATTAAAGAAACATACATAGAAAAAATACAAGTGTCAAAGTATTTTGGTTTTGGAATTCTTTTTCAGATTTTATAAGAAATAATTTTTAAACTTCTGGACCTTCAATTAAGGTTAATGTCAGCTTGCATTATTTTATGATTTCTATAGAGGAATCAGGAGGGCGGTATTGACCCTCTCAGAACGTCATATAAGAATTCTTACTTAGTTATTTTTTAATAATATTGCCATTCATAAAATAATTATGTCATGACTACTTTACTGTAAATTGGCTGCAATTTTGCTTCCTATTTTACTTTTCTTTTTCATTTAAATAAACATCTATGTAGAAAACAGAAGGGACAACCTAATCATAAGGTACACAACTGCCACGTACAAACTTGAGAACTGCAAGACACCCTGTATTTTCTACCCAGTGTTTCTTTGTACATGTCTTTCATTCAGACACGAAAAATCAGAGTTCACTGAGTTTTTGTGCCCTCTGTGATGTGCATGGATTCTGTGCTGGGGAAGAGAGGGCAGGTTTTAGCAGCGAATGTGGTTTTTCGTCTCCTTGCCATTTAAAAGCACTCCAACTAACTTTCCACATCATATTAAACTTAATTATAAATTCTCAGGGGGAAAAGGACCAGTGATGACTCAGAGTATAAAACTAACTTTTAACATTGTCATTTAAAGCAAGTAATATAGTGCTCCTTGGATTGAGGTCATGCTGTCTTAAACTTTCAGGAAGAAACTGACCTTCTGTGAGTTAACACAGACTGAGAGAATGTGTCTTTTTATTCCAACCTTGAAGGAGCCACAGAGAACAGGATAACTCACCCCTGAAGAGTTTCTCACATATTTTAATGATGTTTAATCAACAACATCATTGTATGTCATCTCCTTTTTTGTTTTTCACATTCACTACTTCCCCATATATAATTGTTTCACCGGTGAAATTGAAATCTACTTCACAATGATAGTATATATTTTTGAGAACAGAATACATATGCTTCCAATATTTTGCACATGCAGTCCTAGGCACATACCCACTTAACCCTCAGTAGATACATGTGAACACTTTTGCCTCCCAGGGTGTGGGAAGGGAGAAGCAAGCTAACTGAACTTATGGTGTATCTCATTTTCAGTCAGTGGTATTTAGTGTTTGTGATTGGATATTCTTTCTCAATCAAAAAATTTAATGAACAAAGTTAAGCAAGTAATATAGTGCTCCTTGGATTGAGGTCATGCTGTCTTAAACTTTCAGGAAGAAACTGACCTTCTGTGAGTTAACACAGACTGAGAGAATGTGTCTTTTTATTCCAACCTTGAAGGAGCCACAGAGAACAGGATAACTCACCCCTGAAGAGTTTCTCACATATTTTAATGATGTTTAATCAACAACATCATTGTATGTCATCTCCTTTTTTGTTTTTCACATTCACTACTTCCCCATATATAATTGTTTCACCGGTGAAATTGAAATCTGCTTCACAATGATAGTATATATTTTTGAGAACAGAATACATATGCTTCCAATATTTTGCACATGCAGTCCTAGGCACATACCCACTTAACCCTCAGTAGATACATGTGAACACTTTTGCCTCCCAGGGTGTGGGAAGGGAGAAGCAAGCTAACTGAACTTACGGTGTATCTCATTTTCAGTCAGTGGTATTTAGTGTTTGTGATTGGATATTTCTTTCTCAATCAAAAAATTTAATGAACAAAGTTATTCTTTTTTTACTTAATGGAGTAGTTCTATGGACTATGGGTGTAAGTCCATTTCTATATAGGTTGTGTTTTGTGAAAACATTCACCATGGAACTACATTGTTTCAAAGTGATTTTTCTTCTAAAAGTAACACTGCTTATTTGATGTACAAATTTCTTATTTTTTTCAAAATAGTTCTGCAGGAAAGCATATTAAAGCAGGATACTTATTTTCTCCTTTGTTTAAAATGCCTATAGTAACACTGGATAGACAGAGCCAATATTGTTTTATTGAGTAGCTATATATTATGTGATAAATATCTTTTGATGAAAATGAAACAGATTAGAAACTTCGTGCTCTTCTTATGAATAACACAGAAGCCAGGATGTGGTGTCATGCTCTGAAAACAATTTCCATTTACCAAATATGTGATGAAAGACTAAATATGTGAGGCAAAGTATTCCATAGAGCAGTGAGAAGAATGTTCTCCAAGAAAAACTTTCTGAATTTAGGAAGATGGATATTTGGACTAATGTCTTTAAACTGAAATCATTTTCATCCGTAGTTCTATATTAGCATTTGACTATATTTATTGTGATAAATATATAAATATAACTAAATATATTTCAAAAACTAATTGTAAGTGCATTTTTAAATTTTTAGTTTTATTTTTGTAAAGTGCAAAGTTAGTGCTGGTGCAGTTAAATTAGTGAACCATAATTTAGATTCATTCATTCATTCATATCCATCCATTGAACAAGTATTTGTTGAATGTCGGCTTTATGCAAGGTGTGACGTCAAGGTTTAGAAATACCATGAAGAACAAGACACACTAGTTCTTACCTTCATAAAATTTACTGTCTAGTGGTGGAAATAAGAAAATAAACAAGGAAAAAAATACTAATTGTGATAAATCTTATGAAGGCAGTGATTTTTGCCTAGCCATTCCATTTTAGTAAATATTTAATTACCTTGCATATAATACAAAATGAATGAATCACTGGATGGATGGGTGAATGGGTTCTTTAAAGAGTTCTGTGAAGCATTTCAATTCGGTAAAGGAAGTCTACTTTTATAGGGTAGTCAGAGAAGAATTGTGGGGGGCAGGTGACAATTAAGCAAAACATAATAGTGAGCTATCAGAGTCTGAGATGAGGGATGGAAAGGCAGTGCTAGGCAAAGGGGTCAAGTTGTACAAGGACTGGGAGGGAGGGCCTTTGGGCTTGAAAAAGGAGCTTTGAATTTAAGTAATTGGAAAGCTCCTGAAGGAATTAAGCAAGGATTATATGATCCACATTATGTTTTAAAATACTATAGTTTTGTTTCTTAAGAATCACAAAGTTAAAGATGTAACATATGTGTTTATTTTATAGTAAATGTATACGAGAACTACTATGTGTATAACTGTGTGTATATATTTTCCAAATCTGTATTAAATTTTTATCTAAATGTAAGAAAACTATTTGGCAGATATTAGGTTATAGCTTACCATACTGTTTTGGTCGTGACTTTCCTTAATTAATTTTGATGCAAAGATAATAAATGCATTACCTGTATAAGCTCTGCATTTCCACTACAGTTTAGGAAACACCTTTAGTTTCGGATGTTTAGTGGAAATCTACTCCATGAAATGAGTCACCATTATTCTTTTTTACCTTAATGTTTAAAATGAATTTAAGTTTTTCTTCATGGTATGAGAATATATATTGTCTTCTGTTGTTGTGGGATTTACTAATGGAAAATTTCTGGTCAGTTTAAAGTCACATAGGGTTCACCAAATGCTGAAATTATGTATTCTCTTTGGAACTATTCTTTTCCTGCTTTTCAAATGGTTTATTTTTATCCTTCTGACATGATCTTACCACGTTTGGTTATTTGTATCTTCAAAAATGATCTTGGGAAGCCTCTCTGACTTAGTATACTTAATTTTGGATCACTTTTTCCCCCCATCATGCTAGAATATAAGTATCATAATAATTTAATTGTGAATTACATGCTTTGTCTTTAAATACTAATGAAGTAAGTTCATCTGTGTTTTGCCTCCTTAGGAGGTTACCACTTAGCCCAGAGTTTTTTAGAACCCACAAGATGACTCACCTTCTTAAATATTTCCCAGATTCCAAAATTTCAGAAGATTACTAACCTCCTTTTTTTCTTATTATTTTAGAAGGATATGGTGAAGAAATAGCCTGTACTCAGAATGGTCAGATGTACTTAAACAGGGACATTTGGAAACCTGCCCCTTGCCAGATCTGTGTCTGTGACAATGGCGCCATTCTTTGTGACAAGATACAGTGCCAGGATGTGCTTGAATGTGCCGACCCCGTAACTCCCCCTGGGGAGTGCTGTCCTGTCTGTCCACATACAACTGGAAGTAGCAATACCAATTTTGGTAAGAATACTTAGGGCCAACTCAGAATTGGTCCAATGATTCATCTTTATAGTAACAGTGTTTTTTGCTCTCAGAAATCAGCAACCCAAGAAAATAATTAAGCCACTATTCAGTGGTCTTTGGGGTAATAATTTCTCTCACCCACTTTATCTAACAGTAATGAAAATAAAGTTATTTCTTGTCTTCTTAAAAACCAGGGAATATTTTTGGCTGCATTTTAAGTGGTTATGTCTAATTTGAGAATTCCTTGTAGTACTTAAGATGGTCATTTGTTACCCTATCCATGCTAGGTGCCTCCAAGATATTTGTTGCTTTTCTATGAAGTCCATTAATATCTAAGAGGAGATCTAGAAACACATTTCTCTTCCCCGGTGCCAGCTTTGACCTTGGTAATGGAATAATAATTTCTAATGAAGTTTATTGCCACAGCACCCTCTATTACATTGGCTCAGAAATGCAGAATGCTTTTAATGTTGGCTAAGAAAGACAAGAGAAAGAAATGGATTTCCTTGAAAAAACAATGATGTAAATTATTGGTTTTTAAAACTTCTTTTTTGGAGAAAAGTGTCTGTGTTTAACATAGCCTGTGTATTTGAGTAACATGTTAGAAAAACTTCCATATAAGAGAAACAAGTTCATATTTATGTGTTTTAGTGAACCAGGTAAGATTAATATTAAACTTTTAGGTTATTTGTTTTAGCAGTCATGAATGGAGACTTGCATGCATCCTTGTCAAGACAGTGTCAAGGCTTTATTTTTTCCCCCAAATTTCACTGCAAATAACAACAAATATGATGAAGTATTCAAAAGTATTTTCATGGAAACATTACACAGTAATTTACCAATTATCCTCTTGGGTATCTTTCAACAGTGACAATTTGCCTGGAATAAATACCCAAACTTAATTTTTAGCCAGGTAATACGGAAGATATAATGGGAAGAATTAAAAACAAGACACTGAAGGGCTACCTGAAGTAGATACAATCTGCACAGAATCCCCAGGAGTAAAGCAAAATTAAACCTGTGGGAATAAGCAAATAGTATGTTGGGACAATGGTGGCAAATATCAAAAAACAGAGCAAAATACACAACTTCCTACAAATAGGTGGTTTAGGGAAGCCCAATTTATTCCAAGATGAATAATGAAAAAAAAAAGAGATGACAACAGCATTGATACAAAGATACTATAAGGAAAAAGGTAGGACAGTTTAACGAAATTTATGAGATAAAGAACACACCAATAAATATACTATCACAGAACAGATAAAAATTCTGACCAACCATTTAACCATAAACTAAATAAAACTTAATGAAGTAATTGAAAGAACGTCATAAATTAGAAATACAAAAAGAAGGAATAATGAGTAAATAAGTAGAAGGATAACCAAATCATCATAGGGAAATGAAGATGAAATAGGAAGATGCACAAGGAGAATTGATACTGCAGAAAATACAATAAGGGATGTAGAAAATAGAAATGAGAAAAGTAAAAATAAAAAATAAAAATAGTGAAAAGGATTTGAAAGAAAATAATATAGAAGATATATAAAGGATAGCCCTAAAGAAGAATCCCAAAGCAAAAATAAATGCAATAGAGCAGAACAAATAATGATATAATCCAAGAAAACTTTTCTGGAGTAAAATTCATTTTGATATTGAAAAAGGAAACCAAGTAGGAATCCCAAAGCAAAAATAAATGCAATAGAGCAGAACAAATAATGATATAATCCAAGAAAACTTTTCTGGAGTAAAATTAAACTTTCATTTTGATATTGAAAAAGGAAACCAAGTGGCTAAAAAAATTGACCCAGAAGAGTCAGCATAGAGACATATCTTAGTAAAGTTATTAAACTTTTTTGTTTTGTTTTGTTTTGTTTTTTTGTGGTACAGCGGCCGTGGCTCACGGGCCCAGCCGCTCCGCGGCATGTGGGATCTTCCCAGACCGGGGCGCGAACCCGGTTCCCCTGCATCGGCAGGCGGACGCGCAACCACTGCGCCACCAGGGAAGCCCAAAGTTATTAAACTTTAAAGAAAAAGAGTCTTTTGGAAAATCAGTGAAAAAGAATGGATAAATTCTAAAATGAAAAATTATTCATAAATTACAGATTTCTCCATAGTAATAATATTCAATACCAGAAGAGAGTGGAACAATATCTACATGTTTCTCAAGGAAAAAAATATGTGGAACCAAAGTTTAAAGATAAATCCATTCTCTCCTTCAAGTATAAAAGTTATGGAAAAAACAGTAAAACACAGAGGAACTCTGGGAATCTTTCCATAAATTTCTTAGGGAAACTACTATGGGACAAACCCAAGACAACCAAGAGTTAATTGGGGAAATTGTCAAAGAACTGACATGAACATTGATATATTTAACTCTAGAAAGAGACTAAAACAAAAGTGCAGTTTAGGGTGATGGATGGGAATGTAAATGTTATTGAATCTGACAATAAAGAAATAATACAATTAATAATACATAATGAGAGGAGAAGACAAAAAGGGGCGAAGTAGAGTTGAGTTTGCTAATTCCTCACCTTTAAGAGGCAGAAGTCAAAGAATATCATTCAAAGCTGACAAATCATAAAGAAGAAGTATAGTAGCACATTTAACACTACAGAGATCAGTAATAGGGCATTTTCTTGTCTTAAATTGCATGCTAGAAGAAAGTGTGGGGGTCAGAGAAGAAATAGGAAGCACTGTAATTTTTATCACTGCTCATTTTAATAGAGCTAATAGAAACTGTCTAAATAAAGATATGAGTAATATAAAAGAATAATGTTAAATAGTAGAGCCAATATATGAATCTTCTCAAACATCAGAAAGACTAACATACCAAACAATACAAATGTTCTTGAAAACATTACGAAACATTTTTTTTAAATATAATGAAAAATCTACAGCTATATTCTTAAAAAGTTGAAAAAGAAAGAATAAAAATATGTGCATTTAGCATCCATCTCAAAAAATTAGAAAAAGAACAACAAAATAAGCTGAAAATAAGCAGAAGAAATTCATAAGGAAAAAATGAGTTGAAAAGTGAGAAAACTGAAATACAGTAGAAATATGTAAATTCAAAAGATAGTACTACAGGAAATCAACAAAATAAATTAACCATAAAATAAGAAATGGTAATGGGAAAATGACCAAATGAAAACAGAGAACATAAAAGAATAATAAAATGTTTCTTTGCACAACTTTATGCTGATAAATTTGAAAACCTATATGAAATGGATACCTTTCTAGGAAAATATAATTTGCTAAAACTAGCCCTGGTAAAAGGAGAAAAAGTGAGCACACAGATTTCCCTAGAAGAAATAGAAAAATTTGTAAAGCAGATAGACCTACAAAAAGTAGCAGATGATTTCACAGTTGTGCTAAACCATTACAAAACAGATTAATGCTGTTTAACCTCTTCTAGAACATGCAAAGACAAAGCATACTTCTAATGTCTTGTTATGAAGGAAGTATATCCTTGATAGCCAAATGTGGCAAAGATTGCACAAAAAAGAAAACTATAATCATATAAATTTACTTAATATTTTTAAATTTATTAAAAAACATAAATAAAATATTAAATCTATTAGCACATTAAAAGGATAATTAGCCATGAAAAAATAGAGATTATTCCTTAAGTAAAAGAATAATTCAATATTAGGAAAGCTATTAATAAAAATAATTAATTAAAAATAATTATCTTAGCAGATCTATTAAAAAAAATCACATGCTTTTCTCCATAATTGAAGACATTTGGCAAAGACAAATAAATATTCTTGATATAGATACTTAGTAACTTAGTAATAAATGACATTTCATTAACATGATAAAATATTTACATCTCAGCTTAGAAGCTTTATTATATTTAATAATAGAAGCATTACCTTTAATGCTAAGGGCCAACTCAGAATTGGTCCAATGATTCATCTTTATAGTAACAGTGTTTTGTTACAATTGTGTACTTACAAAACCTGAGGGAATAGAGTAAAAAAATACTACAAAACAATTTAGTAAGATAGTGCAGTATAAAATTAACAAATTAATAGATATACTATATACAATTACCTCATAGAATAAATAATAGGAATAAAAATATGTTATTTATAATAGCAATATATAGGATAAAGTGGCTAAGGATAAACTTCATACAAAATTTGCAAGACCTATCTGAAGAAAACTTTAAAACACTGCGAACTCAAATGATGACTTTAATAAATGTAATGTTCTATTATGTTCTTGGTTAGGAAGACTAATAATAGGAAAATTAATAATAGTGACCTCCTGTGAGAAGTGAAATGTGGGAATTAGAGGAAAGGAGACAAGAAGGAGATTTTTCACTGTATAATTGTATACCTTTATAAATATATTTTGGGTTTTTTTTTTTTTAACAATGTGAATGAATAGCCTACTCAAAAAAGTATAAAAAACAAAAACAGAGCATACTGATTGAAGATAATTAGATATAATTTTAATAGTCAATTTTATAATTTAATGAATTTTAAATACTATATAAAGGATGTTAAGAATAATCACATAATGTCAGAATTTTCCAAAGGGATGTATTATTTTGCCTCCTACGAACATATTGATCCAAAACAACTTTTGAATTATATCTACTGGTGACAGGGAAAGCTGTTTAAGTTAAATTCTGACTCTCTAAAAATAATTATTGAAATAAATATTTAGGAGATTCTCAATAACTATATCTGCATAAAATAACATATTTATTCTTTTCTTTTTATAGGTAGAGGAAGAAAGGTAAGTTTTACTTTGCATAGTTTCATTTTTGTAAATTTTTAAAATTCTAACGCTATCCACATAGGACTGTGCTTTGAAGTGTTTGAAAGCCCTTTGTAAAGTATAAAGTACCACACAAATATAAATATATGAGCACAGTTTACTTTGATTATAGATTATAGATGCCTCTGTTTTATTCACTTTGTTAATTTTTGCTTATAGATGTTTCTTCCAGAAGGTTGTGAATCCCTTAGGGATTGAGACTGTGTCATATTAACCTTTGTATTACTTGCATTTATCACAGCACTTAGTATATACCTTATATGTATTAAATGTCTAATTAAATGTCTAATTAACATCTAATTAATTAATTATTAAGGTCTAATTAATATATTAAATGTCTAATGAATGTCTAACAGAAGGAAATAAGGAAAGAAGGAAGGAAGGAAGAGAAGGGAGGGTATTAGTTCTACTTCAGTGGAATCGTGGTCTCTCACCCATTGATTGGGAAGTAAAGATTCATTTAAAAGAATTAATTGAACGTTTTGCCAAACACACATTACCTCCCTTTCTCTCCCCTTCTTCACATTCAAGGAGACTAAAATCTAATCCGAGAGACAAGCCTTACACTCAAGAGGACAATATTGAGGTATAGCCATGACCCTGGTACAGCTGGCTGGTTTAGCCACTTGTCATCTGGACATGGGTAATCCCAGTCAGTGAAGAGAGTTCCATTCCCTAGGAAGTGCTCTCCGTTTTCTGGTTAAGTTGAAAACTATGGAATTTGCTCTGGTCTTATCCAGATGGGCTGGGCACAGGAATCAAGAATGGAAATGAGCAGGCATCCTAATTTTCATGGCAGATTTTAGACAGCAAATTTAAATTCTTTGCCTCTGCATGCAGTGGAACTTTGGTAAAGTGATAATCAGATAATGCAATGCAGTACCTTCATGGTAAATGAAAGTGATGCTGTCTATCAAGGGGAGGTCCTTGTCACCTTTACATTTTTTGGTTCAGAGGGCAACACCATAAATTTGTCTTATTTGACATAAATATCAGTGAAGCTATTTACATTTGAATATATGTTAAAGGAGAAGGACTACAGATTCCAGCTCACATTTAATTTACATCTGAAAGCTATAAAAATATGAAACATAAAGGTTTGAGTATAGGCCTCAAACAAACTAGATAGATGGGTGAATAGGTAGGTAGATAGGTAAACAATCTGTGAAATAAAAAAAGAACTGACGGTGAGAACTGCCCTTATGTAATCAATTTGATTTGGTTAGTAGTCACCCAATTTGCTGAGGGACAACTGTCAGGCTATGTCATTTAGTTTACTGCCTTTTCCCAAAGGTGGTATGGGACAGCTGGACACACTCAAAACAGCTGTTAATTTAGCATGCTCTAGTTATGTGCTACTATCTTCATGACCCTGTTATTTATTATCAAGCGTCATCAGAAATGTGAGAGCAGAGTAATATATAAATACATTTTGTGCTTGGTTTATATAAAATTGATTTTTATTTATAATTCATTCATTCATACATTCATGTTAACCCCCAAATAATTACTGAGCCCTTGTTAAAATCCTGTAGGAGGCAAATAATACAGATGACATGATGCTGGGAAAAATGCTGTGACTGCTTCCATGGTAACGGCATGCTATAAAAGTGATGAGGCATGTCCGCAGAGAATTAAGTGATGAATAACAGATGAGAAGTAAAATAAACTGTAATTCTCATCTGAATCTGAGTACTTGAATTTTATGTTTCCCAGGGGTATGGAAATCAAAGTTAGTAAAATTATCATTCCACATAAATTGATTTATTCAAAGCCTGTATTAACAAAAGCAACAAATATTTACATATGTGGCTTACTTCCAAAATAAGAAATATCATAGAATCATTAGATAAATTTGCTATCAGAACCTGATAAGAGAACAGTTAATCCCATATCAAGTATTGTGGAACAATAGGAGGCTCATTTTTCTAATTTTGCCTGAAATAATTTCTCCTCCCTTCTTACTTGTTTTTCTAGACTTGTTCCTAAAAGGAACATTTTCTTCAGTATCATTCTCATAAAGTCCTTTATTTATTGGACACAGATTTGCATACCCTCTCTGAACAATTAAAATTCTCTTAGTATTTCAAAGAAAGCTCTTTTAGCTCTTAAAAGGTTAGCTTTTAGCTTTTAGCTCTTAAAAGCTCTTTTAGCTCTTAATTTGTATTACTTTCATGTTAAAAATGGAAAGACCTAGTCTAGAAGTTAGCGCAGAGATAAGCCTGTTCTACTTTGCCTCCCATATGTGTTGATCCCCTATTCCTCTAATCTTTTTGTAGGTGTGCTTCAGTCTACCTCCTGCCTCTGTAGAACCATTTCCAATACTTTTTTTTTAAAAACATCTTTATTGGAGTATAATTGCTTTACAATGGTGTGTTAGTTTCTGCTTTATAACAAAGTGAATCAGCTATACATATACATATATCCCCATATCTCCTCCCTCTTGCGTCTCTCCATTCTCTACATCTGCATCATTATTCCTGTCCTGCCCCTAGGTTCTTCATAACTTTTTTTTTTTTTTTAGATTTCCATATATATGTATCAGCATACAGTACTTGTTTTTCTCTTTCTGACTTCACTCTGTATGACAGACTCTAGGTCCATCCACCTCATTACAAATAACTCAATTTCGTTTCTTTTTATGGCTGAGTAATATTCCATTGTATATATGTGCCACGTCTTCTTATCCATTTATCTGTTGGTGGACACTTAGGTTGCTTCCATGTCCTGGCTATTGTAAATAGAGCTGCAATGCATTTGCAATACTTCTGAATTCTCAGTTTATTCCTGACTTCAGGAGTATTAGCTGCCTCAGCATTAGAATCAGCAAGTACGATCAGGGTACTGTTTTGTCATTGAGTCCACCATTAAGACTGTCAAGATTGTAAAATAATGTTTTAAATGAAGACAAGATCTAAGAGTAAAATACTGAGGCGTTGATTAGGTAAACCAAGCTCAGGTACATGATGGAAAACTAAGATTACCAGAATGTTAACAGTGATTATCTCCTGGGCAAGAGTATGATATTTAGTTTATCTCTCTGTTTCCTCTATTTAACAATTCCCTACTACGAACTCATGTTCTTTATATAATCAGATATAAGAACAGTATATGTAAAAGGAGAAATTTAATAAAAGAGAATTCATTATCATTGCATTTTCTATAGTTTGGATATAAGCCTCAATGCATTCATTCTCTGTAATTGCCTAGGAAAAAACATTTTTCATAGTGTATTAATGAAAATTAATATATTAATTAATTTATTGAGAACTTCTCTGTGTCCAGCTGAGAATATAAAGTAGACATAATCATGACCTTGGGGAGACCAAAATCTGTTGGAAGACAAATTCTGAAATAAATAATACAAGCAAGTACGTGATACAGTAGAGGTATATAAAGATACAATTCATGCAATATTATTTAAACTATATACTTGACATCATGCTATAAGAATGCAGTTTTTGATAATCTAAAGTTCTAAGAATCAAAAGAAATTCCATCTATACCTGTTGTGTTAGCTACATCTATTATAAGAGCAAATTAAGCTTCCTGACTTTATTTAAGTTATGATAGTTTCTTGTGTTATTTTTTACTTTCCTGTTCAGTTAATGTTTTTTCTAGATTTTCCACAGATATTGAGAAATTACCTGACTAATATTATTATGTCCGTTCTTTTCTTTCCTTAAAAGACAGCCATGTATCTCTTGTTATTTCTCATATTCTTCCATGAGTTAAAAAAAAAGGGATGGCAGGTGTTTCAGGAATGGCATCTCATAAGTTACTAAAAGCTAGGTGACATGTAATATGAGTGTGAAAATTCAAATATGTCCACATTTCTGGATTTTCTCTTTGGGTTTGTTTACTGTAAAAACTGAAGGGAAACAACTTTACACATTTACACATTGGATTAATTTTCTTTTCATGTCTTTGAGATAAGTAGTGTTTTTTTCATGAATAATGTCTGACTAAATATTTTAAAGATTGATTGTTAACTTTTTTCTCAATTTTTTTTTTACCTTTCTTACACAGAAATTTCCAGTGTTTACATGGAATATTCTAATATGACATGTTAATGCTCAACAAACAACTATATTTTGCTAATTGAACTGCTATTTTGTTTCATAGGGACAAAAAGGAGAACCAGGATTAGTGCCTGTTGTAAGTATATACTGCTTTCATGTACCATTGATAAACTTAGTTATAGCCTTGTTGTATTGATATATTATTGCTTATATACATACTTTCAAAAACAGGGAATTTATTTTATAACCAAGTTTTTAGTGTAAAAGAAGCAAACCAAAATAGATCAATTCTTTAATACAATATTTCATGTTTATTTGTCACAATTTCCTGACTTTTATTGTCACATGACTAAAGGTGTAAATCAGGGTTTTACAAAATTAAATATAATGTATGTGAATATAAAGTGATAGTTAAGATGTACATTTTTTACAGTATAAATAGCCATATAATCCAAACGGAAAGGCATCATTTAATGTGCCACACTTCTGGAAATATGTTATGCCATTATCCTGATTCAAATTCCAGAGTGTATAAGAGTTCTTAAGAGTTATTTAGACTTGTAGATGATCAAAAATATATCATTGAAGAGGATGAAAGTTCTTCACCACTCTCCTAGATCTTAAAGGAGTTATCATCATTTTTGTCAAGACAAAAGTATAACATGTTGATTTATTTGACAATATTTGCATTTTTGCTTTGCTTTAAATTGGCTTGTCTTTAACAAAGATTCCCTAAAAAGTAAACCATTAATATTGTTTTCTTTCATTTAAAAACACAATGTCTAAGGTGCTGTTTTAAGCACTTGCCAAATATTTATTTGTTTGTCTTCACAACAACTCTGAGAGGGAGGTAATTTCATAATCATTATCACCATTTTACAGAAGAGGAACCTTAAGTACAGAGACGGTAATTAATTAGTCCAAGGTCATACAACTGGTAAGGGAAGGGATGGAGTTAGAATTTGAACCCAGGCCTCTTGGCTCCAGCATTGGTGCTCTCAATCACTATACCAGTACTGCCTCCCTATATTAGAGTTTGAATTAGATAATGTCTTAGCTTTATAGGCAAGGAGGAAATGGGCATCAACTGTCAACATCTATTTGTTCTAAAAAAATTCACTGGGCTTTTGTTGTTATTCTTATTTGTTAGACTATTAAGTTTTCGAAAACTCTTTAGAATCTTATCTTTACATATTATCTTGTTTATCCTTTAGGTAACAGGCATACGTGGACGTCCAGGACCCTCAGTAAGTAGTTTCCTCCAATATTCATGGTACTCTTAAGTTCTTTGAGATACTGAATCTTTATGGATATTATATCTATGAGAAGACAATAGACTATAAAATAATGATGCTTGATTTCTTGAAACATTTTGTTTTGAAACATCCTCAAGTTTAACAATTCCTTTGCAACAGTGAATGATATTGATGAACCCTAATTAGGTTAGCTGTACTCATTGAAATTAGGGCATATTAGTCTGTTGTTTGACAATGATTAAGGGTAGACTCCTTTTATCTGTTTAATGAAACAAACTGTTAATTTCATCTGTTACTATAAAATTAAATCATATATTACAGTAGAGTTTGAGAAATTATGCATCAGATAGCATATTTCTGGTTTAGCGTAAAAGACTATTGATTTCAGGTTTGGATTAGTGGTAGCATTCACAGGTAACCAGATGGATAAGACACACACACACACACACACACACACACACACACACACACACACAATTCCTGTAAATTTTAAAACACATTAAATTAACATAAGTGAAATACTGATACGCTTTAACAGACCTGCTATAGTCCTTCTGAAGCTTTTGCTTTTAAACAATACTGTATGTTGACCTGAGTAAATCAACAGTCTAATTTTTATAACTCGATTGAAACTCTTTTGAAGAGAAATAAAATTCTCCTGGCAACTGCCATTTTCTGGAAAAAAAAGATTAATTTAAGATATCAGCACAAAATGCCACTTTTGAAGTATAATAATTTGTTATTTAAAATATATATATGTATTTATTTGGCTGCATCAGGTCTTAGCTGTGGCATGTGGGATCCTTTGTTGCAGCGTGCAGGCTCTTTATTTCAGTGCGTGGGCTTCTCTCTAGTTGCGGTGTGCGGGCTCTCTAGTTGTGGCTCACGGGCTCTAGAGCACACAGGCTTAGTTGCCCCCCTGCATGTGTGATCTTAGTTCTCCGACCAGGCATCGAACCCGCGCCCCCTGCACTGGAAGTCGGGTTCTTAACCACTGGACCACCAGGGAAGTCCCAATCATTTGTTATTTTAATGGAGAAATAACTGCAATTACCATTTGGAAAATTCTCAGTGGATTTTAAATATACGATGGAGATGATGCAATATTCTAAATCAAGTTAAAAAAAAAGATACTAGATACTTGAAGGCCCACAAATTAATAGTAGAATAAGAGGCCTTTCTTTCCATTGCTTTCATCAGCAACTTGAATAGTGATGAACAGTTTAGGATATCACGTGCCAATATGAACTCATACATTCCATCAGAAAATTGGAAATCTGGAGTTTGTACGATTTTGTAGTTCTCAAATCTGAATCTTAAGTTTTTGTGTCTGAGACAAGACAGCAAAAAAACAATCCTTACAAATTTACAGTTATTGTTCAAACTAATATATACAGCTCATTGGGCACCACGTTTTTACACTTCTTTTCAAGTCTTTACGCTTCAGTGCTAAAAAAAAAACAGCCTTTCTATGCACACAGAGCTTTTATATGCACATGGGTTTATTTTCTGTAGTCTTCAACTGAATTAAATTTTTTAAAAGTGTGATATTTCTGTTTTCCAATTTTCTTATATCGGTAAACCTTTAAAACAAAAATGTCTGAAGTATATGTGTTTTGCAGGCATAACCATTGTTTTCTGTTTTAGGGACCTCCAGGATCACAAGGACCAAGAGGAGAGAGAGGCCCAAAAGGAAAACCTGTAAGTTGGCAGTGGAGTTCCCTTTTTGCGAATTGTACTGTGTACTGCATAAGCCCGTCTACACCAAGCTCCCTGGATGCAGCAAAGAGCCAGTGGCACCGTTCCTTTCTCACTTCTATTAAACGTGACATAAAATTCAGGTCATGAGGTAATTGCATATCGATCCTGATTCAAAGGAAAGCATCACATGCTAATAATTACCTAACATCTTAGATAACACAGATGATATTTATTTGTCCTTTAGGGGGTCAAATTAAAATAAAGTAGAATCTAAGGAAACATAATGAGTACCTCATGTTGTTTTCAGAAGTTGTAAATCATGACTAAACAATGCCAAGAATGCATTGTAGAGATAAAACACCCAAGTTCTGTGATCTGTGGTTGCTACAGGAATAACCAAATAGGATAAAGGAACCAGAAATTATTAGAGGACAAAATTTTCTTTCAAGTGGTCGTATAATGAATTTATTTCCCAAGTAACACTGCCTTTTTCACTGAGCAGCTGCTGCGGAGCTATCAAAGGAGTGATTTTAAACATCAACACATTCATTACCAAAGGGAACATCTTTAAATTTAAATAATCAATTCTTTATTCTTGAGATAAGACATGAGGTTATTATATAATACGTGCCAAATGTTTTCTCTTATTACCAAGTCCTACTATAGCAATTCTTTTGCTTTTTTTATATCTCACCCTCAAACACTTATATCCTTTAGGTACTAAATACCTAGACGAGTTTGTGTATTGCTGTCATTATCCGTGTTACAATCAGAAAAATTTCTGCTGCTTAATTTTCTGTCTAATGATATCTACTAAAATTTAACTCTCTATGGATTTTTAACCTTCCAAAGATGTATTTATCCATATCTAAATGGGAAAAATAGCTGAGCAAGGAAGGAACAAACAACCTTAATTATATAAATAAGGAAAAAACATATTTTAGATCATGTTGCTAGGAACTCTTGCCACTGGTTTCATCTTTGATACTGTTTTTTGCTTCTACACATTTCACCAAGTATAGGGTGATGCCAGTACTGTTTCCATACCGCAGCTGGAGTTATGGAAGGTATTTGCAGGTATGCAGGTAAATGACAGTGGCCCCAAGGAAGGAGTTCGTAGCCATGTAGGTGGGCAGCAAAGCTGTGTCCCAATTCCCTTCCCTTATGGCCCATTCTTCATTGCTGTTCTGCTGAGCTGCCTCATCAGTGTTGGTAGCTTAAATGCTGTTAGTAGATCTTCAGATGTCTGTCCAGGGTCTAGGATGACAGAGACAGGTGGAAGATGACTTCAATTGGGTGGAGGAGGGTGGGTAGTCATGCAGAAAACACTGTGTATCAATGTACTTGTGCCCAGAATAATTGATAAAACTGAGTCCTAAGTCTAGGTAGAAGTTGCTGTGGAAATAGTTGTTGGAATTCCAGAATTTCTGTTAGGATTCAGTGAATCTACTCCTCACTCCTCTTACTCTTCTCTTCTCCACTGAGTATGTTATATGCTCCATTTCCTATCTTGGTTAAGTCTGAGACAATCAATGTGAATTGCGTGTGTGTGTGTGTGTGTTATTTACCTGGAATCAAGCAAGACAGTCCTGGCAGATACGCAAGTAGGAAATCTATTCCTCTCTTAATCCTAGCAAGCAGTGGTGTGATGGTAAATGTTTAATGACTGACTTATTTTTTTTTTAAAAAAGAAAAAGGTTCTGAAGAACCTAGGGGCAGGACAGGAATAAAGATGCAGATGTAGAGAATGGACTTGAGGACACAGGGAGGGGGAAGGGTAAGCTGGGACGAAGTGAGAGAGTGGCATGGACACATATACACTACCAAATGTAAAATAGCTAGCTAGTGGGAAGCAGCCGCATAGCACAGGGAGGTCAGCTCGGTGCTTTGTGACCACCTAGAGGGGCGGGATAGGGAGGGTGGGAGGGAGACGCAAGAGCGGGGAGATATGGGGATATATGTATATGTACGGCTGATTCACTTTGTTATAAAGCAGAAACTAACACACCATTGTAGAGCAATTATACTCCAATAAAGGTGTTAAAAAAAAAAGAATATGCCTGTAGCTTTTGCTGATTTCCCTGGTATAAATACTCCCACCAGGGCTGTTTTCAAGATACTGGCATGATGTCATAAGATACCTACAGGTAGAATGTTTTGCCTCAGGTCCCAAGACTTGCAGGAGCTGCTTACCTGGACAAAAGCTGTGGCTGACACAATATAGGCTGGTACTGCAGTCATAAATACCATTTTTCTCCCCTTACTTCATTACCATCAAACACTATAGAAGCTCGTGAAGCAGAGCACAGTTTCTCAATCTTCACACCACTGATGTTTGGGGCCAGATCATTCCTTATGCATTGTAGGATGTTTGGCAGCATTCCTGATTTCTACCCACTACATGCTAGTAGAAACACCTGCCCCCCTCCCTCATACAACTGGAACAAACAAAAACGTGTCTTGGTGTTGCCAAATGTCCCCTGGCAGTGGGGAGTGGGGGAGGGGAGCAAATTGCTTAAGATTGAGAACTACAGATATAGAGATACTCTCTTGAAGCCCTCATTACTAGCTAATGATCATAATGACTGTCTCTCATCACATATCCTTAGTTTTAAGTGTATTGTCCTGGTAAATTCATAGTGACAAACTAGCAACCTGGCAGGAGGTGGACAGTCAATGGTGTGATGATTTCTAATTGCACGAGACACAACCGCTATAGGTCTCTTCCCTCATCTGTAAAATGGGGAATATACCAATTATTACCAACTCTAACATTTCATAGTGTGTGTGTGTGTGTGTGTGATATTACTAACCATCAGTGAATAAAGTTCTTTACAATTTGGGGTCATTATTATTCCTTTCTATTTGTGAATGTTTAACTGTTGCCACCTAGTGGCAATGTACAAGTACTTTTTATTGTGGATTGCTGCCTGAGATAGTGGAGTATCCTGGGGGATGGGAAGGAATGATTATAAATAGAATACTTACCTTAATATAAAACTTATGTGATTCAGCACACTTGGAAATATGAAAATATATATTTTAATGTATTCTAAAGTTATAATTTTTGTTTTAAATATTTACCAGCAAAATATCATGTATTATAATTTTTTTCTTATTTTCACTTATAAGCTTGCTTATTATGTTCACTTAATTTTGGATAATTTTCACGTTTTTATTAATTTTAATCTCAATTTGTATAAAAGTAAATCATGTAGGCTATTTAAGAGGAGATACCGTGGAGGCACAGAATGCATCATGAAGTCAATGAAAAAGTGAACTGTCTTCAGAGCAGACTTTGAAACATGATTTTTAATCACAGAGGGCCGGGGAAAGGACACAAGTTTTTGAGGATTAATTCTGCCCTAACCTCTCTCTACTTGCACTGGAACTAAATGTAGTTTTTGGTTTTGCTTTGGAAATCTCTTTGGGAGTAGAGAGAATGTTTTAGCTCATTTTTTGTATTAACCAAACCTGGTTATCAATTAACAATTTCACATTTAAAAAATACATTAAGAGTTTTCCACATGTAGTAGTCTGAGTAGGTCAGATTACTATGTTTTCTATGCCACCACTGACAATATACACTTCCAGCTCGTGGTGTCACGTTCATATGATCCAGAAGTCCTAGATAGCAATGAAAAATTAGCCTCCAATATGTAAAATGAAAAAAGAGTGCAGTGAATGGTTAGTGGTTTAGGAGTCAGAAGGGGTTTGATTTTTAAAGGATGAGAATAACTTTCTGAGAAATTAGTTTTCAAAATGTGAGTTTTCTCAGGCTAAGCTATCTACTTCTACTTGAACACGTAAATTTGCTTAATTATTCCACTACTCCAGGAAGTAAACATGTCAAACATGAGTGTTTGAATATATTAAAATATATTAATTAAATTTCTGAATAGCTATTATGCCACCCTCCCCCAAACCATCATATGCAAACTGCCCCCTCTTTCCCCTCTGCTTGTCCTGCATTTATTCCCTCTGCTGTACCAGCTCATATCTGCTTATTGTGGGCTGGAAGATATCCTCATGCTTAGGCATGAGAAGATTCTTTTATTATTAAACTGTAACTCACTTACCATATTTTTCTTGATCCCTGCTTCTAACTAGTAAAAGTATATTGAGTTTTTTCATCCTTCCTTTCCTTTCTTTGGTCCTGTTAAGAATCTCTAGGGTTAAAAAGCCATAAAATAGTGAACAAGGCTTGTGGGAATGATGAGGTTAGGGGACGGAGCATTTCCAGAACTGAGGACGTGGCTGTTCCCCAACCTGCCTTCAGAATGTGGGCTATAGGAGGAGGGTGGAATTCAGCAGCTACAACTCATTGCTCACTGCCCTGAGAATTAGACTTGGCTGAGTTCCCGTGCCTTTCCCTCTACTTCTCATTGGTCTGGACTACCTTTGGGAGTAGTAGGGAAAATGTAAGTGTGCCAGACTTCAAGTACTAGAGTAAAGAGGATTGAAATGTGAAAATGTAATGAGCCTATACCGAGTGTCTACTATGAGCCAGGAACTATGTGAAGCATTAAAAAATTAGAAAGATGAGAAAAACCACAAACCCCAATCAAGGATCCATCACGTTCTTTTTTTAAGTCGGGGAAAGTTAAGCAAGAACATACACAGTTAATTTAATCTAAGACAGACAAGTGAATTTAGAAATCGTTGATGGGATACCCTGAACAGCAAAACTCAACCAAATAAGGAAGCTTATACTAGAATACTGATGAACTGAATACACTCTTATAATTATTTCAAGAAGGCTCATTACTGGGGATTTAACACATCAAGAGTAAAATTCTCACCCAGAATGTACCATGTCCCGATGGTAGAGGCTGTGACCAGGGCTGAAATCCGCAGTGTTGGAATAGCTGATGAAATTACTGTAGGTGGCTGGGTTGCTATTTTTAAAAAAATAATGAACACTTTATCTCCATCAAGAAGTCTGCTTTTTGCTTTCTACTAAGTACATATTTGGCAATGGGTTCTAATTTCTACTGGCTTATTTTTCCAGGGTCCTCGTGGTCCTCAGGGAATCGATGGAGAACCAGGTGTTCCTGGTCAACCGGGTGCCCCAGGACCTCCTGGACATCCGTCTCACCCAGGACCCGATGGCATGAGCAGGGTGAGATGTGTGCATTGTTCAATATCATCTTTAGATAAAATATTAAGTTTTTGATTTATTGTTATGATTTTAAATTGTGTTAGTTCAGATGTTGACCCTTGACTGCAAGAGAAGCTTAAGTGAACACAATACTGCTATGAATAACAATAAAACTAGGAAATCCACAGGGAATTGTTGGAAAATTCAAAGTAGCACTTTTTAAAAGTGCTGCTTCAAATTATTTGTATTTCTCAATGTCAGTTCTGGTCATTGGAGTTTTGTACTTTCTGTTGATTCTGAAGGACCACTAATATTGTTCCCACTATGAATTGATAAGAGAAATATGTACTTATCCTTTATTCTCTAGGCTCAGAATGCTGACAAAATCTGTGTCATGTCCTCTACACCAAGGGAGGATGACACATCCAGGATGATGTATATGAAAGAGCCACTGAGTTGACACTAAAAATACTACCTGGTTATTTCCTGAATATCAATTTACTGCCACAAGTAAAATAAAACAAAGTGTCTTTCTATACCTGCCTCTTTGAATTCTTAGCGGCAGATACAGGGGATTTATGAGTAGATTGCATAGCACAACAAGGGAACTTATGGAACCCTGAAATATGATTTTTCTTTTACAACAATTTTTACATTTGATTTTCAACACATTGTAGAAGGAATTGCCAGTTTATTTTTAAAACAATATGCACATTATTTTCCCACTAAAATCTGGAAATTAATAGAACTCCTGGAATGAGTATGGGCAGTTTTGGTCAATTGGGTTACCAGAGATTTTTAGATATGAAAGAGAGTAGGTAAAACTGTTGCCAATTTTGGAACATTCAGGGACTCATTAAAAGGACTGTAAAATTGTAACCAACTTATATAAGTACAGTTTAAAGTTGGCCACAAGCAAAGAAGAATACCACCTAAGTAAAATATCCTGAAATGGAATCTGGAATCTTTAGGACAAATGTTTTAAAGACACTTTTAGGTTTTGTTCAGATGCTTGGCATGCTCCTAACCATGGGAGGAAATCAGATAAAGAGATTTGAACCTGAAGTCGATTAGACTGGCTAAATACTTATCAGAATGATCCATGCTTTTATCAAGTATCAGACATTTGACCCATTACAGTAGTTATTCTGAAGCAACGTAGTAATAAAATACCCCAAGGAAGATTGTTCAATCGAAAACACATACAATGAAAAACAGCTTGAACCTTTTTCCTTGCTTTAAATCAAAAGTTTAAAATGATTCTCAGAAGAGCCATTCTTTAAGAATCCCAGAGAATGTACACTTCTCAGTTTAAAAAGTATGTTGATATATGTCTTTTACTGTGGAAATAATGTCAACACATTGCTTTTACAGCCGTTTTCAGCTCAGATGGCTGGGTTGGATGAAAAGTCTGGACTTGGGAGTCAAGTAGGACTGATGCCTGGCTCTGTGGTAAGTTCAGATTTTACTGATAATCAAAGTACTTTGGAAAAACCATTGTGCAGAGAGGTTTGAGTTGGCTAGTTAAGAAGTGATATGAGTCTTCTTAAAACATATCCATCCATCCATTCATTCATTCAATTTATTTATCAAACCCTGCTGTGTACCAGTTAAAAGCCAAATGGTTTTCCATTCATAACTATGCAAGATATTTGTCTACATTAATAAAGGGCTGTCTGTATTTTTCACTTACTATTTGAAGAAAATAAAGAATTTTAAAACATATAACCACCACCACCTCAACAAAAACTGTACTTTTTAAAAATTAAAAAAAAACTTTTATGGTATTGTTAGAAAGTTATTTGAAAAAATTTTGAAGTGAGAAGTTGTACTGCTTTAAGTTTTTATTATTTCCTATTTATCTTAATACTCTCTGGTTGCCTTATGCCAACAACTCTAAAATTTATGCACTGGGCCATCCCCATTCTCTTTTGAATTTCTTCAGCAGCTAGAAAGATTCCCATTTTCTCTGGGTAAGTATTTTAATCTGGGTATTTGGAGCAGTGCAATTTCATTGAATGAATTAACACTTTTCAAAGCAACTTCTCCATGCTTTTTTGCTCATTACATAATTCAGAGGCATCCCAGATTAATGACATTTCAGACAATGTAAAGTCAGACTGCATAAACACCCCTTCTACCCATCCTTAAGGCCAGCAAATAACTTAAACATTGTATATATTTTAAGTCACTTAAATATTGTTTGTTTCTATACATTCTAAGTCAGTAGCAGTATGGTCTCATTCAATGATTAACTTGGGATATTTTTCTGAAATATATGAGTTTTTAACCGTTTGAAGTTGAAATTACATATGTGTTTATTTTTTTTAAATGAAGCTTTTATTTTCTTACTAGCTAAATATCTCATCAATCCAACACAAAAATTTAAGTTTTTGCCATAAGAACAAACTAGATTTTGATTTAATTGCTTTCACCTTTTAAAGTGTGACATTTTAAAAAATTACATAGACATTTATTAATAATTTTTAAAATTGCATTTTCCTTTTCTTCCTTTGGTTAAGCTTCGGTGTAATCATTTCATGGTGAAATGGGGAAAGCCTGTGTTTATACTTTAAGTGTATGTTGTGAAAGAAAGAAATAACCCAGAAAACTTAGTTCCCCAGATTGTTTTAAACTTACATTTAAAATAATCTAGTCATTAATATTGATAGTTTCATAAGCCTTTAATTCACCTTGCTCATTTTAAGTTATAAGAGTTAGCTGCTGTGAAGCTGAAGAATGAAATAGACAGTTTGATAACGACTTTATGCTTGCCAAGGTTTTTCTTTGTTGGATGTTCTGCTTTAATAGAACCACCCCTTAAGCAATGCAAGTGTTCTTGTTCCAAAGACATTGGGTGTGTATAGGCACATTCTTTATTTCTTTGTATGACACTGAGGGTGTGTGTAAAATCATCCCAAATGTTGCCCAAGCTTTAATCTTTTTGAATTGAGCTGTATTCCAGGTAAATACAGAAGGACAACGTCATCACCTTTTCACTGTCAGAGCTTTACTTTTCCAGATTCTAAAGCTGATTCAACATTTTTGAAATGTTTCAATTGTCATGAACACTATGCAAGTTTTCTTCTCATTTGTTTCTAAGGGTCCTGTTGGCCCAAGGGGACCTCAAGGTTTACAAGGACAGCAGGTAAGTCTTCTTATAATTAAATTACATACTGTAGCAAAAAAAGAAAAATTTATAAATAAGGTCTCGTGACATGACTGCTTTTGGTTGGCCTTTGAATTGCATATTTTAATGCTCACTGAATGGTATGTATTCAGTTAATTTTCACTCACTTAGAAATATATGCAGTATGTTTTTCATAGATTCTTCATGATGTTAAAGTTTTATTATCTGGTTTCTTTATGTTACTGATCTCCAATACAAAGAATTTTTATGTGCCTGTGCTTCTGAAATAACACATCATTATCTCTTGTCATGGTGAAAATTCTCATAATTAGTTACGTGCCACCTCTGGAGCTCTGAAATCAGATCAAAGGACATCACCATGTGGTATTATTAAAAATAACAGTGAAGATGATCACTCCATCGAATCTTTAAAAAGAATATAATACTGTACTTTCTTTCTATAGCCTATCAAATACCAATAAAATAGTGATGTAGAGCTATTTTAATGTTTGTAGCAATTTGACAGGCAGTAAGAAATGATTTTTCAAAAGAGAGAAAGAAAAGTATTCTTAGCTCAATCAAAGATACCATATTTTCATTATCATGTGTGTGGACTTTTACTTCAGGATATTTTATATTACTGCCATTGTGAATGGCAACTGTAGTTGATGAAGAAGAAGAAGGAGAAGAGGGAGATAACTACCATTATTGAACACTCACTCTGTGCCAGCACTATTCTAAGTTCTTAACATGCATTAGTTATCTGAAGAGCTATAGCAGCCTGATGAAGTAGGCACCATATTATTCTCATTTCACAGATTAGGAAATGAGGTATAGAGAGATTAAGTAACTCACTCAAAGTCACACAGGTGGAGAGTGGTAGAGCCAGCATTTTGAGCAATTGCATTATACTGCAGAGAGTGTAGGATTTAGTATTATGTTTTTCTTTGGTTTGTTTATATAACTTACATATTATACATAAATTTTATATAGATATATAATTTATTTTCAATTTTAGGGTGGTATTGGCCCTACAGGACCTCCTGGTGAGCCTGGTGACCCTGGACCAATGGTAAATGTCAAGTAAGCATGTAGACCCAGTTAAATATGGGTCCATCATTATAATGATGTCACGAGTTATTTATATTACCAGCTCTTTCCTGTGGCAAGAAATTCCAGTCCAATTCAGGAGCCCTCTGTTATGGACTGTGCTTAAGCTATACATTTCTTTTGGCAGAGTATTTAAATTCAGAGGCTTTGAATGTGGTCAGCAGAAAGTGCTAAGATACTTTCATTTGTGAACTTTTTTCCTGTTGAGCACATAATCTGACAGATACAACATAAAATTCAGAATATTAATAAAGTTACTTTCTATGATATTTTTCATTTGTTGCAGCCGTATTTTGGATTATATCATTGATGGGTATTGGGTAAATATAGTTAAATATTCTTTTTTTTCCTTTTGTGTTGTTTCATTTTTTTATTAGGGTCCACTTGGTACACGTGGACCAGAGGGCCCTCCTGGAAAACCTGGTGAAGATGTAAGCTACCTTTCTTCATTTTGCTTTGAAATTTTGAAAGAGGCTAAGAAGGAGCTATAGTGTTAACATGAATGTTACTCATTGGTTCCCATTTCATTTCCTCCATTTCTAACTGTCATTAAAGTCACTAAAAACTGGAGAAGTCAGAATGGAATTTTACAAAATTTAAAAGTGCTCTTAATTTTGATGGTATTATATTATTAGGCACTGTATCCTTGCCTGCATTCTTCAGGTTTTCCATTATGATTTCTCCATGAGATACTAGAATTGTCACAATAGCAACAACCTTTGGTAGTAGAGCTTTTGAAGTGATCTTAAGGAAAAACACATTTCTTTGATCCCAAAACATCATTGTGAGGCCCTCATTAAATGGATTTTTTAAAATGTGTTAGTAAAATAGTGTCAATATTGCTCTCCAATGCTCAAAATGATTCATTCTGAGCACTGAAGAAATTTTGAGCATTTGAAGAAATGCTTCATTTCTTTAATTGAATTTTCAATTAAAGTTATGACTAAACTTCAGATTTTAACATTAAGAACATGTGATCAAAGAACAAAGAACACCCTGCTCTTTGATCAAAGATCAAAGAGCAGGGTGTAACAACAGATTTGCTTTTCTGGACTCTTTTGTTAGTTTTACCAAAGTTGAGGATAAAATTGTGGGTAAACCATCAACGTCTGTGTGACATTAAACCAAGAAACTATTTTCTCTTTGTGTATCATGAGATTTATTTAAGTGGATTACAATGAATTTGGCCATAAAGAAAATATCTGTGGTAGTTCTTAAACTTTTTTTCATCACAGGAAAGAAATGGCACATATCATTATAAGAAGCACTGTTTATTTAATTCAGTGCTACATGTTGATGTAGAATTTCATAGCATGTGTGTGTGTGTATGTGTGTGTGTAAATTTTGATGTTCATAAAATGGTGAGCTAGGTGAGACCAGTATAATTTATATTTATTTCTTCTTCTGATAAATGAGTGAAATCTCCACAAACTGACTTGCTCTAATGGATTGCCATCAGGAATAGAGCTGTGTTCTTACATTGCTTAGAGCATTGGGCATGAGCTTTCTAAGTAAGACTTTTTATCTGCAATTGATTTGTCATTTAGTCTCAGGAGAGAACATTTTAATTCCTCTTTGCTTCCCTCTACTTTGCTTTTTTTCCATAAAGGGTGAGCCTGGTAGAAATGGAAAAGCTGGTGAAGTAGGATTTGCAGGATCTCCGGTAAGTTTATACTGATCAATACAACAATGTAAAGACAAACTTCAAAAAATAAGGAACATTTAAAATTAACTCGCAATTCATTGCCTGCGCATGCATTAGGCACCGTCACCAAGATATGTTCTCTTCTGTCATTCTGAAACAGGACGATTTGCCAGGGTGATAGCTAATTCCAATTACCTGCTTTGCATTGGCACCATATGAATGACCCTCCTAGAGCTAGAAAATTATATCATAACCTAACATGTATTCTTTCCAAAATGAGTATCAAATTTTTATTTAAGTCACCAGCTTGACTTAAATTTCACAACATATCAATCCCATTTATCTTTTAAAGATATTTTTAGTATTTTTAATTTTGTATTATTCATAGGTTGAAAACAACTGCTTTAAAGAGTTTATTGATTTGTTTTTTATGTCCTAGAACAATAAATTGTGGACAAGATTCCTCTTTGGCTGCTTCCCCAAACCCTATTGTTGACTGAAATTCTTGATTGATATTCTGGCCCCTAAAATCTTATGACAAGGTGTACTGATCATCAGCTCTCCTAATACAGCTGTTTTCTTCCCGCTTGACTTACTACAGGGAGAAGTCCCTAGCAACTGGCTCCACCAGAATTCAAGACCTGGGCCACTTGGCCACACTCTGACCCCACCTTTCTTTCTTCACTCATATTACTTTGATAGGCCCTCCCCTAGGACGCACTACACAAGGCAATGGGGAAAATTAGAAAATGATAAGCAAGCAAAAATGTTCTAACATTCCTGCTGTTAAACTTTTTCCTTGTCCAAAATCCCCTAAACGGATTTGGCCTCCTACTTATTATGTTTCTGGTAATATCCTAATGTTTCTACCACCCAATACATCCAACAATACTGAATTATTCTCCCTTTACTTTCTGAAAATTGATGAGGTTCAATGCTAGGATTTTTTTAAACAAATAAATGTTGATCTTTTAAGGGAATTTACAAGACTGTAAGGATGATTTCGTTTCAAACACAAAACCAGTTCCCCAGCTCCCCGCTCTCTCTTTCCTTTCCTCCCCCATCAGCCTGAAAAGTCCATGCAGACAAAGACATGTGGTTTAGTCATTAGCACAGATGTCCACGTGAACCAATCCAGGCTTGAACCTCCTGCCCTGCTACACTCTTGCAGCTACTCACAGCGTGGGCCCTCCACGGGGAGGAAACGTGCCCTGCCAGCATGTCACAGATGCACTCTGTGAGTGCAATGCAACGATGTGTGACTGGGGTGTGATGACAGTCTTGGGTCAGCAGAATGAGAAAAATTTTATGAGCACTAGTACATCTGGTTTATTTTCTTGTTATATTAGAGATATGTAATCATATGAGAATTCCCTTGCAGACCACAAACCTCAAAAGTTAACTAATTATTTGAAATAACATAGCTCAGTAGCTAAGCCCCTATAGGCTTAGATGGATGTATACTGAGTTTCTGCTCAGGATGGAGGGGAGACGAATCTCAGTAAAGGGGAGCATTCCAGTGGAAAAACTTAAAGGGAGTTTTTGAAGTGAACGAATTCCTAAGTCAGGCTGTGTAAACAGAAGAATTAGTAGAACTTTATTTGTTCAGAGAGCATGGTTTGATGTGCCCTTAGTATGATAACCCCCTAGAAAACACTACAGAAACACTTTCCCTGGAAGAGGTCGCAGAGGAATTATTGCTTTGCTTTTATCATACAAATTTCATTTATTGAGTTATTTATTCATTCAATTAACTTTCTTCAGAAGTTAATTGAACAGAAAGGTTTTGCTTGTTAGATTGTGCTAGTACAAGAGAATTTCCTTAAGAAAGATTTAGGAAAAGCACTATGAATGTCAAGAAGATGAAAAAGATGGTGAATGTTAAACCATTTCTTCATTCAGTTGTTTATTCAATGCTTATTCTTGAATGCCCACTACTAAGGCATAAGGCTAAGTGCCAAGGATATGCAGATTAATAATTATAATTGATAATATTTGATAACATCAGTCTGTGCTATCAAGGTGCTCAGTCTACTGGTGGCAGTATTAATAGCATTCAGTTCAAAACCTAATTAATGTAGTCAACCAGAATAAGTGAATAATTAAGTCACTGGTTCCTTATCTATTTTAAGAGGGTATGAGGAAAAAGTTTCAAGCATCATTTCATAATAGTCATGCCGTTTGGATTTGATTTAGTGTTTGATTTCTATTGTTCTTTTTATTTGATATGCTTAGGTGAAGGATGCATAGAATTGACAGAACTGAAGAAACTGAGTCAAGGAACCAACCCATTCTCTTTGTATTTCTTGACTTTCTTTTCTGTTGGATATTTCATTTTCTCAGTTTTTTAAACAATCACAAATCCACAAGCTTCTCCTGAACATTCTATTTTAAAAAATTTCTGATCACATTTTAATATAATCTTTCTAATCATATTCTGCTGCTAATACTTAGAAGTTCAGAAAAAATAAATCATATTGGTTTGCTACACATACATTTATTCTTCTACCACAAATAAAACACGATATAAAGGCGGGGAAAGCATAGTTTTCCTTAAGTTCTTCGGATTTTTTTTCCTGTACCTTGAGCTACTTGATTCAGACACTGAGAAGCTTGACTCAGATTTATTTTCTTGTTGTTTATTCTTTATTAATTATAATACAGTGATATAATTTGAAAATTTTAAAATGTCATCAAATCAATACCTGGCATTAATCCACGTCTCTGTGTAAGACATGTTTCCATTTGCCTTGCTAATTTTTTATCACCTAGATGTATTTTGACAGGTAAAAATATACATCTCCTTTTCTTTCTTAGGTTTGTTAGTGAAAAATTATGTACCAGATATTTTTTGGACAAAAAGTGTATTATGCAGTTAATGACTCTGAAATGCCTTATCTGTTTTTTTTTTTTTTAACCCTCAACAGGGAGCTCGAGGATTTCCTGGGGCTCCTGGTCTTCCAGGCCTGAAGGGTCACCGAGTAAGTTCAATCCTCTGTAATCCTTTTAGATATTGTGGCTTATAGAGTAGGGTCTGGGGAACATCACCTTCAAAATCTTTACAATTCCATTTGTCAATTGCCCTTAACTGGCTGTGGTTGTAGTAGTCATCTGCAGTTACCAAAATCACAATGCATTTTTTTACATTTCCTTTGAATTTCATTTGATTCTATAAACAAATGTATTTTGAGTTCTTACTATATAATACTGCAAATACTATGAATACTGTGCTATAAAAGAAAAAACAGTGATAAATGAGAAATGCCCAAAGCTGACTCTCAGCTTCAGGCTAATGAGATTCAGTTAAGAAAATAGGCAATTACTATATAGTGGAATAAATGACACAATACTAAAATGTGCACTAGAGCACAGGGGGTGCCTAGCCAACTCAGCCCAACTCAGACATGGAAGTCTATAGAATGCTTCTCTCTTTATAACTCAGGATAATTAATATGTAACTATTATGATACATACATATATAGAAATTACATATCTATCTATCTATCTGAAAGCATGGTTGATATTCACTCAGTGTACATTGACTGGCCTCTGTTTTGCGTGGTTGAGCTTGTGATTAGAATGCTTGCTCCTATACTAGTTATTAAATATTTTGAACATCACTCCTGGATATAAACCATATTTTATAGCTATATAAATTCTATAATTATTTGTTTTCTCTAGGGCCACCATAGGTTTTTTATTTGTTGCTATAAAATAAATTTCTATGAAGTCACAAAAATTTGAAAGGTGAGAACATTGCACCTTAAAAACGTTATTTAAAGAGGGAATCCCTACTTTAATTTTCTTTGAATAGACTTTCAAAAAAGGTTGACAATTTGGAAACATTTTGAGTAACAACTGTAAATCTGAGATCCGTTTTCATAAGGTACTTTCTGTGAGCTTATTTTTGGTTCTTCTTTTACATTTCTGAGGCTCAGAAAAGCAGTAAAATACAAATTTATATTTTTCTTCTCAGGGACACAAAGGTCTTGAAGGCCCTAAAGGTGAAGTTGGAGCAATCGGTTCCAAGGTAATTGTATAGTATCTCAATACAACCTCACTATAGCATTTCTGTTCTGCTTCAAGTCTAAAATTTTTTTCAGGACCACCTTAAATAGTTCTGGAGGAAAGAGGAGTATAAAAAATGAATAGTTAAATAGATAAATTTAATAGATAAATATAATCTTTCATGGATGAGTGGCAATAGATTTAGCAGGGCACACAACATGACTTAATTTTGCCACCAAGAACAGCCACCATGGCACTGGGTTTCTACCAATGTAGGATGGCTGTTATCTTTATATAAAGATGCACTATGAATCCACCCTCTAAAACACATTTACTCTTTTTACTTCTTTAAAAATATCTGAGAGTTTTAGATGGTTCATTAGTCCCATTATTTAGTACCCTTTTAATTCTAGGGCCTTTTGGCCATCATTTCTTTCCAAATTTATTTATGCTTCTAGAGGGAAAGAGAACATTCAGGAAGTGCAGACGACTTTTTAATAGAAAGTATGATGAAATACATATGTGGAAAAGCATTTGGCTTTAAATTTGTCATTTCTAAGCTCCCTATAAGAGATCTTAAAGGAATACTACAGTCAATTTTAGCTTTCTAAATTTTACTTGACCTAAAGTATTATCAGACATAGACAAATAGTTTTTAAATTCTAATTAATGTGGCTAGGTGTGATAGTTCTATCAATCTTGCTTAAATCCCCAATTTTATTTTAGACTTATTTCTGTAGAAACTAAATTTCCATGGTATTTTGAGAAAAGGTGTTACAACAGAATTTTGAGGTCCTTCATTGCAAGTATACCTTTCAAATGCTCACTTTGAAAAATAAACCTTTAAAATAACACACACATGGAACAGAATGATATGAATATCAATTGAAGGTTTCTCATATTGTAATATGATCTCATTTTTGCTTTAGGGTGAAGCTGGCCCTACTGGTCCAATGGGTGCCATGGGTCCAATGGTATGTATCAATTTAATTCTTTGCTTTTTTAGATTATACTAAGAGAATGTTTAAATGAAAAAAAAAAAAGACCTAGAGAACATATGTTAGCTGGTGAAATAATCCTTTATTATCAGCTGAAAGGCAAGCACACCATAAGAATTGCCCCTTCAAATAGAAAAGGCTTCCTGTGTTACATTGTTTTTCTTATTTGTTGAATGCCCTTATTCTTTCTCGGTACCCAGTGATCAAATCAGGATTATTGTAGATTTAGGCCATTAAAGCTAGGTTAAGTGAAATCTATTTAGGCCAATTATAATGAGTCTTGATTGATTTGAGTAGTGAAATCAAACTACCCTAGAAATTCAAGTAAGATGTTTCAAGAGATGTTTCTCTCTCATCTGCAGGGCCCAAGAGGAATGCCAGGAGAGAGAGGGAGACTTGGGCCACAGGGTGCTCCTGTAAGTATGTGTATTTCCACTCTCTCAAATGCTTTACTGAATATGCGATTTAAATGAGAATGACATACTGGTTGCCTACTTTGTAATTTTTATACTTTTTATTTTGAAACAAATTTAGGTTTACAGAAAAGTTGCAAAAATAGAAGAGAGTTCCCATGTACCCTTGTACCCTATACCTACCTTCTGTTAATGTTAACATCTTACATAACCAAAGTACATTTGTTGCCTACTTATTTTAATACAGAATTTAAGAAATAATAAAAACATTTAGCAGCATGGAGAATCATAGACTTTGGAATAGTAATCACATTATAATAACAGGTAATATTTATCAAGCACTTACTATCTGCCAAGCATTCTTCTAAATATCTTTATCTCTTGTTCATCACAATCCTAAAAGGTAAGTACTATGAATAAACCCTTTTAAAGATTAGAGTCTCCTGATCATCTTCCCTTGATTGATTTTAATTGTACAGATTGAGAAATTCTCTTGCTGTCTGTCCATCTACCTTGAACCTGGAAGGGGGCGTTATTTTGTTCATTCTCATCACAGCTCTCTGAAAGTCGGGCTATACTTGCTAATATTTCAAACTTGCAGTTCATTATATTTCATCCACTTTTCTTTTGATAATTAAGGACTGCCACCTGGCCTCTGTTATTTTGATATCCTATCATCCCCATTATAATTAAAATTCCCAGATTTATAGCATCCCCTACTATTATCCCATAGAAGACAACCACCTTAGTGCTTCTCAATGGTACCAAAGTCAGGGCCTTGATTCAGGAGAAGTGAGACCCTCTCACTAGGTCATTCTTTATCACTTACAGGCAGAGTATCCTCTGGAAATGTAGAGAATATTGTAGAATATAGTCAGCTATTGCCTTATCCAGCCGTACATATTATATCCAATCTACTGTGTTCACTTCTCTGTGCTTTATTCTACCATCTGCCCAGGCAGTTCCAGCATTTCTACTTCACTTAGTGTGTGCCATTGCTCTTTCCAAGTTTCTAAGAACTATTGTCCCTGTTAACAACATTTCCCAGGGTCTTTATCAGGGTGTTAAATATGTATTATGGGAGAGTGCTTCCAAATCATTAAAATTCTCCAGCTTTATATCCTGTCCCTCTTGATCCAGTACCTTCAGGACCTAGTCCCATACATTCTTTCTTGGATTCTGCCTCTACGTGATGTATAAGACTTATAGATTTTTTGGTGTATAGTCTCTTCACTCTTTTATCAGAAACAGCATTTCCTCAATGCAGTTATTTTGTGACTTGATGCTAGTTGTTGGTCTGGTGGCCGGGGGAGGAGCAGGTGGTGGTGGTGGTGGTGGCATATGTCGTCTGGTAAAGTAGAGGCCTTTGTTTCATCTTTAAGCAAGAGAGAATTATAAGCTGTTAATGGTGGGAAGGACCACTTCTGTAGGCCCAGAGGCTTCAGGGTATTTGAGATTTCAGAGTTCTTAAGATATCCCAATGCCAAATTTCAAGGTTCCATTCCCTCCAATCAAGGGCCCTGACCATGGCATAGCAGACTTTCCACATTTTAGAATTCAACCTTCTCAAGAGCACTTAAACCTTTATCATAAAGTCCTGGGCCTAATCTTCAATTTTTTATTCCCTCTGGTTTTAGAAGATGACAATATTTTTAAATGCTGCTAAGGAGATTTATATTGATGATTAATTACCATCAGCCTTTCAAAATCTTTCTCCAATGGATTCACTTGACAAGACCCATGCAGTTCCATTAACTTTGTAATTGTTACATCCCCTAAACCTTCTCAAATGCCTGAGCTATTGCACCCATAGCCCATTCCCTTACACTTGTACCCTATCTGAGTTTGCTACTGGAGACAATATTTACTACTGCATCACTACAACATGCCAAGAGAAATCCATACTCCCATCTATCGCCAGCTGGCCAGGGAGGAATCCAGCTTAAAAACTCCATTTTAGCATCGGCTTTCTTGACTACCTCTGGCACCAATGATATAGGGGTCAATTTTCCAAGGAAATGGCATTAAAGCAGACTTGTGTGCAGGAAATTTGTTTTCTGAGTGCTCTCAGTAACTACACCCTATGGGACTTCCCTGGTGGTGCAGTGGTTAAGAATCCGCCTGCCAAGAGGGCAGACAGCAAAAGCACAAGAAGATCTATAATCCTGCAGCCTGTGGAACAAAAACCACATTCACAGAAAGATAGACAAGATGAAAAGGCAGAGGGCTATGTACCAGATGAAGGAACAAGATAAAACCCCAGAAAAACAACTAAATGAA
>NC_041215.1:93617195-93619188 GCF_002837175.3 Physeter macrocephalus | reverse complement strand
AGACTGAAAGTGAGGGGATGGAAAAAGATATTCCATGCAAATGGAAATCGAAAGAAAGTTGGAGTAGCAATACTCATATCAGATAAAATAGGCTTTAAAATAAAGAATGTTACAAGAGACAAGGAAGGACACTACATAATGATCAAGGGATCATTCCAAGAAGAAGATATAACAATTATAAATATATATGCACCCAACATAGGAGCACCTCAATACATAAGGCAGCTGCTAACAACAATAAAGAAGGAAATTGATGGTAACAAAATAGTAGTAGGGGACTTTAACACCTCACTTAAACCAATGGACAGATCATCCAAAATGAAAATAAATAAGGAAACAGAACCTTTAAATGACACAATAGACCAGATAGATTTAATTGATATTTATAGGACATTCCGTCCAAAAACAGCAGATTTCATTTTCTTCTCAAGTGCACACGGAACATTCTCCAGGATAGATCGCATCTTATTTCACAAATCAAGCCTCAGTAAATTTTAGAAAATTAAAATCATATCAAGCATCTTTTCTGACCACAACGCTTTGAGGTTACAAATGAATTACAGAGATAAAAACGTGAAAAACACAAACACATGGAGGCTAAACAATGCGTTACTAAATAACCAAGAGGTCACTGAAGAAATCAAAGAGGAAATCAAAAAATACTTAGAGACAAATGACAATGAAAACACGACAAACCAAAACCTATGGGATGCAGCAAAAGCCGTTCTAAGAGGCAAGTTTATAGCTATACAAGCCTAACTGGGAGGGAGACACAAGAGGGAAGAGATATGGGAACATATGTATATGTATAACTGATTCACTTTGTTGTAAAGGAGAAACTAACACACTATTGTCAAACAGTTATACTCCAATAAAGATGTTAAAAAAAAAAAAGAAAGAAACAAGAAAAATCTCAAATAAACAATCTAACCTTACGCCTAAAGGAACTAGAGAAAGAAGAAAAAACAAAACCCAAAGTTAGCAGAAGGAAAGAAATCATAAAGATCAGAGCAGAAATAAATGAAATAGAAACAAAGAAAACAATAGCAAAGATCAATAAAACTAAAAGCTGTTTCTTTGAGAAGATAAACAAAATTGATAAACCATTAGAGAGACTCATTAAGAAAAAGAGGGAGAGGACTCAAAACAATAAAATTAAAAATGGAAAAGGAGAAGTTACAACAGACACTACAGAAATACAAAGCATCCTAAGAGACTACTACAAGCAACTCTATGCCAATAAAATGGACAACCTGGAAGAAATGAACAAATTCTTAGAAAGGTATAACCTTCCAAGACTGAACCAGGAAGAAATAGGAAATGTGAACAGACCAATAACAAGTAATGAAATTGAAACTGTGATTAAAAATCTTCCAAGAAACAAAAGTCCAGGACCAGATGGCTTCACAGGTGAATTCTATCAAATATTTAGAGAAGAGCTAACACCCATCCTTCTCAAACTCTTCCAAAAAATTGCAGAGGAAGGAACACTCCCAAACCCATTCTATGAGGCCACCATCACCCTGATACCAAAACCAGACAAAGATACTACAAAAAAAGAACATTACAAACCAATATCACTGAAGAATATAGACGCAAAAGTCCTCAACAAAATACTAGCAAACAGAATCCTACAACACATTAAAAGGATCATACACCATGATCAAGTAGGATTTATCCCAGGGATGCAAGGATTCTTCAATATACGCAAATCAATCAATGTGATACAACACATTAACAAATTGAAGAAGAAAAACCATATGATCATCTCAATAGATGCAGAAAAAGCTTTTGACAAAATTCAAAACCCATTTATGATAAAAAGTCTCCAGAAAGTGGGCATAGTGGGAACCTACCTCAACATAATAAAGGCCATATATGACAAACCCACAGCAAACATCATTCTCAATGGTGAAAAACTGAAAGCATTTCCTCTAAGATCAGGAAAAAGACAAGGATGTCCACTCTCACCACTATTATTCAACATAGTTTT
>NC_041215.1:93598105-93616675 GCF_002837175.3 Physeter macrocephalus | reverse complement strand
TCCTAGAGTAATGGAAATAAAAACAAAAATAAACAAATGGGACCTAATGAAACTTAAAAGCTTTTGCATAGCAAAGGAAACTATAAACAAGACAAAAACACATCCCTCAGAATGGGAGAAAATATTTGCAAACAAATCAGTGGACAAAGGATTCATCTCCAAAATATATAAACAGCTCATGCAGCTCAATATTAAAAAAACAAACAACCCAATAAAAAAATGGGTGGAAGACCTAAACAGACATTCCTCCTAAAAAGACATACAGATGGCCAAGAAGCACATGAAAAGCTGCTCAACATCACTAATTATTAGAGAAATGCAAATCAAAACTACAATGAGGTATCACCTCATACCAGTTAGAATGGCCATCATAAGAAAATCTACAAACAACAAATGCTGCAGAAGGTGTGGAGAAAGGGGAACCCTCTTGCACTGTTGGTGAGAATGTAAATTGAAACAGCCACTATGGAGAACAGTATGTTGGTTCCTTAAAAAACCAAAAATAGAATTACCATATGATCCAGCAATCCCACTACTGGACAGAGAAAACCATAATTCAAAAAGACACATGCACCCCAATGTTCATTGCAGCAGTATTTACAAGAGCCAGGTCATGGAAGCAACCTAAATGCCCATCAACAGATGAATGGATAAAGAAGTCGTGGTACATATATACAATGGAATATTACTCAGCCATAAAAAAGAATGAAATTGGGTCATTTGTTGAGACGTGTATGGATCTAGAGACGGTCATGCAGAGTGAAGTCATTCAGAAAGAGAAAAACAAATATCGTATATTAACGCATATATGTGGAACCTAGAAAAATGGTACAGATGAACCAGTTTGCAGGGCAGAAATTGAGACACAGATGTAGAGAACAAATGTATGGACACCAAGGGGGGAAAGTGGGGGTGGGGGTGGGATGAATTTGGCGATTGGAATTGACATGTATACACTGATGTTTATAAAATTGATGACTAATGAGAACCTGCTGTATAAAAAAATAAATTAAATTAAATTAAAAAAAAAAAAGAATCCACCTGCCAATGCAGGGGACATGGGTTCGAGCCCTCATCTGGGAAGATCCCACATGCCGTGGAGCATCTAAGCCTGTGCACCACAGCTACTGAGCCTGCTCTCTAGAGCCCACAAGCCACAACTACTAAGCCAATGTCCCACAACTACTGAAGCCTGTACACCTAGAGCCCATGCTCCGCAACAAGAGAAGCCACCACTGTGAGGAGCCCGTGCACCGCAGCAAAGAATAGCCCCCACTCGCAGCAATGAAGGCCCAATGCAGCCAAAAATAAATAAATTTATTAAAAAAATAAACTACACCTATGAAGAAATTAATAAAATAAGCAGGATTTGCCACAGGGAGAAATTAAACTGTGTTACATTTGCAACAGAGACCTCAATCTTCATGAATCTTCCGTTCCATGGGAACAGTGGAGCTGGGATGGCTCTTCAGACTGTTTTGAATGGGGGCTAATCCTTTGTACCACTGCATTGACCATGGAAGGGCATAACCTTGGGATAGCTAACTCCTTTCAGCAATTTGTGAGGAGGGTCTCAACTGTGAGCCATCACAGCTTACAACAATTCCAGCAGTGGTAGAATGATTATTTCTGTGCTGAAGGGGGATCTGGGTGACACCCGCAGCATTCACCACTACTTAATTTCCTTTGTGTGTGTGTGTGTGTGTGTGTGTGTGTGTGTGTGTGTGTGTGTACATGTGTGTGCACATGTGCTTTAGGTTTCTGTTTTACATGGAGCGCATTCCTTCCTCTGGGTTATTCTGGCTATTAAGAAGAGCCCGGTGTTCAAAGTTTCATTGTCTTTGAGCTCATTTGATAGAAGGTGACACGTTCAAGTAAAAAGAATCATTTTAATCAGTTTGTATTTCCAGTCTTGATTTTTCTTTCTTATTGCTGTAAGGACAGATGTGCTTATTGCTACTTTACGCATGTTGTATAAATGTGTATTTTTATTGCTATTAACCTAGTTAAAGTTGTCAGTTAACCTTAATATTCATTCTCCAATTTTTAACATAGAAATTTTTATAACATAAATGAATTGTCAACAAATACTGTAGAAAATGCACCGTTATCTTGCCTCTTCTCCTAATTAGGGACAACGAGGTGCACATGGTATGCCTGGAAAACCTGGGCCAATGGTGAGTGTATTACTTTCATATTCATTCATTCACTTATTCATTCATTCTTCCATTTGTACATTCATTACCATTTACAAAGCACCTACTGTGTCCCAGGTGCTTGGGACAGAAAGACAATAAACACATAGTACTTGTCTTTGAAACCTGCCCTATCAAAGAAGAGAGATATATCAACTGATATTGTAGTATAATGCTATTGCTAACTGCTGTAATAGGGAAAGCAACCTAAGTATGGGAACTTACCTGTACCAACACAAGCAGTGAGACAAAGATGTCAAGAAAGACTTAAAGAGGAACAACTTTTAAGCTTAGTCTTGAAAGATGAGTATATAAAAAGAATAAGAATACAGCATGGTCCGTACAATGGATAGGTGAAAAACACGATGAGCTCAGGGAAATATTCAGTACTAGGAGGGTAAATCGGATTTGAAATTACTTGCCCTTAAGATCTTTTTCCCTTGTTACTCATAAAAAGGAAAAATAAGTGTAATTTAAAAGGGCTTTTATTAATGCAAAACTGATGGATTTAAAATACAGTCCTCGGGCTTCCCTGGTGGCGCAGTGGTTGAGAGTCTGCCTGCCAATGCAGGGGACACGGGTTCGAGCCCTGGTCTGGGAAGATCCCACGTGCCACGGAGCAGCTAGGCCCGTGAGCCACAACTACTGAGCCTGCGCATCTGGATCCTGTGCTCGGCAACAAGAGAGGCCGCGACAGTGAGAGGCCCGCGCACCGTGATGAAGAGTGGCCCCCAATCGCCACAACTAGAGAAAGCCCTCGCACAGAAAAGAAGACCCAGCACAGCCAAAAATAAATAAATAAATAAATAAATAAATAAAATACAGTCCTCAAAGAAGAATCAGGATAACCTAGAATGAAATTCCTCTTACACTCATTTCCTTTAAATCCAGCTTTAAATCAGTGGTTTAGACTCTATTCATGCCTTCCCAAATGTAGTATAGTGACACATATTCACTTTTCATTAGACTGAAAAAAATCACTCCAAAATATCCAGATGATTCTTAATCATCATTTTTATAAAGTGAAGTCCTAGATTTTGGTACAATGTGTAACTTTCTAAAAACTATCCTTATTACTTGGTTAACACAAAGAAAGTAATTTCTCTAGAAGCAATTGTTTCAATTTGTGTTTGTGACTGACTCTCGTATGCTACAACTAGGAAATTCTGTTATGTTTAATACCACTGGACATGTCTTTTAGCACAATTTCATATCAGTGTTGTAAGGTTCTTATGATAAAGTTATATTTATCTTTTAAAGTACTTATATTATTAAATTATATTATTAAATTTTAAAGTACTAAGTGGATTATTCTTATATGTCAAAGTACAGAATAAAAGAATAAAAGATTTCATGTTAATTAAAATACATATCTAATCACTTTTCTGGTTTCTTTTAATAGGGTCCTCTTGGGATACCTGGTTCTGCTGGTTTTCCAGGAAATCCTGGGTTGAAGGTAAGATGTTACTATATTTAGCTCTTGATGACATGAATTACTTAAGTACCTGAATCCCAAAGTAAAGAATGTCATTTCTTTCATTGACGAGTGTGGAAGTCTCTCTTAACTAAGGAAGAGAGCCTAGCGTATTCTCAATGTCCATTATGGTAGGGGGAAAAAAAAGAAAATGAAAAAAATGATATTATTATATAATAAGTAATTAAAAGAGAATTACTTATAATCATACACTTGTAGTATCAAAGAATCTGTTGCAATAGGACTCTAACACCAGACAATTGTAACGGCTGTGAGGAGTAAGGGTTTAATCTGAATTGGAACTCTATTCTTGGTTACAGTGCCTGGCAGTAATAAATAGCAGAATGTTCTAAACAATAGGAGAGTAAAATAAATCAGAGGTGGTCAGAAGGCCACACAACATTGGCCTCCACTTATGCCCCCCTTCTCCCCACCTCCACCCCCCCAACTTACATAATCATTAATGGAACGCTTGGAGAGGCTATTTGGCTGTCCATGTGGGAATGGACTGAAGTATTCTGCTGGGATGATTTACATTTGTAGTGAGTCACAATTTGTTCTTTCTCTAAACACTTTGGATGATAAATCCATGGATTACAGTGGGAGGTTATTAAGATTATATTAGCTAAATTAGTGAATAAACTCAGAACACTACCTTCAAACTTTGAACAACACAATACGTTTGATTTTTCTCACACCTGGTTTTTCTTTGGCAATAATTTTCTTCATCTTGAAGAAGGGATTTGCTCACAAGATTCTGCTGTACAAAAATAACCGTGGCCAGTCACCTCACCTCTCTAAATCTTGTTTTCTCAAGGAATTTTATTGAAGATTAAATGAGAAAATACGCAAACCCTTAGCATAGTGCCTAAGGCAGAGGATGCCCTCAGCACAGTCCCACGCTTCTTGTTAGTGGGGCCACTCAGATTGGATTTGAACTTCGAAACAAACAAACAAACAAAAAAATCTCTAGTTGACATTTCAAGTATTCTTTGAAATGTGAGAGTCAAGTCCAATTATTCTTCGGCTCTCTCTAACGCTGACTTTAAATTCTGTGCCACAGGGATGTGGCTGCTTTATTTTAAAATGGTGCCCTCCGTTGGTTCACTAACCAGTCCCTCCGTTAACTGAGAACTCACTGTGAACTCAGCCGAGTGGGACCTTCTTCAGTTCCCCTCTGTATCTGATCTGATCCCTGGAGTCCTAAGTCTGCTGCCACTGACTCTGACCTTGGAGGACCCAACCTCCCTGTGTACCTCAATCAAAATAGGCAAAATCCCTTCCCTCTCTCTCTCTGTGAGACTCTCTACCCTCACACCGAGCTCTGGCTAGAGAATTCAAGGAAGGATACTCACAATGCCCAGGACTCTCACTTAGCAGGAAGTGGTTTCTGCTCCTACTGTGGCCTCTGGTTAAGACTTCACTAGCCATCATAGTTTATGCAGTAGTTGACTCTGGATACTTCCCTCTCCTCCTGGGTTTTTCTAGAACGGGCTGTTGGCTACTGAAAACTCCTTAATAAAGTCAAACACCTCACAAAACTGTTTCAGAAATTGTTTCCCTGTCCTACCACCACCCCCAACATAAAGACCACCACCCCTGGTGTTTGTTTTTGGCCAAAATTCTGCTATACCTGTAATATTCTTCCAGGGTCTCTGGCTATCTAGATGAAGAATAAACTTTCTCGTCTAGTTCTTTGTATTTCAGTGAAGGATAACAGGGATTCCCTCTAGGATTTGATTTACATTAGGTACCTAATATGTTAGATAAAATGCAGAAACTCAGCTAAGTTTGAATTTCAGATAAATAAAGAATAAACTTTTAGGATAAATGTGTTCCAGATATTGCATGGGACAAACTTATTTTGAAATCATTTGTTGTTTACCTGAATTAAAACTTAACCAGGCATCCTGTATTTTTATTTACTATCTGGATCCCTATCTTGGGTTGAAACAAGGGTGGCTATCAGGTGACCCTCACCAGGTTGCTCTGCTCTGCATGCTGTGGGCATCATCACATCCAGAGTGGCGGGAAGTGAGTCCATCCCTTAAGCTAAGTTAGGCACACACACCTGGAAACTGCTTTGTGCTCTTGACTCGTTTAAATGATTGGGTGTAAAATGTAAAACTCCAAATAAGCAGTCAGCTTTGAATCACACCACACTGATATTTTCTTAAATTAACGTTTTCCTCATACCCCTTTAGGGAGAAGCAGGTCCCACTGGGGCACGAGGCCCTGAAGGTCCTCAGGGGCAAAGAGGTGAAACTGGGCTACCAGGTCCTGTTGGCTCTCAAGGTCTTCCTGTAAGTTCCTAGTATATTTAAAAATTATCACTGAAAGCTGGACATGTTTTATAACTTTTGAACAAAGGCAACATATTTTAATATGTTCTCTTTCAATTCTGAATGAGTGTTTAGAACTCATGAAAAAAAAATGTCCCTTGTCAACTCTGCAAACTTTGTCTATTTTATGGAAAAGGGAATTAATTAGTCATAAAAGTGATTTTTATAATATAATGGTGGTTGATTTATTTTTCCTTTCTTTCTTTTTGGTAATTTTTCTGCCTCCTTTTGCGAGATGGGTGGACATCTGAATACCACCCTAGATATGGCTTAATATTTCATGAACTTTTCCTGTATCTTTTAGGGTGCAGTGGGAACTGATGGTACGCCTGGTGCCAAAGGCCCAACAGTGAGTAACTAACTTCATTTATGCCACATGAGGTTCAAATGGGCACAATCCTTTGCACAGTGACCATAGACTTCTGCCTAGGTCTCTGCTCATCATGTTACTCTTGCATTCCAATAGGGCTCTCCGGGTACCTCTGGTCCTCCTGGCTTAGCAGGGCCCCCTGGATCTCCAGGACCTCAGGGTAGCACTGGACCTCCAGGAATTCGAGGCCAACCGGTAATGTCCATCAAAGAATTATCATCCATTAGTATAATACAACTAAGATCGCCAGAGAAATAATGTGTAATGAGATACAGTGAAACATAGATAATGTGACTTATTTGAATGAGGCAAAAGAAGGTAGGAATTTTTGTAAAGTGGAAGCCAAATGTTAATGTACAATTTACATGTTTAAATTCAAAGGGGAAAATTATTGCACTATGTTAAATTTTAGTGTTCTTTTGTTTAAAATAGTAAGGTCATAACTTCATAATCCACCTCTTAGAATTTTATAAATAGTTGCATAACATATGGAGACACTTTGCAAGCCAGTATGGGGGAATACGGAGTTTTCATGGGGGGTTATAATGACAGCTTGGCTAAAATGGGTTCAACAGCTATTTCTTGAGATTTATTCTTGAAGAGTGCTTCCAACATGTTGTTTATATTGAATGAGTTTCCACATTTTGTATAAATTTGTATGTTTTATATTCATATATTTATCTATTGGTAAAAATATTACGGTTAGTTCTTAAGAAACAAACACATCGAGTAGTTGTGCTTATGTATCTTTTAGCTTGATATCTAACAAAACTTTGTTTCCTAGTACTACTTAAAACAAATATTTTAGATCCTGATGTAAGTAATTTGATTATGCTGATAAATCCTTTTTAAATGCTAGTGACAAATTTATAAAAACATGCATGTTGTTGGTATTTTACATTTGATTTTATCATGTTCTCAATTTAGCAATCTGGTTCCGACAAATTATAGTACAATTGGTATTATAAAGACACACATACCCAAAACTCTTGAATACTCTAAAGATAAAATACCCTATTTGAAGTTGTCAAATCTCAATAAATAGAACATAAATATAAAATTATTTTGATTTTGGGTGAACAAATCTATTTCCTAAAATAGACTCTAAATAGATTTATCTATTGAAGTTGTCATTGTTAGTTCTAATTTTTATTATCAAATTGGAATAATAACCGAATAATTCTAATTATCCTACTATGCATGATTAAAAACAAGATTTTAAAAGTAAATCTTTTGAAGACCCCTGTAAAATATACAAATTGCTACCTAACTATACTGGATTTTATAAAATTTCACACACATTCTACAAGATTTGCATAATTTAAAAAAATTATTATACTGCTGATTCAGTACAGACTCAGCTGCAGAAAATTTTCAAGACCCATTCACTGTAATAATTAAAGCAGGTTGGGCTGGATAAATTTCTTGGTTCTTGCAATTATCGATGTTTTTATTTTAGGGTGATCCAGGAGTTCCAGGTTTCAAAGGAGAAGCTGGCCCAAAAGGGGAACCGGTAAGGTTTTATTTCTTTTAAATGATAAGAAGAACATGAATATTATCCAGAAGTGTAAGCCCAAAATACTCAAGTACTTCAAATAATAACAGTGAGAATTATAATACTTTTGGATGGAAATAGTTTGCTTAATATAGTTTAAAATTTGTGACTGACTTATTTAAATGAATCTTTTGACTATAACTCCCTCGTCAAATGGCTCTTTCTGGTATCTGTCCTTCTGTTTTCAATAGGGGCCACATGGTATTCAGGGTCCAATAGGCCCACCTGGTGAAGAAGGCAAACGAGGTCCCCGAGGTGATCCAGGAACAGTTGGTCCTCCAGGCCCCATGGGAGAAAGGGTAAAATTTGAATGATTGAATAAATTCTTATAGTTGTGGGGGAAATACATGAATAACTTTTGGGATAGTGAGGAAAACTAGAGCAATTAAGAGAAATGCTAGCAGGTGCATTGCACAGTTCAGTATGACTATCTGTGAATTCAGGGAGCCAACTGTCTAATCATTGTTCATTCATTCATTCATCTAATATTGACTGAACAACTGCTCTATGCCAATTTGGTATATGGTGCTTGGGAAATATCAGTGAACAAGAATGCTATGGTTCCAGCCTTCATGCGGGGGCTAGTAAACAATAGTTTAGTGGGGAGGGAAGCAGTAAACAAGTTAACAGGTAAATAAAAATATAATTACACATTTTAATAAGTGCCATATACACTTAGGGAATAGCAGGGTGATGTGGTAGAGAGTAACTTATGACAGTAGTGTGTCATTAGGTTATGTAGTTAGGAAATAAGATTCTTTGAGAAGATGGCATCTAGCTAAGATCTGAAGATTAGGATGAGCCAGCAAGAAAACTTGAGAGAAAAAGCATTTTTCAGCAGAGGAAACAAAAAATGCAAATTCAGGAGGCCAGAAAGGGCTTAGTGATTTTAAAGACCAGAAAAGGTTGCTGTGGCTGGACTATAATGAAACAGGTCTGAAAGGGAGAATAACAATATCACCTTACTTTTGTATGGAACCTCAGAAAATGCAAAGGGCTTCACGTCAAAGACAATACTAATGCCTGCAATGACTGACATTTTGATTGCGGTAGATGGTACCATTTCTTTGCCTCTTTGTATCTATATCTATGTATCAGTTTTTCTCCATGTTTAATTTTACAATGAAGTGGTAAAATATTTTTTGATTTGAATAATTTTGGCTCAGTACTTAACATATATTTTTCAAAATTTAAAATGTCTTTCTGTATAGTCAGGTTATTTTTTCTTATACATATCTATTGCTGTGTTGGGTTGATCATAGCTCCTAAAACCTTATAGTACTAAGAATAAAAATTACCCACTCATTATGTATTACAAAAACATCCACAATTAAGAATCACATTTTGGTCATTTGTAGGGTGCTCCTGGCAATCGTGGTTTTCCAGGCTCTGATGGTTTACCTGGACCAAAGGTAAGGTTATCCTATCAAGGTTGACACTCCTGTGGGTAGTGTTTCAAAAGATGCGATTGTCCAGCATGGTGATGTAGCTTTGGCCCACATGGGTCCAGATCTAGAAAAGAGTTGGACACAGATTTTACTCCTAACGCCAAATCCCTCTTGCACAATTTCTTCATTATAGAGGCCTAGGGGAGAAGGACGATGGTTGGAGGTGTATTGGAGTTTGTTTTCAAACTCTCCAGGGACATTCTTGAGAAGAATAGGCCATAAATCTTTCCTTTAACCGATATATATTTTTTCCTTTATCTAGAAATTTAGACTCTTTCAAAATTTGGGGGTTTCTAAATCTAAGTTATTGGAGTGAGGCTCTAAACACAACTTTCATTAGTTAATGATGAAAAACCTCTATTCTACAAGGAATCCAAATGAGAACAAAATGTGAAGTGACATGGTTTACAAAGAAGTCTTTGTAACTACTTTGACAAACTCTTTTATGTTATACTAGTGGTTTGATTTGTAAAACAAGGATTTTATATATGCTTGCTTTTGTTTCCCTGCACTCCCTTTTTTCTGACATGTTCTGCTTTGCTTTGGAACAGGGGGCTCAAGGAGAGAGGGGTCCTGTAGGTTCTTCAGGACCTAAAGGAGGTCAGGGGGACCCAGGACGTCCAGGGGAACCTGGGCTTCCAGGTGCTCGGGTAAGAACACAGCAGTTTTTTGCTACATCAACCCAGGAGATATGCTCCTGAGAATTCATTAAAGGTTTTTTTTAAAGGTTTGTCTTTTTTTTTAATAGCTTGCTTTCACGACTTGGAACATTTCTTTGTTTTTTTCTTTGGGTTTGACCTGATTCATTATTTTTGAAATAATGAATGGCTTGCTATTTTTATCATGTATATAAAAAAAAAACTTCTAGTCTCCTTTATTCAAAGAGGTATGTATTAATAATTTTACCACTTGATATGAAAAAAATCCTGTTTATCAATTTTTATAATTTTTCTTTACTTGCTGATGAACAACTTATGTGACTTTTAGCACAGAGAATTCCTGACAAATTTCATTTTAACAAAATGCCACTTGAAAATTCATTTGAACTATGGAATTACCCTTATATTCAGTTGTCAACAATGCCCCTTAAAGAGAAAAGGATTATACAAAAAGCTTCATGGAAAGATACATTTGGCTCAACATAAGTTCTTTATCCTGAACCCAGTGTTAGATACATGAGTAAAAGTCTCCTCCAACCCTTTCTCCTTCTATGTGAGAAACAAGCATTGGGTTCATCTTCGATGAATATCTTCGATATTCTTCCCTAGACACATGATAAAGGTGGAATGCCAGCTGAATGACCATTCAATTACTTTTAGTAAAAATGATCCCTGATTGTAGACTGCATTTGGACTTGGAGGACTATGAATGAATTAAAAAATACTGGGAGGAGGCATAGCTTTGGATTTCCTGAGTTTGCAGGGACTTGTACCTGGGCATTCACCTTGCTGGGACCAGTAGAGTATGTCCAAAGTGCTGTTACAAATATTGGTTATGTGAGATTTCAAACCAGGGTGGCTCCTGCACCCACCACGTAGACTGATTCTCTCACATGGGGCCTCCCATTGTGGGAGGCTTAAGAGTCTGGCCCTGAAGGCTGTGCTGTGAGGACTCCTCCCAGTGGAGAGTCCCACATGTGATGCCTTGTTGCATTGTCTGCCCTGTATCCTTCTGAAACCAGGTTGGGTGAGGTCCCTGATGGTCCTGTGAGTTTGTCTAGAGGAGCCTAAGGCTACTGAGAGTGGGCATTGCAAAGCAGAACTGGATCTTTGTAATGCGGTGCTATTTTTACTCTTTAGAATCTTTACTCCAGTTGCAGGTCAGCAACAAACTGACAATTGCTTTTCATTTTTAGGGTCTGACAGGAAATCCTGGTGTTCAAGGTCCTGAAGGAAAACTTGGACCTTTGGTAAGTAATTTAAACAAAAGCCCACCACCATTAATCTTACTCAATAGACATGCAACTCAAATGGTAAGATGTTTATTTAAGGTTAACATTTTTGATCAGGTGGATGCTGATCATGTTTACATGTTTAAAATGTACCTTCCTCTCCCGGAAGCAGATATTAAGGATCTGCGTATTTTCAAAATGGCCAAAAATTGATAACATTGTATTGAAATAAATGCTTGAGATTGTAATTGCTTCTCTGACATAAGTGAAAAAGTTGCCATGATGTATTTATTAATATTAGTGGAATTTGTTAGCAACATTCTCATTTCTTGATATCCTTCCAATTTTATACATTTAAGAGATAAGTAAGTATAAATTTGACAGTTCATATATTCTGGGCCCTTCCCTTATACAATAAATGTGAAATGGAAGTCCTGAGTTTTCATTACCACAAACAAGAGTAAATGAAAGAAGGAAGATTTCCCCTATTAATATGAGAATGTAAAGAGACATAAAGATGAGGCTTGTGTATAGAATAAGGATAAAGTCTCTGTTCTAAACATTCAAATACCTCAGCAGTTTTTTTTTAAACACTCAACTGTCCTGATTCACTAAAATAAAAATGTAGCTTAATTTAAAACTTACATAACTTTTATAGGAAGGAAAGGCAAGTGACAATTTGGGTGATGTAACATTCCGAGAGAACTTATGTGAAACTTACATTGCTCCTGTCAATTTTGTAGGGTGCTCCAGGAGAGGATGGCCGGCCAGGTCCTCCAGGCTCCATAGGAATCAGAGGGCAGCCTGGGAGTATGGGTCTTCCAGGCCCCAAAGGTAGCAGTGTGAGTACAGTGTATAATGTTGCCATCTCATCATAATCCTCACTTGGAGCTGACATGTTTATAGCAAACTGATTGAAATTTAAATTAGTTTGCATTGATTCTTTAGGGTGACCCTGGAAAACCTGGAGAAGCAGGAAATGCTGGTGTTCCTGGGCAGAGGGTAACTACACATTTTCTGCTAAAGAAAAAAATATATATGAAATTACCCAAATTCTCATGGTCTCACCTCATAAATTATCTCTCTGCAATGCTAGGGAGCGCCTGGAAAAGATGGTGAAGTTGGTCCTTCCGGTCCTGTGGGTCCCCCGGTATGTAAGTTTTAGTGAGAATATATTCACATTGCATTCTTCAATGATGTTTGTCTGAGACTTTACTCATGGATAGGTTTCAGGGGGAAGTAAATAAAAAAGTGCAAGATGGAAGAATTTCAGTTATATCTTTTCTTTTGATTACTGTGCTGGCATCTTCTGCCTTTTTAAGTAGAATTATTGGTCTTTTCATCTTAAACTTCTACGAAATGCTGATGGTAAAAGCTACCTCATCATCTCTATGTTATCATAGATGAAAATTATGTGAGGAAAGTAGTGTCTGACAAATATTTTATACTGTATTTTATTTAAAATATATAAATACTCGATTATACCAGGTTTTTTTTCTAATATTGTATCTTATAGAAATTTATTTAAGCATTTATTTTTTTGGATGGACTAAAAAGGAATAATATTTATCCTTTGAGGTATATTTTCATCCTAGGATTTTAAAATTGTGTTTATCAGAAATATTATGGCATGTTTGTTTTGGAATGGGGCAATTTAAATATCTTTTTTTAAATGTTAGCTTTGCTTTCTTTAGTTATTCTAGTTTTGAAGGTTTGACTAATAATTTTTATAACACTGAGAAACAAACTACAATGGAAACATTAATTACCCTTTTAGATTAGACATATAAAAGTAATGGATTTTCCCATGCCAATAGTCAATTTCCCCCCAAATTTTACAGTTGGCTCCAGACATTTATGTTTGGATAAAAAATGAACACATGTTATCAGTTTCTTCACTGGCTTTAGAAGATATTTTCACACCATCAGGGACTTCAAACAGTACCATTAGGTGACATTTAGGACTAGTTTATTATCTGGCTAAAGTGAAAAACTTGTGATTGGAAGAAATACAGAAAAATATAAATACTTCTGGTGGTTCACACAAGTAGGAAGCAGGCATAAGGATCTGGCTCTTGATGTTCATGATTTTCTTTCCTTCGTGACTTAGGGTCTAGCTGGGGAGAGAGGAGAACAGGGCCCTCCAGGTCCCACTGGCTTTCAGGTATGCACTGACTCAGTCTTCCATTTCTTCTTCCCCTAACCAAAATGCTTTTTTATAAAAAGATATGGTTGAATGATGTGAAATTCTACAATCTTCAAAGAAGTCATTCCTCTTTTAGTAAATAAGATAGATGACAAAATCAAACATTTTTGCTCAAAGAGAAGGAACAGATTTCCCCTGAACAACTAATCAAACCCCAAACCTATTAACAAATTATAAATCATAAAATGTTCTTAATATCTCAATAAGATTTATTTAACTATATTAAGGCTTATCTAATTTTATTGACACACTGTCTAAAATTTTTTGTTGAACAAATTTTCATGATTTATTTAATTAAATATGATGGTAGATTAATAGCATAGATAAACATAATTTGGGGAAAAAACTGTCAGGACTAACTTTCAATATTTATTCTAGCAGCCTAAAGTATTGTTCTCAGAGCCATTAAAAGCTCCACAAATATAAAGAACCTACTGTTATATTCTTACCTCTTTTTTGCTAAGTGGTGTGCAAATGAAAATCTAAACCTATGAACTGACTAGCTGCTGTGTTATGTTAGAGGATGTAGATTTCTCATTTTGCTTTGCTTAACTTGTGTTTAAATAATGTATTTTGCTTGAAAATATAGTCAGGGAGCTCCATGAATTGTGAACTGTTAACACTGATGGCCTATTAAATTTCCACAGAGTCACAATTTTATATTCTTACTTTTGCTTTAGGGGCTTCCTGGTCCTCCAGGGCCTCCTGGGGAAGGTGGAAAGCCAGGTGATCAGGTAAGTGTTTAAATAATAAGGATAGCAATACTAAAAATTGCTAACATAATATCACTTACTATGTGTCAGGCTCTGTTCTGCTTTGCTTTAAATTAATTATCTCCTTTAATCCTCAAAACAACTCTTGTGTACTAGGTACTATTATTATTATTATGCCCATTTTACAGATGAGGAAAATAACAGTTAACTTAACAGATGTTAAATAACTTAACAGATGTTAAGTAATTTTCCCAAAGTCACACAGCTGATATGATTTGAACCCAGGTCATGTGCTTATACTGTGTTCTTAATCACTAAATATGTCTTACTGTACATTTTACTGGAGGCTTCATAAACGGTTATGAACAGAAACTTACCATTTTATTTCTGTCATTTTACCAGCACATAGGTTTATGTAATTTATTTTTCTTTGAGTGATTTATTCATTCATTTAACTGTTCAAAAATATTTGCTGAGCTCTCTGTGCTAAGCTTTACTAAGCCTTGGCCTGAACCAATTGAACAAGATGGACATGGACCTTGCCTTATATTTTATTTTACTAGGAGACAGAGAGTATATAGAAAGTCAGTTACAACAGTAGTATATTCTAAATGCTATAGTAAGAGAGGCACTGTGTATATGTAAACCTAGAAGATGCACCTAATTCAGACATTGGGGTTTAGAAAAAGTTTCCTGGACAAAATAGTATCTTTTATGAGATCTGAAGGAAGAATGATGGTAAGCGGGGAGGAGGGAAGGTAAGAAAATACTCCAGGAAATGGAAACAGCAAGTGCAAAGGCTTGCTGATCAAATTTAGGCACTGAAAAAAGTTCGGTAGGTCAGAAGTGTGAAATACAATTTGAGGAGGATGAAGAAGAGGCTGGAGAATGACAGGGGCCTGATTCTGGAAAGTCTTAATTTGAGTCTAGTTTGTTCTTATTATTAGAGTGATGGGAAGCTAATGAAGGGCTTTTAAGTAGAGAGAAATACTATTAGAATTGGGTTTTAGGAAGATCATGCCACAATGAAGACAATACATTTCAAGGGACAAAACTGGAGGCCTACTTGATATAGTTACTGTCTTTATCAAACAAAGAAGTTTTAAATGACAAATTTTCCTTTAGTTAAGAGCAAACTTTTAATGTAGTCATGACTGCATTAGTTTGAACCCACAGTTCCTAGTAGAGTGTGTTGTCTATATTATATGTTCAAGAAATATTTATTAAATTGAATTGAATTTGTTCTATTTAAAAGATTAGTAGTACTTCATTGCTTTTAATGTCACTTTCCTCTGTTAAGTTTTTCACATTCCATTAGGAAATAAAAGGCCTTTGCTTGTATTTTATTGTTACTAAAAGTAATATCTTTGTGAGATAATATTTTGAATGAACTCATTGCCAAAAATCAATCATTCAGGTATAATATAAATTTTTCTGGAAAAGTATTTCCATCCAATGTATATGATATCCCATTGTTTATAAAATTGTACACATTTTTTCTTTCTTCAATATTATGGGCTTAGTCAGACTTCTAATAGTATGTTAGAAGAAATTAGGTATATGATCTGGAAAGATTTTTAATAAATACCTAAAGTTCAGTTGAAAGTTTTTCATTTAAAAAAAATGTATTTTATAGGGAGTTCCTGGAGATCCTGGAGCAGTTGGCCCATTAGGACCTAGAGTAAGTATTTTCTTCTTCATGATTAACTTTGTGTCCATTGGCTTCAGTTTGAAAAAGCATCTTTTATCTTAAACTGGGCTTTAATTGTTACAGTTTTTTACTTAATGAAAATCAATCTTATGAGAAATATTTTGTGCTGTGAATGCTTACTTCAAGTTCATTTCTTATTAAATTAGAAAACTGAGTCTTAATAGTTGCTCATTTCTAAATTTTTCCCCAGTAGAAGTCATTTTTCACATTTCCAGGAACACTTTTAAACCGTTTTCAGATCAAGCACTGAGACTGTTTGACATTCCTATGTTGTGTAGGGAGAACGAGGAAATCCGGGGGAAAGAGGAGAACCAGGAATAACCGGACTTCCTGGTGAGAAGGGAATGGCTGGAGGACACGGTCCTGATGGTCCAAAAGTAAGTATGGTAGCGAGCTCAGTAGTTTAAAATGGTCTAAAATTACTGCTCAATAAACACATAATGGTGCTAGGATTTATTATTTATTTATTTATCTTGTTTTTACAAAATATTTGATTATATAATTTCTTCAACAAATATTTAATGAGCACCTGCTTGGCTTTTCTTTGGCACTAAAGAGTCAGCTAAAAAAGAATCTCTTCTTCGACGGGATTTTTGATCACTACATAAAACAGTGATACATTCTCATATACCAACCTGTTTCTAATATTTATTTATATAACTTTTATTAATGACTTCTATTAATAAGCAGAGGCAAGAAATCGAAAATTGCATAATTTATTAGGATATCTTCCTAATCATATGCTCCATTTACCTTGTCTCAGTTTCTACAGTTCTGCTTACTTAATATAGGAAAGTATGTCATTTTTGAAATCCGAAAGTACAATACATTATAAGGCAAAAATCAGTACCATTTCCTTTTGGATGCTGTTTTAAAATTGGTAGAAGACTGTGTGGCCAACTTCAGTGCAAACAACTGAAGTAGAATTTTTCATGATCATGTAATATTAGATCCCTTATCACCTTCAAGGGCCAGAGTGATTGCAGAAGATCTGCTTCAATTTAATTACTGAATGAGCCTGAAGCCAGCTTCATATCATGGGTTCTTTTTTTTTTTTAACGTCTTTATTGGAGTATAATTGCTTTACAATGGTGTGTTAGTTTCTGCTTTATAACAAAGTGAATCAGTTATACATATACACATGTTCCCATATCTCTTCCCTCCTTAGTTTGATAGGGATTGCATTGAATCTGTAGATTGCTTTGGGTAGTAGAGTCATTTTCACAATGTTGATTCTTCCAATCCAAGAACATGGTATATTTCTCCACCTATTTGTATCATCTTTAATTTCTTTCATCAGTGTCTTATAGTTTTCTGCATACAAGTTTTTTGTCTCCTTAGGTAGGTTTATTCCTAGATATTTTATTCTTTTTGTTGCCGTGGTAAATGGGAGTGTTTTCTTAATTTCACTCTCAGATTTTTCATCATTAGTGTATAAGAATGCCAGAGATTTCTGTGCATTAATTTTGTATCCTGCTACTTTACCAAATTCATTGATTAGCTCTAGTAGTTTTCTGGTAGCCTCCTTAGGATTCTCTATGTATAGTATCTTGTCATCTGCAAACAGTGACAGCTTTACTTCTTCTTTTCCTATTTGGATTCCTTTTATTTCTTTTTCTTCTCTGATTGCTGTGGCTAGAACTTCCAAAACTATGTTGAATAAGAGTGGTGAGAGTGGGCAACCTTGTCTTGTTCCTGATCTTAGTGGAAGTGGTTTCATTTTTTCACCATCGAGGACAGTGTTGGCTGTGGGTTTGTCATATATGGCCTTTATTATGTTGAGGAAAGTTCCCTCTATGCCTACTTTCTGCAGGGTTTTTATCATAAATGGGTGTTGAATTTTGTCAAAAGCTTTCTCTGCATCTATTGAGATGATCATATAGTTGTTCTTCTTCAGTTTGTTATATGGTGTATCAAGTTGTTTGATTTGTGTATATTGAAGAATCCTTGCATTCCCAGAATACACCTCACTTGATCATGGTGTATGATCCTTTTAATGTGCTGTTGGATTCTGTTTGCTAGTATTTTGTTGAGGATTTTTGCATCTATGTTCATCAGTGATATTGGCCTGTAGTTTTCTTTCTTTGTGACGTCTTTGTCTGGTTTTGGTATCAGGGTGATGGTGGCCTCATAGAATGAGTTTGGGAGTGTTCCTCCCTCTGCTATCTTTTGGAAGAGTTTGAGAAGGATAGGTGTTAGCTTTTCTCTAAATGTTTGATAGAATTCGCCTGTGAAGCCATCTGGTCCTGGGCTTTTGTTTGTTGGAAGATTTTTATTCACAGTTTCAATTTCAGTGCTTGTGATTGGTCTGTTCATATTTTCTATTTCTTCCTGGTTCAGTCTCGGCAGGTTGTGCATTTGTAAGAATTTGTCCATTTCTTCCAGGTTGTCCGTTTTATTGGCATAGAGTTGCTTGTAGTAATCTCTCATGATCTTTTGTATTTCTGCTGTGTCAGTTGTTAACTTCTTTTTCATTTCTAATTCTATTGATTTGAGTCTTCTCCCTTCTTTTCTTGATGAGTCTGGCTAATGGTTTATCAATTTTGTTTATCTTCTCAAAGAACCAGTTTTTAGTTTTATTGATCTTTGCTATCATTTCCTTCATTTCTTTTTCATTTATTTCTGATCTGATCTTTATGATTTCTTTCCTTCTGCTAACTTTGGG
>NC_041215.1:93542348-93597104 GCF_002837175.3 Physeter macrocephalus | reverse complement strand
TCTGAGTATTGCTACTCCAGCTTTCTTTTGATTTCCATTTGCATGGAATACCTTTTTCCATCCCCTCAGTTTCAGTCTGTATGTGTCCCTAGGTCTGAAGTGGGTCTCTTGTAGACAGCATATATATGGGTCTTGTTTTTGTATCCATTCAGCCAGTCTGTGTCTTTTGGTGGGAGCATTTAATCCATTTACATTTAAGGCAATTTTGATATGTATGTTCCTATTCCCATTTTCTTAATTGTTTTGTGTTTGTTATTGTAGGTCTTCCCTTCTCTTGTGTTTCTTGCCTAGAGAAGTTCCTTTAGCATTTGTTGTAAAGCTGATTTGGTGTTGCTGAACTCTCTCAGCTTTTGCTTGTCTGTAAAGCTTTTAATTTCTTCATCAGATCTGAATGAGATCCTTGCTGGGTAGAATAATCTTGGTTGTAGGTTTTTCTCCTTCATCACTTATATATGTCCTGCCACTCCCTTCTGGCTTGCCGAGTTTCTGCTGAAAGATCAGCTTGCATTTAATGTTGTCTCAGAGTTCTCTGAGACTGTCCTCAGTTCTTTTCATTCTTTTTTTTTATTCTGCTCTGCAGTAGTTATTTCCACTATTTTATCTTCCAGGTCACTTATCCGTTCTTCTGCCTCAGTTTTTCTGCTATTGATGCCTTGTAGAGCATTTTAAATTTCATTTATTGTGATGTTCATCATTGCTTGTTTCCTCTTTAGTTCTTCTAGGTCCTTGTTAATGTTTCTTGCATTTTCTCTATTCTATTCCCAAAATTTTAGACCATCTTTACCATCATTATTCTGAATTCTTTTCCAGGTAGACTGCCTATTTCCTCTTCTTTTGTTAGGTCTGCTGGGTTTTTACCTTGCTCCTTCATCTGCTGTGTGTTCTTCTGTCTTCTCATTTTGCTTATCTTACTGTGTTTAGTGTCTCCTTTTCGCCGGCTGCAGGTTCGTAGTTCCCATTGTTTTTGGTGTCTGTCCCCAGTGGCTAAGGTTGGTTCAGTGGGTTGTGTAGGTCTCCTGGTGGAGGGGACTAGTGCCTGTGTTCTGGTGGCTGAGGCTGGATCTTGTCTTTCTGGTGGGCAGGTCCACGTCTGGTGGTGTGTTTTGGTGTGTCTGTAGCCTTATTATGATTTTAGGCAGCCTCTCTGCTAATGGATGGGGCTGTAGTCCTGTCTTGCTAGTTGTTGGGCATAGAATGTCCAGCACTGTAGCTTGCTGGTCGTTGAGTGAAGCTGGGTGTTGGTGTTGATATGGAGATCTCTGGGAGATTTTCACCATTTGATATTACGTGGAGCTGGGAGGTCTCTTGTGGACCAGTGTCCTGAAGTTGGCTCTCCCACCTCAGAGACACAGCCCTGACGCCTGGCTGGAGCACCAAAAGCTTGTCCTCCACATGGCCGGCCCGCTGGCCCCACGACTGTCGTGGCTTCAGCTGCCCGGGCCCCTCCTCCAGAGTCGGCAGCCTCAGTGAGGCCACCTTCCCCTCAGGCTCCGGGGCAGTTCCATGACGGCGGAGGGAAGAGACCCCGAGCCGGGAGTTCCAGCTCTGCGGAAGCCATATCATGGGTTCTTTAGAGAGAGAAAATGGAATACTCTCTAAATGTGATGTCTTCTTTTTTTATTAGAATCCCTCTGATGTTGCCAAAAAAAGAAAAGAAAAAGGCAATTCTATCATTTTTATTTGAATTGGTACCCAATTTCTCCAAAGAGAATGTTGAAAACAAACCAACAGTCAAAACAGCAAGATCTCATTTTTTTCAAAATGAACTCAGAGTCAATTTTCCCAAATGAAAAATATAAGCGCTAGGTTGAACCACATGAAATTGCCAAGATTCTACTATTTTTGATTTACCAAAACAGGAATTTCATATAGTTTCAACCTTAATATATAGGTGAGCTTACTTATTGTTGGTTCATTTCAGGGCAGTCCAGGACCAACTGGGACCCCTGGAGATACAGGCCCACCTGGTCTTCAAGGTATGCCGGGAGAAAGAGGAATTGCAGGAACTCCTGGCCCCAAGGGTGACAGAGTAAGTTTGATTTGTTTAGTTCATCCATTTACACTTTCTACTGATAATGATTTCCTGGGCAGACTTTTACTTCTACCACCCTAAGTCACAAGTCATTCATTCATTTATTCTTTCAGTATATGTGTACTTAGAAAATGTTCAGTCCCAGGCATTGTTCTAGGCTCAAGGGGATACAGCTGTGAACATTAGAGAGAAGTCCCTGCTCTCATGAAGCTTCCATGCAAGTGTAGGAAAAAGACAATTAAATGATTAAATGGTGTTTTGTATGTTTTCCCAGGGTGGCATAGGAGAGAAAGGTTCTGAAGGCACAGCTGGAAATGATGGAGCAAGAGTAAGTGAAATCATTCCTTTCAGCAGCTGGGCTAGGAATCAACAACATCACTATCGTATGAATTTGCCTGAACTTTTAAAAATAAGGTTCATGTTTCCATGGTTGTCAGGATTAGGAGAATGATGAGATCTGAGATTTGACACTGATGGACCACAGATATTCATTTTGCTTACCTTGAATTAGAACAAGCCAAAAAATAGTCATTATTGAGAGAATGAAGTAAGACACATTTTTATTGTGCATATGAAATTGGTGCTTTAAGCGGTGGGGCCCTCTTTATCTTTATTATCTTTTTATTTCATAGGCAATGTTTATTTTTATTAAAATGCAGATCTAATGAGTTGCCTTAGACCTCATTCCAGTTCAGGCAAGTAGAGTTTTACAGAGTAGCCAAAGGTGTGACAAATGTTTCTCAATATACTAGATGTTAGGGGTGAGAAAATTACTGCATGATGAATTGTCATTAATGCTTTCATTGATAAAGAGGCTGAATAAGTGAAATGTAAAGAAGGATTGTTTAATATCCTTCCAGAAATTGACATTTAACAAACTTTATGTCCTTAAAAATAGAATGTATTTGCAGTTCTAAGGATAATCAGACAATCAGACTGAAAATATATTTTCAGACATGAATGATCCTCTCAGGTAAAAGCAGGTAGTTACAGTTGCTCAGACAGTCAACATTTCCTGGAAATAGTTCCTGATATTTGATAAATAGTTTCTGGTTCAGTATGACATGGTTTGCTGTTAGTTGTCATGCTGTGTCCTGACAATAGCCATTATACTATTAAAAAAGAGATGACACTGAACCACTGTTAATATTTTGATTCTGTCCATTGAGCCACTGTTAATACATTGATTATATTAACTTTTGATTAAAGAAATAAAGTAAATTATAGAAAAGTTTTAACCTTAGTGATAATTATCCCTTTTTTCTTTTTCTAGAAAGCTAATTAAGGGTGAAACACTTAGTTTAGCAAATTATGAACTCAAAATATCTCTTGCCTTTTAATTAAATCTAATATTTGATTTAATATTTCAAAAAGTGGTCTAAGTAAATCTGGTTTATTGTTTGTATTTCACATCATGGTTGGTCTGGAGTGCACAGTAAGTAGTGAAGTGCTGTTTGAAGGAGAGATGCACTGACAGTTTATTTTAAGGTGAAAGCTGCAATACATATCTATTGTTCCTTTGAACTATGAAAATGCAATGCAATAGGATCAAGATTTAAGCAATGACTGCTTCATTTTTAGTGAGGGAAATATGTTGTTTTAGGGAAGAAGCAGAGCAGAGCATTTGCTGTAATCTCATGGTAAAGGAAACAAAAATGAATCACTTTTTTTCTGTATGAAAAAAATGTGAACGTAATGAAGTCACCTTTATATTTAATCAAATCCTTTAAGGAAGTATATTAGGTAAATGGATGGCAGAACATTGTTTCATTATAGATCTAGAGAATTTTAAGATCACAGTTTTCTCATGTTCTTGTCACAGATATAGAATTAAAAAGTCATTTTGTTCCTTAAGTTTCTGCAGTAATGCATACAGAAATTAAATGACAAAAGAATATCTGGGCGGCTTGTGAAGAGGCAATACACAAATATCAGAGAGAAAATCTGTCTTAGGAAGGATTCCAATACAGTGCAGCAGTTTAAAGATTGTAACCTCATGTCAAGAAAACCCCATGTGGTAGCACCCCTACATTCTGAGCCAAAGAACACCATCATCTTCAGTGTAGCGGGGTAGTGCAACTCCTTTTCATCTCAAGGGAATGCAGAAAACTGAGTGCTTTAGTAGAATTTCACTTTTTTAAAAAAATAAAGGAGTGATATTTCACTAGTATAATTTAAGAATATAGTATTCTTTACAAAAGAAGAAAAGCCTCTTCAATCTATTGTCACATTTCAAATAGGTATTAGCAAAATTAAATAAGCTAAGAAACACAGAAACACTATTGAAGGGTAGCACTAATTTCATACTAATGTTTGAAGACGGTGTTATATATGGAGGAGTTGAGTTGGATGAAAGAGATTAAAACGTTTTGTGGAGAAAATCCATTGGAAATTGTTTTAGACTATATAAAATATTGAGAATATACAGTTATATCATTTATTATAGGTAATGTTTTACAAAAGCAGTCAACTGTAACAAAATAGTCCCTTCTTTGTTAGTTTGTTTAAACATGGAGATTTCTGTGCATTCTTTTCCTCAGTATGCCTATGTTATGTTAATTGACAGGGTCTTCCGGGTCCCTTGGGTCCTCCGGGTCCTGCAGGTCCTACTGGAGAAAAGGTAATGTCACAAGTTGTTATTTTGTGGACTTAAAATCCTGAGATTTGGATGCTGGATCTTTTTCATAATGTTTTCTCTTTCATAAAATTTGACAGTTGGACTAGATCATCTCAGAGTTCTCCCATCCACCCTACACATAGGGCCCAAATCCTACAGTTGTACTGTTTTGCCACTGCTTTGGACAATAACAATCTAAAATCTGCTTTCTAGGGAGAACCTGGCCCTCGAGGTTTAGTTGGCCCACCTGGCTCCCGTGGGAATCCTGTAAGTGACAGTATTTTGATGTTCTTTAGTATGAGCTTGAGCAGTAAAACAATTCCTCATTTTGTCTTGATATTTCTAAAACCATGCCTGTTGGATTAGGTTACTTTTAACTTCCTGGTTTTCACTTTTTACTATTCTCATTAAACTTAAAAAAATAATAATTGCATTATTTCTATACAATCTATTAAGTCTAGGTAGGCACCTTGTTTACTAAGTAATTAGAAGCTTCTTTGAGACTTTGGGCCTTGGAAAATTTCTTCTATGACCCTTATCTTTACATCACGCTTAGGAGTCCTCCTCAAGCAATATGTCTACCTTCTCTATATGTACATTTCAAGACAATACAAATTTATGTAATTGCATTTTAAAATACTGTTCCTATTTAGAATAATGTGTGAAAGCTACAGTAATGTTTGTCTTCTTCTAGGGTTCTCGTGGTGAAAATGGCCCAACTGGAGCCGTTGGTTTTGCTGGACCCCAGGTATGATTTTCAAATATCCCTAATTTACAAACGAACATTCCTCTTGTTAACAGCAATGAACTTAATTACTTATCGTTGTCACGTGTTTTGAAGGTATATTCAAGATTCTGGAAAACTTATAGTTTTCTAGGCAATATTCTCATTTTCAATACATTTTTTCATGAACTGGCCCCAAAATGGATGAATTTGCATTATATTGAATTATATACTTATTTGTTATAATAAAAATGTGGTGGCATAACTTATTTTCTCAGACTGTCTTCAAAGATCTTATCAGGGCATTTTTTTTCTTCCATGCTTTTATACTGATTTCAAAGCACCATTATACCATATATGAATAAATGATATGTTAGGAATAATTATCATGAAATAATATGTCTATAAGTATTATAATCAATTGCTTATTTGTTCAATTAATGTAGGGTCCTGATGGGCAGCCTGGAGTAAAAGGTGAACCTGGAGAGCCAGGACAGAAGGGTGATGCTGGCTCTCCTGGACCACAAGGTCTAGCAGGATCCCCAGGCCCTCATGTAAGTTTCAAATAAAAAAGACACAACTTGAGTCCAGCGCCCACTGTTTGACCTTGTGTTTAGACCATCTTTCTATCCTATAGCGATCTTTTGTTTGTTTCATTCTATTTAGGGTCCTAATGGCGTTCCTGGACTAAAAGGTGGTCGAGGAACTCAGGGTCCACCTGTAAGTTGGTTTGAAGCTCTGGGAATTGCACACAGCTAGTCACAGATACCTATTACTTTATAGCCATTTTAAAGTTCATTTGAACCCGTAACAACAAATTTTTAGTTGTATAACTATACAGTAGTGGAAAGAGCGCTTAACTTTGATGGAGATCTGGGTTAAAGTTAGTTTTTTGATCTTGGAGACCCAGCTGCCTCATATGTAACATAAATAATATATTACCTATGGAAGAGGGAATGAATAATGTCAAAGCACTTTGTATAATTCTGTTATATAAAATATTAATGTGATTCTAGCCCTTGCCTTCAATATACTTGTATGTATTCAAGAGAAATGGAAAGTGGAAAGAGAAAAATAGTATCCTTCCTACCAGTTAATCCAGATCCATTCCCAAAAACATAGGATACAAGAAAAAATATATATTGGTCATAACGAGAGGAATATAAAGGCCTAAGTATCCCTGTAAAATCAATAATCCCTAGAAAGTATATAGAATTAATTTTTATTTTAAAATTGCTTATATGATGTTATATTTCTAGGGTGCTACAGGATTTCCTGGTTCTGCTGGCAGAGTTGGACCTCCAGGTCCTACTGTAAGTCTATTCAGTAATTGAAATCATTGATAGTGGAGTAATTTTACACACACATAAAAATACACACAAACACATACATATGTACATATTATAATGATGCACACATATGTTTAATTGAGTTATTATTTGTTCTTTTGCTTAATCCCTTAATTAGTTGTTATCCCATGTTGACAACTCTTGTCCCAATAATTCATAGTGGTATGTTGTCAAGCAAATCCTTCTTTAATCATCCAGTGTTTCCTGGAGGAGCTTATTTGCAAATCCTTTTAAGCCCCAATGTTTGACTGTTACTTCATTTGGGTACTAAATAGTAACAGTATTGTGTGCTAATAATAATTTTTTTCAGTTAGGAAGAATCTCTGAAATTGTCTTTAATAAAATTTATTCTTTCATTATAAGATCAGGTCAGACAGAATAAAATATCAATATTATGTATTCATTGTTGGGGCAGAGCATTATGGAGTTTGAAAATTCAAGTTAACTTCAACACACTTTTTTTTTTGCAATTCCAAATCACTTTACTTTTATTTTTTATTTTTTAATTGAAGTATAGTTGATTTTTCAATATTGTCAGCACACTTTTAATAATGACTAAAAGGTAATTGTCTGCAAATAATTTAGATTTTCCTCTGGGAAATGAATCAGCTGTGTGGAAGCTGTGTTTTTTATTTTTGTTTAAATCCACTGAGTGATCATCTAACAGGAAAAATGGACCTGTGAGGCTTGGCAATCTGCCTCTGGGGCAGAGACCATCACATTAGGTCTTCTAACATGGCTTCCACTTTGCCCTCCTGGGTCTCTTTCTATGTTGTACTAGGGAGCTCCAGGACCTGCAGGGCCCTTAGGGGAACCTGGGAAGGAGGGACCTCCAGGTCTTCGTGGGGACCCCGGCTCTCACGGACGAGTAGGAGATCGAGGACCAGCTGGCCCCCCTGGTGGCCCAGGAGACAAAGGGGACCCAGGAGAAGATGGGCAACCTGTAAGTTTGGAATCTTTGTTCTAGACCACCTCTAACTGAGATATTTACTAGTAGAAATTCATAAGAATTACTGCCACAGAGAAACTGTTTATATATTATGCTGAGCACTTTCGTAATCCTTTAAATGCATTATGCCCTATGGGTTTTTAATTTGTAATTCTCTGCTCTAGGAAAAAGTATATGTACAGATATAAAAATATAATAGTCATGGATATGGTATTCAGAAACTAAACAAGGAAACTTTTTTTTTGTTAAATATCTGTATTGAATGAAGAACCTTTTTTAAAACCAAACTATTTTATTTAATATCCAAATGCCTCAACATCAATGTTTAGATAGGGCCCTATTTCTTTGTTTTAAATTTTTTCTTGTCATTTTAAAAAGAGGAAAATATTTGCCTGAATAGTTACCTCTTTTATTCTACTAATATTCACATTAATCTTCAAGTTCCTTTCCAACTAAATGAGCCATTCTCACCTTTAAATAATGTTAGAGGCTCAGTGTGGATTACACATTTTGACTACTCATACATAGTATGGTTTTATGGAACAGAGAACTTTTTCTCATACCAAAAAACCTGTAAAGCTGTGATCTATTGTAAAGTGCTTGCATATAGTTTTCTCTGGAGAATTTCTCATTATAGTTTGTTCTCAAAATTAGGGTCCAGATGGTCCCCCTGGTCCAGCTGGAACTACTGGGCAAAGAGGAATCGTCGGCATGCCGGGGCAGCGTGGAGAGCGAGGGATGCCCGGCCTTCCAGGCCCAGCAGTGAGTAGCTGCGCTGGTCGATATTTCATCTGATTATATGCAATAAAATTTGTGAAGGGAAAATTTATCTTTTTTTTTCTTAATAGATTTGAAGTCTTTTTTAGACAGAGATTTTGAGTATCTTAAAAACCTTTTGACTTTAAATGTCAAATTCTTTACTTAAGTACCTTAGAAAGTCCTTGAAAAATATAGTTATTTAACCCTGGGACTAGAGAAGTAGACAAATAAGGATATAGATTTTTGGTGACTCTAAATCTTTCTTCAAAGATTAAAAATATCCATGGAGCTAGAGAAGGGGGATAATCTCCTGGTGAGTAGGTAGCCTCTTTTAAAATAAACATGCCTAACAGAAACACTCATATTTCACAGTTGAGAGAGTAAGTTTTCATAAACCATCAAAGGGAAGAAGTAGTTGAGCTAAAGTAATATTGGAGGTGAAAGTGGGGTGAACAATAAAGAAGGATTCTGAAAGTAATCTCCTGTTCCCTGGAGGGTGCTAAGAATTTCATATTCCCTGGAGTATGGATAAAAGTTTAACTCACTGTTAGCTTTGAAGAGACTAAATTTTACTGCTGAAAGTTTACATGCTTGAGAAAAAAATGGTGTTTTTATATGGAATGTAGACAGAGAGATTTACTGCTGGGACCTTGGAACTGGGGACATGTGGGTGGAGATGTGAAACCAGAAAACCGGGAGTTAAGGGCTGTCTTATTGTTATCAGGAGTGAGCCGAGGAACCTGGAAGTAAAATCTCCCAATACTGAGACCAAAGTGCCAGGATATAGAAGTGAGCAGACAAAGCAGAAATGAATAAGGATGAACAAATCTTACTAGTGACACAGATTCAAGAAGGGCGTCCAGAAATGACAATGATACATCAGATTAGAAACCAAAATGAACCTGAATTGGTGCAAAGGATACTTTTTATTCCCTTTGATATGTCAGGATGAGTGTGATAAGAAGTGCGCATGCCTCTGGGAAGGCACTACAGTGACATGAGTGTTGTGGGATAATGGACAATTATTACTATAGAAGGAGGGACTGGGGTGCCATTTGAATAAATGTAGCCTTTATGTGAACTGGCCTCCTTAAACTTCTTCAGAAGTGGTGGACATATTTATACTTTTATTTCAGGGCACACCAGGAAAAGTAGGACCAACTGGTGCACCAGGAGATAAAGGCCCGCCTGGACCGGTGGGGCCCCCAGGCTCAAATGGCCCTGTGGGAGAACCAGGACCTGAAGTGAGTACTACAGTGAAAATTCCTCTCCCTTCCTCATCTGGGTGTTCCGGGGACATTTTTTAAATTTAGAAGTCAATTTAGAAATTTAGAAATTGTACATTTGACCTGAAGGAAGTTTCCTAGTGATGTTTCTTGATGTGTTCTTGCCTAGAGAGTTGACTAAATGGTGACATAAGAAAAAGTAGTAAGATTTGTGTCTTGCACTGACTTTCATCTAGTCTGGAGCCAAGTATTTTAGTTGATTTATGTTGTTGCCAAATTATTTTGAAGGTGAAAGGACACAACCATTTGCCTTTTCTCTTATTATTATTTCATTCTGTAATGGCATATTTGTCAAAATTGCCAAGTTTTATGGTGATAGGATTAATATAATTGTTACAGCTTGTGAAGAGGGCAAAGTAAGTAGAGATGCTTTTACTTACATATCCCTATAAAGTTACATTATGGAGATCATGTTCCCTTAGGCTCTCTTGAGAGGAAATCAGGTTTTGAAAGGTGATTTGAGAAGTTATAGGTTGGAATTTCCTCTGTTCAGTGCTTTAATGAGTAAATCACCAAACATTTAGTGTCACATTTTCTTGAAAGAAACAATCAATGCCTTTCAAAGCAATTTTTGCTCAAATGGTAAAAATATAGTTCTGAAAAAAATCAAAATAAAATAGGAAAAGAAGACTATATATTTTTTTAAGTAATTTAATATCTAAACACAGATATTTTACTTTAAGGATATTATTTGGGTAAGTAAATGTGAGGAAAACCATTCACTGATAATATAAACAAAACATAAAATACCAGGAATGTAGTTGTTGTCTATTTATTTGGAAGAATTTGAATACTTTTTCTTTTTTAAAAATAAAAAATAGAAATGAAGAATTTAGATTTAGTGCAGGAGGCACACCAGGAGGAATGTCTGGGGGCTTCTCTGGTAGTGGATGGAGCTCCTCCATCTGGTGGCACCTCCTCTGGGCCCACCATTGAAGAGGTTGATTAAGCCAACCTGAGCATAGATTTAGTACTGTTTCTCACCAAACATTGAAGAGCCCAAATTTGTAGCAAATTCCAGGACAGTTTAAAAGTTGAGCTGCTATAGTAAATAACTGGGCATTCTTAATACTTGAATATGAAATATGTACACGGGGAAAGGAAATAACATTGTACTTTATAAGCACTGAATTGTAAGTGGAAAATAGTGTCTTAAATAAAACTGCATTTAAAGTTGGCACCAAAAATGTAAGAATGTGTTAATAATTTTACAGGCAAATCAAAGTAATAGAAAGATGGCAGAAGACTTTCTTCTACTGAAATTTCCATAAATGCTAATTTATAATATGGAAGAGAGGTGGAAAATATGCTGTAATTTTTCTGGCAATTGGAATGTGATTTTTTATTACTCAGTTAATTCATTTTTCAAATATGATTCTTTATAGGGTCCAGCTGGTAATGATGGTACTCCAGGACGGGATGGTGCTGTTGGAGAACGTGTAAGGGCAATTTCACTGATTAAAAAATCTGGAGTAATGTAAATTTGAAATCTTTGTAATACTAAAGAGTAAAAAGCTACTTTTTCTTCTCATAGCTCCAATGCAGCCCTGAAATTTCTGATTGTAACAATCTTTATTGTAATGTCATAATTTGAGTAGATCTTTTTTTTTTTTTTTTTTTTTTTTTTTTGGCGGTACGCGGGCCTCCCACCGCTGCGGCCCCTCCCGCCACGGAGCACAGGCTCCGGACGCGCAGGCCCAGCGGCCATGGCCCAGGGGCCCAGCCGCTCCGCGGCATGCGGGATCCTCCCTGACCGGGGCACGAACCCGCGTCCCCCGCATCGGCAGGTGGGCTCCCAACCACTGCGCCACCAGGGAAGCCCTTGAGTAGATCTTATAAATGAAAGTTTGAATACACAGCCAAGTGAGATGGCATTTTTTTAATTAACGGTAGGAAAAGGTGCACCATGAAGGCTTTGGATGAGGATACATATGAAGTAGTCTAAATTTCAAACTCATTCACAAAAGTATGGCAGCACAAATAGAGCTGTGTAACATCTAAATTTCTCTACTCACCTCCTAAAGTGAATGCCCCATGAGGAAATAAACCATGTCTTTCTAAATATTGTATATTTCATGATGTGTTTTTAAATTAGACATGGGCTGAACTGAAAATATCCCCAACTTTATCTGAAACTCTAGTCCCTTTGGGCAGTCACACAGTTGTCTCAGACTACATAGTAGTAAATGGAAGGCAAAAACAAAAACCCTCTCTAATGTCTATTATGATGCAGAGGCTCTTTCCACTCCAGGAGCTCATCATGTAGCAGAATGGGCTTTGAAACCAGAGACCTGGATTGGAATCTTGATTCTTTAAGTAACTAGCTATGTGATCTTGAACATATTTTCTGAACCTCAATTTTCAAATGCTTTAAATATGATTAGTACCTATACCACTGGGCATTTGTGTTTCAAATAACGTGTTTAAAGTATCTAGTAGGCACTCAAAGATAGGGGAAGAAAGAGTCTTGAGGAATCTTGGGGTACAGCCACTCCCCTCCATCTACCATAAAGCCAGGGAATGCAAATTCTCTTGGCATCTGGGTTTTTCCCCTCAGTCGGTAATATATTGTCCAGTGTGGTAGTCTTCAAAGATTTTGCTGATGTACCCCTGATATAATTTTGAAAATCTATGAACCCCTATGCATAATTTAAGTTGCCATCACATTTTATTTTAATCACAAGTTTTAATAGTTGCAAAGGAGGTAATTCTTGGTAAATGCTAAATGTACATGTGCTTTCAATATATTTTTTTCAAAATCTTGGAGTTGCCAATTCAGCTTATTCAATGTATTATGTATCAATTCTCTAACCTAATTGCCAGAGTTTATCCTGGTTACCAAACTAATCAGTCAAATAAGACTTAACTTCTGTCAGAAAAAAGGTCTGACTCCGTTTCTCAAGTCAAATAATTATATTAATACACGTCCACGTAACAATAATCTCATCTCTGACTTAAAGAGACAAGTAAGATTCGGAGCCTTGTCATAATGGGGTCATCTGGGTAAAATAAGGAGCCGCCTCTTTCTTTCTGAATACCTCTTTGCTTTATTCTCAAGTGAACTGTGCATTCTGGAAAAGTCCCTTAGTTTGATGCCCAGTGGTGTTTATTCTTCGAAGCACTGCACCATAATAAGATTGCAGATTGTATGATATCTGCTTTTATTTCATAAAATGGGAGAAGGGTGATTATTAAAGAGGAAGTAGGGAAGGATGCTCCAAGTCAGTTTTCTGAAAGAACACATATGAAGTTGAAAATCTGTAAAGTGGTTTCCTTAGAATTTTCCCTGTTTTTACACTCTTTGGAAAGTTTTTGTTTATACCAAGTGCATGGATACCCCAGTTGGAAGGCTTATTGGTCTAAGAAACATGCTGAATTCTGGAGGTGACCACTCCTATAGTCCAGCAATCTTGACTATGGGAATAATAGGGTGAGAGTGAAGGGAGGGGTGAAATTGGGGGAAAATATCTCATTCTTTTCAGTTTGATTTTTTAATAAGCAAATATAGTTAAAATATTTAAGTAAAATATTAGTAAAATAATAAATAAAATATGTTTTTAAAAGTTATATTTTTCCTTCTCATGAATAGCATGAGCATATAGAATACAGCTCTTTTAGAATTAATATTAAAAAGATAATATCATGGTTTTCTTGTCAGGGTGATCGTGGAGACCCTGGGCCTGCAGGTCTGCCAGGCTCTCAGGGTGCACCTGGAACTCCGGGTCCTGTTGGTGCCCCAGGAGATGCAGGACAAAGAGGAGATCCGGTAAGGAGAGTCAGTTTCACACTTATAAACAGTTTCACACAGTTTCACAGTTATAAACATCAACATACTGTATTATGAGCTACATATATGCACGCATTCAATGACATGTGTGTTTAGTTAAGTACTCTAAACAAAGAATGATAAACAATTAGGAATTAATTTTTTTAGTCTTAAAAATTTGATTTCTAATAGGTATTCAAAAATCCTGATGCTTTGACTTTCATCATCTAAAAATGTTGTTGTTTACAGGAAATGTAATAAGGATGTATCATGTTAAATTTAAGCAAGTAATGTCTTATGTAAACAGCTAAGGTGATCTTCATTCAGTGAAGACCATTGATAAAATTGAGTATAGAAATGTCATTGGGGTTATAGTGAGCACATTCTTATACCTAGGGACTTCAGCCTGGTTTTAATTAATTAGCCATAGAACTATACACTTAGATACACACATACACAATATATAAGTATTCAACTACAAACATATATTCTTGAATTCTATATCAATATAATACATCCATATTTTTGTATTAATATCTGTGAAAATTTCTTCTAGGGTTCTCGGGGTCCTATTGGACCACCTGGTCGAGCTGGGAAACGTGGCTTACTTGTAAGTTCTCTGTTGTTGTTGTTTTTTTTAAATATATGTCTTCTTATGTAAAATATACTCCCAAAGAAGTAAAATTTAAGACTCATAAGTGAAAATTACCAAATTCTTCAAGCTTTGAACAAGATGTTGATTTAAAATGATACCCAGGAGTTTATATTTCTTTTTATAATGTTAATATAGCTCCTCTGAATTTAACTACAAATTATTTCAATAATCAATTAAGACTTTTAGAGTCACAGTTTTCTCCCAAAATAACAGGAGAAATAGTGCCATTCTCTGAGATTTTCTAAAAATTACATAGGAAAATGGGTTTGAAAGCTCTTTGTAAACTTGAAAAGTACTATTCAAATATATTTTATTTTCAACTAGACTGCCCTGCCCATGTTCTGATTTTTTGCTCTTTGCAGTTGCTTCAAGGTTAATGATTATTATATTGATGTCTTATCATGAGTGAATCATCTCTTACAGGCAGTCTAATAGGTCATGTTTCTTTCACACCCATTATATAAATCAATATCTGTATTCAATATCAATATCTATATTCATGAAGAACAATTATGGCCTTAAAATTATGACCTATTATTAAATCATCATTATCAGCTTTGATTTGAGCTAGGCTAGAGAAGATTTTATAGTTACATGGCATGTCAAGTGAATGGTTTTCTAACCAGTTACAATTTGTTTTCCATGATTAAATGAACTCTAGTTAATAATTTAAATAGGTGCTTTCTAGTTTAGTTTATTTTAATTATGAAATTTGGGGGCATCCCTAAAATAAAATAACCTTTCTGACATTATAAAAACATTCAAACTGATTTTAGTATTTAAATTTACATTGTTTTATACAATATGTAAAAGTTACTGAGATCTAGTCTTATTTTTATTATGAAAAAGATTCTCATACTGTTTGACAATTAGGATATCCAATTTAAAAAATAAGAACCAAACAAAATAAGAACAAAAAACTAATAAGGGAAAAGTTAACCTGAGAGCCAGTCTATTTGATAGTATCTTCCATTCTCCAAAGTCAGATTGATAGAATTTCAATTCTCTTTTAGAAAAACTTTAAAGACAACAGAAGCTTTCCCTGTAGTAGGTGACCCTGTGTTACTTGTCAGTTTACTGTGAACCACTAGACCCTTGGAGCTGCCTTTACTACCCGAGACTTTTACAAACAAAGAAAAAGTCTGTGACTGATAAGATTGATCAGATAATTTTCACTTCTTGGTGAAGCTTCTGTCCCACAGTTAGATTCTCAACTATTGCTTTTTCTTTAGTTTCTCAGGATCAAGGTTGATTGATTGAGGTACAGATATTGCAGATATGAGGATAACATAGAGTTCTTTGTGTTTTCTTTAGAAGAGAGTGGCTCAATGATGATATTCCTCTTTCATTTGTTCAAACAAATTTTTGCCAATTTCTTATTTTTCCACCAGTTTTATTGAGCTGTAATTGACATATAAAACTGTACTTGTTTAAGGTAATAATGATTTGATATAGGTGTATATTGTGAAATGATTACCACAGTAAGTTTAGTCAACATCCATAATCCCACATAGTTGCAAATTTTATTTTCTTGTGGTAGAACTTTTAAGATCTACTCCCTCTGCAACTTTCAAATATGGCCAATTTCTTAACATAGTCCCAGCTCATATCTAGTTAGTTTATCTGCATATGCAAATTTAATAAACATTTTATTCTTAGAAGTAACATAAGTAAATAAGAACTCACGTTTTAATTTAAAAGAATCTATATATGGTGGCAGTATTTTTACATAATGATATCAGCTAAATATGTGAAATATAATCTTTGGAAAATGTCTCAGATAGGCTAGATCAAACTTTAAAATACCTCATTTTAGTCTGAATATAGGATAAACATAAAAAAACTGAATCTTTAGGAAAGCATTATTATATATCTTATGATTTTAATGATTGCCTTCATTCCTTGAGAAAAATAGACAAAAATTCCTAGGTCTAATACTATTTAGATAAGTAAATATATTAGTTCATATAAAATACAGTACCCAAAATTGTAGCAAATACAATTGCACAAAGTAAAATTGTAGTAAATTGTAGTCTCAACAGGCAATATCCATGCTCTGACCCTATTTCTAGGGACCCCAAGGACCTCGAGGTGACAAAGGTGATCATGGAGACCGAGGTGACCGAGGTCAGAAGGGTCACAGAGGCTTTACTGGTCTTCAAGGTCTTCCTGGACCTCCTGTAAGTTATCCCTTTAAGTATTATTTGCCCTGCATGTGAGAATACACAGGTATCTTGACATGAACATTTATTTGTCTATAAAATGGATGGGGTTTTTTTGTATCTTATTTTCATTTCAAAGAATATCTCGATGAATAACTAATTACCTAGCTATCCAATATAATTGTTCATATATTTGCTGTAATTTGGTAGGAAAGAAATAAAGCAAAAGGATATGTGCACCATTACTCCTACAGTTGTCTTTAGTATTGGTCAACTCATGAAACATTATAGAGGTTGATGACTTTATGAAAGTAGTTTATGTTGCTAAAGTCAATGACAGGACATTTGAAAAAGCTAAGAATGGTAAAACGTAGGATATAAATATTTTGGCATCATTATTTTTTCCTACTAAGGGTCCCAATGGTGAACAAGGCAGTGCTGGAATCCCAGGACCATTTGGCCCAAGAGTAAGTAACAAAACTTAATAAGTTGCAGATGTAAATAATAATGCTCCTGGTGGCATACTGTTATTGCTTCAGTATCATTTTCATGGTATTGAAGTTGGAGTTGGCCTCGGTTCTCTGAAGCTGGCAGCAAACATATGAGACAAACCATTCAGCATTTACCTTTAAGTAGAAATATCCTGAAATATGACATATTACTTCATGGACCCACATTAAAATCTCTTACCTAGGGTGGATATACTCATCTGTTAGTTCATTTTCTTACTCTGTGTTTATTGAAATTTCCATTTAATTGTACTCTTTGAAATGATATAATAGGATTTACCATGAAGTGGAGATAGATTTTGAAGCTGGATTTATTTTTTTCCTTTAAGTAATTGTAATAGTTCCTCAGCAATGGTTGGCATAAGGCTAACTAGGAAGCAAATGATAAAATGAAACCAATATTTGAAGCTTATAGAAATTCTACATTAGTATTAATGCTGCCTCTAATAGGTCATTAATCATTAATGCCATAAGATAATTGACACATAATTACTTAGGAAAATCATTAGAAAAAAATTCTGCTGTATCTAAATACAGTGCAAACAAATCACACATAAAATTGAGAACAGTATCAAAATTACTAGGATGTGATGAGATTCTGGGGTATAGGCGCACAAATTTAATTTATATCAGACACTCCTTCTGTCGTTTTCTTACTCCTACTTAATTGAATTTCTAGTTAGGTGTGCAATACATGAAATTTGATGAAACAGTGCCTACCAGTAAAAGTAGATGACTAGTCCATTAACGTTTTTAATTGACACTGGTCTTTTACCTTGCATGGATGGTGGAAAATTCATGTGTGATGAAGTAGTAAACATTAGAAAGTGCTAGAACTCCATTTATTAGTCATTAGGAAAACGAATATGAGAAATCACTGTGATAATTCCATAAAGAAATAGTTCTTTGGTCAGAGAAAGGTATTGTAAAGATCTTCTTCCTAGAATCTAAAATACAGTCTTTGTTGCTTACAGGGTCCTCCAGGCCCAGTTGGTCCTTCAGGTAAAGAAGGAAACCCTGGGCCACTTGGGCCCATCGGGCCTCCAGGTGTACGAGGCAGTGTCGGAGAAGCAGGCCCTGAGGTAAAATCACGGATTTGTATGCAAGTGATTGATTGATTCTATTGATTCTCATAGTTTGGATTCTGTCTAAGGAATGTCTGTGCAGCATGGTGGACAAAAGACTTCAGGGAACCCTGAAAACAAGTCTAAAAGTCACATAAGAGCTTGTCTGTATAAGTAGTTATTTCAAACATTTTAATACAGATTATTCAGAGTATATAAAATCAGAGTCCAACCTACCTAGGCCTTGACTTCATGCGATATCAATGAAAGCAAGTAGTAAGTTATGACTGTATTATAACTAGAGTTATGGAAATGTTGCTTTGCTTTAAAAGGCAATAGACTAAATGTGAGATTTGATGAATGCATTCATTCATGAAAATGCTGGAAAGTGAAGCATATGAAATCGAAGAGTTATTTACTGAAAATGAAATTCAGAAAGGATTTCAATTAAAATTTTTAATAAAATATTTCAGTAGTATTGACTTGAGGATCATGTAAAGCTATAAAAATTGCTTTAGTTAGACTTTGGCTTCTCAGAAAACAAACTTTGAGAAACAGTCTCCTCTATCTGCCATGCTTGCATGTGTGTATGTGCATATGTGTATATGAGTTTATGCATCCCTCCCTGGTGTTTCTTCCTCTTTGGTTTTATTTTCCTTTTTTTATTCTGTCTCTGCCCTTTATTGTCAATACCATTAAGCCAAATATTTATTATTTATTACATGGAAAGAATAGCTTTACATTTCCTGTGGTCAAGAGGAATATTTTCTATTTGTTTATTTCTCTATCTTTAAATGGAAAACAGCCACAGAATTGGAATACCTCTGACTTATGTGGCTCTTGATTTACTTTATCTTGTATTTTAGTGGTCCTTGATAGAAAAAAAATCTCCTCCCCTGAGATTAGCATAAAGGAATGTATGGAATCATGATATGATCTTAAAGAAAAAAAAAAAAAACACAGATTTAACAGTCTCTTGACGGTGAGGAAATGTTTGCACTAGAGGTTGATGCAACTTTCCAGAGCCATGTAACAAGCGGCGGAGCCAGTAACAGAACTCCAGCCTTCTGCCTGCCAGGACTGTACTCCCCACGAGAGATGTGGACCACACATATCTTCAGGTTGTTGGTTAATTCTCTCAAGTTGCTGAGTTCTTCCTTGAGAAAATGCAGAAGGAAATTAACAGAGACGATCCACTTTTCTAGCCTCTGCCAATTTTTGTGCTTATCTCCCTTTTGCTCCAGTAGTTCTTGTTTGGCAAAAAAAAGTAAGAGAACTCTTTATTTTTTGCTAATAAAAAGGGCAAAGAGAACTTCCTCCAGTTTTGTTTAGTGTAGAGGATTTTGATCTACACACTAACTAATGCACATAAAAAGACTTCCTGTGTATTTCCTTGGCGTTGATGTGTAGTCTTATAGAACTAGCACCCACAACTCCTCTGCATATCCTCATTCAGCTTCTGTCCATAAATCCTTTTAAAACATTTTAGTTGTGCCTTGCCCAAAATAGTTTGGAAATGAGTGTGCATATCTGTATATTCTTAACATAAAATGTATTGCATCTTCAAGGGTAAACATCAAAGCAAATATTTTATGCTTTGCTCTTTATTTACCTCAGATGCCAACTTGCAGATATGTTGCCTGAAAAACAATTATGCATCATTTCTCACCCTTGGAATGTTACAGGTTCACAGGCCAGAACCATCTAGTTTAAAAAGGGCATGAGTCACAGATCTCCCAAGTACCATCACATTGGGGTGTTGCATTGTTAACTCTCTCTGCACCAAGTCCCATCAATGCCTTTGCGTCCAATAGAAAAACAGAAACCAAAAAAAATGTGTTAAATGTACTTCTAATTTTTTTAAATTAGGGTCCTCCTGGCGAGCCTGGTCCCCCTGGCCCTCCGGGTCCCCCTGGCCACCTTACAGCTGCTCTTGGGGATATCATGGGGCACTATGATGAGAGCATGCCAGATCCACTTCCAGAGTTTACTGAAGATCAGGCAGCTCCTGATGACAAAAACAAAACGGACCCAGGGGTGCATGCTACCCTGAAGTCACTCAGTAGTCAGATCGAAACCATGCGCAGCCCTGATGGCTCTAGAAAGCACCCAGCCCGAACTTGTGATGACTTAAAGCTTTGCCATTCTGCGAAGCAGAGCGGTGAGTAGACAGCTGCCCATTTGAGCAAAGCTCATTGCTTCTGATGTGTAATTCTCCAATGCATTCCAAAATATTTTATTTACTCTCTATTTAGTGATAGACACAAGAGATAAAATGGTGGAGAGTCACAGAGTTTGTGGTTTAGTGGTGGGGATGGCCAATGATATGAAAAATTAGGGGGTGAGAAGCTAAGCGCTTTAATAGAGGACGTAGCCTATTCATGATCCAATTTCACGGTGGTAGTTCCATTTCCATTCAGAAGTCTTAAAATATTGATAATTTTGTGGTGATATAAATGTCCAAAATACTTGCTTAAGCAAGGTTAAATATATTTGGTTACCTCAGTAATTCTCATGGATTTAATACGCTAACATATAGTTGGATCATCAAGAGTAGAATAAAGTATACATTTTATTTCCCAAATTTATTCGAATATGGAATTCCTTTCATGTCATTTACTGTTCTACAAATCACACTTCAGTAATCTCTGCTGCAGGATTATGTTATAGTTATGTTATAAAATATTTTGGAATTAAATAGTCTTTTTCTCTAGTTGTATATACCATGCCTGAAGTTTGCAAAATTCTATCATTTTAATTAATCTAATAAGACCTGGAAAAGAAAGATCCTAGGCCATAGGAATGAGCTATGAAATGCTTAAGAGTTTCAGTTAACTTTGAAATGATATTGACAGGGATAGCTAAAATTGTTATCTTTGCAGAATAGGCAATTCGATTACTAACTCTATACCTTACATCCCACCACCAAATAAATGCCCCTTCATTTCATTTAAAATGCAGTTTTTCATACATAGTTTATATATATATTTTATATATACATACATATATATTTTATACCTACATTTTATATATACATACATATATTTATATATTTTACACATATATTACATATACTATTATATAAATGATATATATTTATATATACATATATAAATATACATGTAATATATATACATATATTTTATATATGTACAAAATATACACACAGATGTGTACATAGACATATGTGCACAAAAATGTATTAGTTTGTGTGTTTACTGACTGTATCTCTAGCACCCAGCACTATCTTGGTATAGCCTGCTTCAAGGATCTCTTCTACATGAGATCAATTCTAATTAAGGCCAGTGAGCTAATTCATAGCATTCTAATTGTAGTTTGACTCATTTACTTACTTTATTCATAGTTTTGAATACATTATTTTATTACATTCCATTATTATTTGTTTTAAAATATTGGCTTTACAAATTAAGTGGGAACACGTTCATTTTGGCAAAGCTGCTTACTTACTGTGGATTCTCTCTTTTTGGTATAGTTTCTCATTTGTAAAATGTGTATAATGATATTTTCTTCACATTTGTGTTTTGAGCCTTAGGCACCTTTTGGCAAGGTGCCTGGCATGTAGAAAGGGCCCAAATGCATAACAGTTACTTTTTCCTTAGCTGCAGAGTGTTTCCTTAACTGCGATTCTCTCTTCAAAGAGTCCTTAATCAATGCGTTCATATTTTCAAACCCTCTGTTAATTCTTTTAGAGACTCATAATCATGTTTAAAATTCTTTTTATTTAGCAAATATTTTTATTTTGGAAAATAGGTGAGTACTGGATTGATCCTAACCAGGGATCTGCTGAAGATGCAATCAAAGTTTACTGCAACATGGAAACAGGAGAAACATGTATTTCAGCAAACCCATCCAGTGTACCACGTAAAACCTGGTGGGCCAGCAAATCTCCTGATAATAAGCCTGTTTGGTATGGTCTTGATATGAATAGAGGATCTCAGGTAATTTAATATGCCTTCTTAAAATTGTATTCATTGCTTGTCATTATTTATTGTATTTATTTAGGACTGTGCTATTATTTTTTGACTGGGTTTATTTTGAAGTGATATATTCTCATTAGTTACAACTGTAGTATCATTGCATAAACATTACTATGAATTAAATTAACATAAATTTTGAATGATAATTTTCCCATTGATGGAAAGTACAAAAGTAATTATTTTTTCATATTAGCTCCTTTAATGCATATGACACTGACTGTGGAGTAGAGTTGAAGGGATCTTGCCATAGTTGGAAGACAGGAAGTATATTTAGCGTCAGGAGACCTAGGTGACTCCTACCTGGATGTCTTACTAACTTTGGGACCTTAGGAAGTCACTTAACCTTTTGGAGCTTCAGTTTTGCCATTTTAAAGTGAGGGCAGGGCTTCCCCGGTGGCGCAGTGGTTGAGAGTCCGCCTGCCGATGCAGGGGACGCGGGTTCGTGCCCCGGTCTGGGAAGATCCCACAGGCCGCGGAGCGGCCAGGCCCGTGAGCCATGGCCGCTGAGCCTGCGCGTCCGGAGCCTGTGCTCCGCAACGGGAGAGGCCACAACAATGAGAGGCCCACGTACCGCAAAAAAAAAGTGAGGGCAATAATATTTATCTCACAATTTCTGTGTGTATATAAAGTGCTTAATATAGTGTCTAGTATTTAAGTTATGGATAAATATTAGATAATTACTATAATATTATTTAATGATTGAATCACTTTGCAAACCTTGTAGTACTATTTAAACTTAAGGCATTTTTATGATTATATAAATTGTATTGATATTTTTCTGAGTCTAGTCCCCTCTGTGTTTCTTTCATGGTCCAGTGTTTAGATTCTAACTCTATTCCAGATCTCTTTATGGCAGCCTAACTCTGAAATTTCCTTCTCAACTCTGCTCCTGACCTTTTCTCAGAACTCCTATTCATAATAAACATAGTAGGAGGACATTATGGGTATATGCAGGATATACTAGAATCTACCATTATTTAATGAAAAGGAAAATTTTTAAATTTAAATATACCTAAGTGAAATGTAATTTAGTTAACATATTATGTAAAAAGCTCATATAGGAGCATTGAAAATAAAGCTCAAAGTAGAAGATGGGTAGGAAATATCCTGTAGGAAGTTATTTTTGATTATTTGTTTTAGCTAATGGAAAACTCATACTTCATATTTCCTACAAGTATATAACAGTCGGGTTAAAAAAGATTTTATACTAATACTTAAGTCCTAATTCTTATTATAATTAACAATAAAAACAGTGAGTTATTTTTGCTACATGATTGAATATCCAAACCTATGCGCAAGAATATAACTTCTTCTAAAAAGTAATATTCAAGATTTTTTTTTAAACAAATAGAGAAGCAAATTTAAAAATACTTAAACTTTCTCTGGTGAGTTATAATTATCTTTGGTTTCATCACCACTTGTTTGGGGTAGTAAGGACAAAGCTTCTTATTTGTGAATTTTCATAGAAATTTTAAGATATTTTTATGTATATAGGTAGAATATCTTGTTATATGAAAGAATAATACTCTTCAAAAGAAGTAATACTCTTCAAAATTAATTTGTCTGAAATCAATACACACACACACACACACACAGACACACACACACACCACTGTAAAGCTCATCAGTATTACATATATTGGGGTCCAGGGCAGGCCGCTCCAAAATATGATTCAGTGGCATGTTGATTATTTTGAATTAAAGTTATTTAAGTTACAGTTGATGCAAAAGGGACACTTTGACCCTACTCTCTGTCTCCCCGAAAGCAGGAAATAAATCTCCCCTGTGAAAGGTGCCGTCCCTGTACTGGGAGACAGAAAGACATTTTTATCATCAAAGACGGAATTTAGAGCCAAGAAGCCTGTATAAACAAACCTTGTTACTTCCTTATTAATTTACTACCCAAGCCCAAACTTTAAATTCCTTACCAATTACATACCCAAACCTAGGTTTCTTTGTCCTGTCAATTCCTCTCAAATTTATGTTTGTTTTTTGGTTTTTTTTTTGTCTAAAAAGTATAAAAGCTGCCTGCTTTGGCCACTTCTTAGGTCCCATTTCTATGAGACCTCTGTGTCCTGAATTAAAGTTGTTTCTTTTTCTCCTGTTAATCTGTCTTGTGCCAATTTTATTAGTCCAACCATAAGAACTCAAGAGGGGTAGACACGTATAACAAAGACTCTTTTTGTTTTTCTAGTTTGTTTATGGAGACCACCAGTCACCAAATGCAGCCATTACTCAAATGACCTTCTTGCGCCTTTTATCGAAAGAAGCCTCCCAGAACATTACTTACATCTGTAAAAACAGTGTAGGATACATGGATGATCAAGCTAAGAACTTCAAGAAAGCTGTGGTTCTCAAAGGGTCAAATGACTTAGAAATCAAAGCAGAGGGAAACGTTAGATTCAGATACGTAGTTCTTCATGATACTTGCTCTGTAAGTACTTTTGATCCATATTGATCTGGTTGAAGAAAAAAAATCATTTTGTTAAAAATACTGTCCTGGCACTAGAGGTGGGGGCAATTTTACACTGTATATAAACACAACAGCAGTTTGTTTATAGTTGTTCCTTTGGGTAAGTTTGAATGTGTGTTAGTACGTGAAATACCGGTAGAGGTTTTTATACAAAACAATAAAGGACTGGATCCTTGCAGCTCTTTTGCAAACTCACTTTGGTTCTCCTGCAAGTTACTTAGTTTATTTAATCTCGATTCCATGCTTATAATTTCCTGATTCTAAAATATGTAATCAATCTGAGTTACCTTATATTTTTCACTGATTTATATGTCTTCCGCCTTGCATACCTAGATATAAAAAAGGAAAATATTTAATGATGAATTATGGTTTCACTTGTGAAAATCAAAAAGGCTTTCATAATTTATATTGTTAGTGACCATTTGTGAAGCTGCAAAAGAATAAAGGTCATTTTCTCAATTTAAAGAATGAGAGAAATGCCTGCCAGTTATGCCAGTATCTCGCTTTATATTAGCAGCGCTCTTACTTTTAAATAGTGCTCTAAAAGTCATTGCTTTTACCTTATAAAAACCGGTTTGGAAGTTGCTGTCCAAAATCTTTGGAATAATTTGTATATGCTGTTAACCCGTTGTACCATTTAATTCCAGAAACGAAATGGAAATGTGGGCAAGACCATCTATGAATATAGAACACAGAATGTAGCACGCTTGCCCATTATAGATCTTGCCCCTGTGGATGTCGGCAGTACAGACCAAGAATTTGGCATCGAAGTTGGGCCAGTTTGTTTTGTGTGAAGCAAGCCGAGATACATCGACAATGAGCACCACCCCAACCCTCAGTGACCACCACCATTCACAGGACTTTGACTATTTGAAGCTGATCCTGAGACTCTTGAAGTAATGGCTGATTCTGCATCAGCATTGTATATATGGTCTTAAGTGCCTGGCCTCCTTATCCTTCAGAATATTTATTTTACTTACAATCCTCAAGTTTTAATTGATATAAAATATTTTTCAATAAGAAGTTTAGGTTTAAGATGATCAATGACAACCTTTAAAAAAAGTAAACTGTTTGAATAAATAAATCTCCATTTTCTTCAATTTATTTCAATGTAATGACAAAGTTGCTTAGTATTTATAAGAAAATCTTTCTTCCTGGCAGATAGCTTAAAGAGTGGGGTATGTAAAACCACAACACATGTTTATTTCACGTGGCTGCAGTTGGAAAAATAGAAAGTAGTGCCCTTTTGTGACCTCTCATTTCCAGATTATCAATTAAAAATGAAAGCAAAATGTTTATCCTTGTGATTGAAACCCACATGCATGTCTTGATATTGTATAACTAACATGGATACCCTTTAAAGGGAACCATGAAAAAAATATCAGTTTCTCACTGCCTTAAATGGAATGTTACAATAGTATATATTCAATGGAATTTCTGAAAAAAAGTAATCCTAAATTTTTGTAAAGTGTGGTGAATCTAAACTTCTTTCTCATTCAAATTTAAAGCTACCTTTCCCTCTTGACTCGATCTATCAATATAGGTAGAAGTTAAATGAGTATACCATTGAATACGTTTGCACTTTCTTGTTTAAGAAAACATAGAATGCTAAATAATTTCCACATAACTTTAAAAACAAATGTTCAGGACCCAAAGTTGAGAGTCTTCCACATGTACAATCTCATCTTCTTGAGGCCTGTAATGAAGAAAAAGATTTAGAAACTCAGAGTTGTGGAGCTGATTCTAATCAAATCTGATGATTGGAATTAGAACATTTGGCCTTTGAACTCTCATAGGAAAAATGACCCAACATTTCTTAGCATGAGCTACCTCATCTCTACAAGCTGGGATGGACTTAACTAGTCTTGTTTATATTTTAGATACTAAAAGGTGCTATGCTTCTGTGATTATTCCAAGACTGGAGATAGGCAGGGCTAAAATGTATTATTATTTTTCCTTTAATGATGGTGCTAAAATTCCTTCTATAAAATTCTTTAAATATAAAGATGGTTTCATCAATACCATTTGTGAAAACACAACTGTTACACTTCCCGTTTCTGAAAGAAGGAGCATTGTTCCAGTGCCTGTTCACTGTTCATCTGTCATACTGTATCTGGAATGTTTTGTAATACTTGCATGTTTCTTAGACTAGAACATGTAGGTCCCCTTATGTCTCAAGGATTTTTTTTCCTTAATTGCATTTGTTGGCTCCATTTTTATTTTTTCTTTAAAAATAAACAGCTGGGACCATCCCAAAGGACAAGCCATGCACACAACTTTAGTCATGTATCTCTGCAAAGCATTGAATTAAATGCACGCTTTTGTCATGTCAATGGTTTTTGTTTCGTGGAATTCCTTTGAACATATTAGATCCATTTCATTTTCAGTAGTGAAAAGTTAGGTGTTGTGGTATTCTTTGTTTGCCATCTGTTTAGAAGATAAAACAACAAATACCTTTCATCATGTAGATACTGGCTTATAAAGAAAATCAATTTGCAGCATCGCTCACAAAGGCAACATGACACTAATTATCACTCTCTATGCTCTTAAAAATCTCAGGGTACTGACTATTGATAACAAGAGAAAAGCAACTTATTTTTCATGGTTGAATAAACTGATAATAAAACGTTTGTCTCAGTGTATCACATATGAATTTAGCCTAAATATTTTCAGAGTTTTACCTTCAATATTTATTTCACAATATTGTTTTCTCACAGATTGGTTATTATTTGAGCTCCACGTCTTGATTTTGAGTATTTGAATATGTATATACCTAAAGATTTGTGAGTTTTGTTTGTAGTAACACTTCCTCCAAGCCCAACCTATACAAGTTGTACAAGTTCAGCTAGATGAGCCAGAAATACGTGGTGATTCTCTTAAGTCAAAAGCACTAATAATTTTCAACTATAGAAATACCACTTCTTATTTGAACCTCAGGAATGTTACAAATAAAAGGCTGTCCCAGACCATTCCAGAAGCCCTCAAATTTCTTGCCTTTGTTCCAGATCTATAGGTTTCATTAGACGAGCGTACTTCTTTCCATCATGTCCAACACACACCTCAAACTCTGCATCATCAGAAGTGAAATAATCTGCAGCTGGGGAGGATGGTGACATTAATTTATTATTACTTTATTAAAAATACAAATGAAAATTCCCCAAATGAACAGAAAGGAAGAAAAATAGCAAAGAAAACACAAACAATGCCAAAAAAGTCCCAGACTCCTAACACAAAATTTGACAAATGAACCAGTTTCAATGTAACTTATTTTAAATTAAAAAAAGATCCAAAGGAATTGTAGAGAACATTTCTTCTCACATCAATGTTGTTATATGGCAGAAAGCAAGTGCAAGAAAAATCTGGAAAAAAAAAAATCATTGGAACCATCTCACTTAGAGTTCCTATCCCACCATGAAAAAAGAACACCTCAAGGTAACACTTTTCTTTGAAATTATGAAAATTTTAGGAGAGACTAAGAATAATCTCTTAAAAGCTGATTTGGGGGCTGAGGTCCAACAGTGGCAAACCAAGGCAATGATGCTTCAAAGACAACTAAAAGCCTATGGAGTGTGGGGCATGCCACTAGGGTGATTTTTTTTTTTTTTATCAGACTGGCTGGCTTACCCAAGAGCAGCTTTTCTTCTCAGTCTCCTTTATCAATGATCACTTTAGTCAATATGTAAATGTCAGCATTCCCCAGGGACCAGTCTTTTTCTCTTTACCCTCACTCTCAATACTCTTTCATCACCGGCTTTATCCATGTCATTTCTATCTAATGTCAATAGCTCCAATGTATATACACACCTAAATCTTTCCTGGGAGCTCAAGAAATGCATGCGTAAATGTTTAACTCACCATCTTCATTTGGATTTCAGAAGTACTAGTAGCTCATTATGTTTCAAAAAATTACGATACTTATATCTCAAAGCTGATTTATGTTCTGTGTTCCCTATCTCAGGCAAGAGCCTCATCATTCATCCATTTAGGCAGGCCAGAAACCTGGTAGTCATTCTTGTCGCCTCTCTCTCTCTCCCTTACAATGCCAGAATCCTGGCATTGCTAAGTATTTTCAATTTTGCTTCCTAAATGTTCCTTATGGCCATACCCTTCGCTCTACCTCCACTGCCACTATCCTAGTTCACATTATCATTATTTCTCACCTGGGCTCCTTCAATAGCCTTCTAAAAGGTTTTTAGGCATCCATTCTTACCCTCTTCTGATCCATTACTCCCAGTAAAACCAGAGCAATCAATCTGAAATATAAACCTGAATATGTCACCTCACTCTCTGCCACCATCCAACACAACACACAGACATGCACGCGCACACACACACACACACACACACACACACACTCACACATCCTTAAAAAGCTTCACTGGTAGCTTCTAGGATAAAGATAAAAACACTTAAACTTTATGAGGCTCTGGCATGACCTGACTTCCTGCCTAATTTTCAAGCTTCATTTTGCCACCATCTGCCTTATTCTCTGCTTCACACACAATGAATTTCTGTCCATTTCCTAAACCAGATTCCCCATCCTGTCAAAGGCCATCTGCATTTGCATTTCTTTTGCCCGGTTTAACAGTACTCATCTTTTAGAGCTCTGTTCAATGCTGCATCCTCACGAAATCCTCCTAGAGTCCTCACCCTTCCCTACCTCCCAGGTTAGATAACAGCCCCCCTTATAAATTTTCTTGGCACCTTGTATTTTTTCCTTATAACACAAATTATAATGCTTTCTGCAATTGTATGATTAATGATTAGTCTTAGTCTTCTCTACTAATTGTATTTTTTATAAGGGCAGGGGCTCTTTACAAGGATCCAACATACTGCTTGATATTTGTGTTTGTTCAAAATACATTCATTGAATGAATGATGAGAAAATATCTACTGTGTAACTGGAAAAGTATATTTAGAGAATATTTATAGTTAATTTATGTACTAGCATGAAGCATAAGTCATTATTACTATTGTATTATGATTACTGTTTCTATTTGTATTACTAGATAGAAAACATAACAGAAGAAATGATTCTATCCACAAAGGCAATAACAACATACAACACTAAGGACCTAACATGATAAGACTTTTATAGAACCTGATTGAAAAAAAACTGTAACTTTTGACCAAGGTATGTAAAATAAGATAAAATGGGCATAATTGTGCCTTTTTCTCACATAGGGAAACTCAGTATTTGAAAAATGTAATTCTTTTTCCTAAATTAAAATATAAGTTTAGTACAATCTTACTTAAAATCCCTGTAGGATCTTAAAAGCATGAGACATGACAAAACCATTTTAAAGCTCGTTGGAATAAAGAATATGCAAGAAAAGTGATAAGGAATCCCCCCCAAAACAGAAATGCTGAGTAAAGACAGGTCACTCTTCCTATTAGATATGAAAAAAATAATAAAAATCTACTGACCATGGTAAAAGAAGAGTATTTAGGCAAGAATCTATATATCTATATTAGATTTATATATATAAATATATAAATACATGTCTATATTATATTTTCAATGTATAATTAAATTAATTCTCATTAAATCAATAAATGCTGTTACAGTTACTACATAGACATTTATCATTTTAAAGAATGTTTCCGGGCTTCCCTGGTGGCGCAGTGGTTGCGCGTCTGCCTGCCGATGCAGGGGAACCGGGTTCGCGCCCCGGTCCGGGAGGATCCCATGTGCCGCGGAGCGGCTGGGCCCGTGAGCCATGGCCGCTGAGCCTGCGCGTCCGGAGCCTGTGCTCCGCAACGGGAGAGGCCACAACAGTGTGAGGCCCGCGTACCACAAAAAAAAAAAAAAAAAAAAAAAAAAGAATGTTTCCTTCCTTAGTCCTTAAACCAAGACATTTCCCAAATGGACTGAATATTTCACTTTTAAAAAAACCTCTAAACGTAGTATTTGCATAAATTATTTTGAGTAGTTTAATAATCTTGGAATGGTAATGAAAACAAATATATAAATAACAAAGTAAAATGTTGAAATATCAGATTCTAAAATTTTAAATCTATATTATAAAACTCAATGAGCATGCATAAGAGCTTGTTTAAACAGGGAAAATTTTTGTAATTATGACAGAAAAGACTTCGTATACTTTACTTGCAAAAAAAAACCCCTTAAAAATCAGTACAAAAAAGCAAAATTATGCAAAATCCTATATAGATAATTCAGAAAGTCATAATATAAAGGCCAATAAACATGTGGAAGAAATATAATGCCATTAGAAATAAAAACTGCGACCAAACAGTAAGATATTAAATTTCATCTATCAGAATTTGACAAATATTAAAATATTTGATTGTAATAGGTGTAAAAGAAGATGCAGGAAAACACTCATATACACTTTCTGTCTGTTTTTCCCACTGGATGTGGAAAGTATAGTTACAGTCATTTTATCAAATTGGTTTACTTAGAGTTCCTGTAAATGTGAGTAGATAGTGCCACCAGAAGTGATCTGGGGGTAGGAGAAAGAACAGGATACACTGGGGATCTTCCAGAACTATGAATTTTAACAGTAACTTAAAATATCATTTGTAAGAATTGCAGATATAAATATAAAATAGAATGGAACTTAAAATTCACATAACAAAACCAATTTCACAATGGTGGCCGATTAATTTACACTATAGCCTAAGAATCTGTTGTGAGTGCATGTATTGCCTGTGTATTTCATGTAAGGATATTGGTATATTTTTATTTGGAATGTAGCATCCGGTTGATGCTACAGGAAGTCATTCCATGCTTTATATGCTGTTTTTACCATTTTGTGGGTAAAACAGACCAAAATACCAACTGAATTGAATAAATACATGGTTATAACTGATCTAAATGGAGTATGCACAGTGGAACCACAGAACTAAGCCCTCTAAAGTAGGCTGGGATTTGGAGAGGAGGGAGAGCAAGGAAGACTACCTGGAAAAGGTTTTCTCTTAATGAGTTGTGAGGGATTAAGGCAGTGTCTTGAGCAATGAAGGCATACCAGATATAAGGAACAACATAAATTAAGGTATGCAGTTCCTAAGAGCTGCGGCTTGTTCAGGGAATCCCAGTTAGGCTGACATGGCAGTAGACTGCCTACAAGGGATTGTTTGGAGTTAAAGTAGAAAGAGGTACCATGAAGGTATGTCAAGCTAAAGAGATTGAAAATTATTCTGAAGAAGTTTTTTTTTTTTAGGCAGCTAGTTTTGGTTATAAGCTGGGAGTGTAAACATACTCTCTAGACAACCCTTGGAAATGTGTGAGGAGGGTGTTTGTGGTTATAACAGTTGGGAAATATTCTAGGCATTTTATGGATGGGCCAAAGATGTTGAATATCTTGCATGCAAGCCAATCCCTTTGAACAAAATCTGAACCATCCAAAATATCAAGAGAACTTTACTGCAAAATACTGACGTTTTAAACAAAGAAGATACATATTGTGATTTGCATATTGGAAAGATCACCTCGGCAGCAATACTCAGGGAGAATTTTTACTGTGAGTGAGACTGACAACAGAGAGATTAGTTAGAACAAGTTTGGAGAAAAAGTAACAGGGAATGAGAAGTCAGTGCCACTGAGGATGGAGAAAGAGAGATGGACTTGAAGAGACTGAAGAAATAGAATCAACAAAATCTGATGAAAGAGTGAGAGGGTGAGACAGCAAGAGATTTAGGATTATTCTCAGGTTTCTGGCTTCTTAGGTACCTGGATGGAAGATGATGACATTTACTAACATGGGGAATAGAAAAGGAAACAGGCTGAGGATGTAACTGATGTGTGTATGGAGCATCTCTCTGGAGATAAAGTGGGTGTTATACCTAAAGATATGTGAGCCATCACATCAAGGAATTGTTAGAGCTTTGGGTGGGAATGGGATCACTCAAGAAGGACGTCAAAGGAGAGTAGTGAGCCAGAGCACATCACTGGGAACCTCTGGAGTTTAAGGGGAAAAGAGAGAAAGAGGAAAGTTAGGAATATTACTTTTTAGTTGTAGGATCCCAAAACTTGGTTGTTAAAGGTAACCATGAACTTTGGAAAAGATTACCTGAAGCCTCCTTTGATGCAATAATGCAGTTTTTATTCTCATTTTTGCCCCTTCATGACTAAACTCAAGAAGACCAATAGAAAGAAATATGAAGAAAGATGAAAATTCTGGTTGAAAATCAATCTAAGCAAGGATACCAGTGAGACTGTTATAATAAGGATCCCTAAAGATGAAATTGTACTAATTAAGCATAATCCTATACAACTTACACTTTTAATTCTCTGCTGGATTTGATTTTGATGCCATCAACAAACACCTCAAATGATATTTAATTCACATCGATGCCTTACCATGGGACTATCTTACAAGTTAAAAACAAAAACAAAAATATGAAGAGTGCATTTATTTTTATCTAAGAATACGATTCACCACAATTTAAAGAGTGTGTAACAAAAGCCTACATATATAAGCAATTATGGTTAAATGCCATCAATACTATAAGAAATTGGTCTGCACATATGTGAAGTAAAAAATGTGGATTCAGATGGTAATAAACAGAGGATGGTAGAAATGCAATGTGAACAATTTTCCCAAGAGTTGAAACTGTTATGAGATAGATCTTCTAATGAAAGGCAGCTGGAGATACAGAATGACAATTGTTAGTCACTTTAATGAGAAAAATGCAACAAAATTGAAGACATCTGTAGTCCAAATGTAAGCCCTACAGGTTCAGATAGGAAGATGCAGTCCAAGCCCCTCCTTGAGACATCTGACAAGTTTCTCTGCATAATGCTGTGCCCTGTGGGTTCTTACAGGCAGTTACAGCCTTCACTCCTTCAAATCTGTGCTCTTGCTGATACCACTGAGGACAGTTTCCAGGTGGTTTAAATTCAAGACAAGATTTGAAAATCAGACCCCAATCATTTTTATCAGTAGCACAAATGATAACCTTCCTTCTATTTAGTCTCTTCTCTCTCCTCATAACCCTTGAATTAATCACAACCTTAGCCCTCAAAATTAAACCCTCCTTTTCTTAATCCATTAAAAACCAAGGATGCCAAATCCAACACTTGATGATGCTTTCTCCACATAACCCCTCCCACCACAGGCACACCATGCTGTCCTTTTCCCCTTTCCTTTGGAAGTTTTGCTCCCTAATGATTTCATTCTGGAACCAGATGATTTCATCGACCATCTGTATAAGGGTACTTTCCAAATCTACCTAACTGCCCCTGACCTAGTATTCTCCAATCAGTCAGACATTTTATCATGTTCAGCTACCCTTCCAAAGGAATCACTGTCATGGTGAACTGCCACGTTGAGAGCTGTGAGTAAGACTGGAGTTGTGTAACTTTCCGCTGAGTTCTTCTGTGTTAAGTAGAAACATCTCTTGCCTGATTTCTGATGTCCTCCTCTTGCTGTCCCCATTGTCCCCTCTTAACCTAATTTTCCCAGCAACTATGTCTATACTCTGTGACTCTTTCCTCAGTCTAGTCTTTGAAAATAAAGGTGTTCTGATCCCTTGCCAAGGTTCTTCAGTCTCATCCTCTTCTTCCCTAAAATGTTGATTCATCTTTCTTTCTTCTACAGTAGGTGTCTCTTCATCTCCTGTAAATCTGACGCTGTTTCACTACACTTCCCTTGACCTCAAGGCTCTCCTCGAGTAACAGCCTTCCAATAGTTAAAACCTTTATATGGGTCTACATTGAGATGTAGATTAGAAAAAAAAAAAAATACAGAAACCTGTCACCTGGCTCTTCTAAGCTCTCTGGTCCAGACTATACTTCCAGCCTTATCTCTTACACCACCACATGAAATCCATGCTTCATCTGAAACTGGGCTAATATAAGTTGCCAAATATACTTCACATAGGCTTTCCTGAGGACCTCCAAGCAGAAATGACAGTTCCTTCCTTGGGCCTTTCTAAGTGCCTTGGATCTCTCTAATACAACTTACTACGTTGAGTCTCGTGACATTGTTATTTTCTAAATTTCATGGAATCTCATTCTCCTTGAACCTTTTTGAGCAGTTGGTTCTGAGCCTTGCATTTAATAATTGCTCAGTAATGTTGTTGAAATAAATAGATTTAGGTAGCCTGGATTCTTCACTGTCCTGTGAGCATGGAATAATTATCCCTGCTCCTATTTCTCCTCTTTTTTTGTTTCTTACTCTAAAGTGGCTTTCCTTTTTGCCACAATTTACCAAAATTATTCCCCTTCTTTATTACACAACTCAAGTTTTATCTTCTTAAAGACTTTTATGACAATATAATCACCACTGGCTAATTCCTTTTCTCATCTACTACCTATATCTCAGATGGTTGGCCCAGCATAATTTAGCACTTAATTGTTTACCATCTGAAGGCTTTTGTACCATTTCATATGGGTTCAACTTATCTATTCTAGACAACACATTCCTAACAAGGAGTGATCATGTGTTATATTTCCCTATAGTGTTTGGCAGAGTGCTGAGCATGGAGTAGGAGCTTCTAGCAGATAAAGTGTTGCTCCACCCATATTCTCTCTTCAAAGCCAAAGCATCAGCTCCTGGGAGTATCTGTTACTGAGGACTCACAGGCTTGCCCCTCATTAAAAATTTCCTTCAATCACCAAGACTGCCTTTCAGAAGGTTCTCCCACTCCCCACCCCTTCCAGGTTCTGGCCCAGAGTCAATCACCATCTGAGTCAAGGTTACACAGACCCTTCACTCTTACTGTGAATTATAACAACTCTAAAGGGCCATCTCAGTTCCAGAGCTTCTTGTAGGATTTCCCAAAGCCTCGATGTCAGTTGCACGTGGGTCAGCTTCTCCTTCTGTCCAAACCTGACTTTCTGTATCTCCCGAGATGACTCCTCAGTAAATCTTCACATAAGTTGCCATAGAACCTGTTTCCAGGGAACACAATCTAAGACAGAGCTTAAATATTTTTATTATTTCTCCCACCTATTTAATTATGAAATATCTCCTTTTCAAAATTGAAGCAAGTGTATCATTGCTTTTCCATCATCACTAAACTGGTGTGAAATATAGTAATCCCCACTTATAAACTTTATGGACATAGGGTAGCCTTTCTTCTATTAATGAATATCATGTTAGATATGGTTAAAAGATGCCAAAGTCATTTTATGTATTTTAGTGAAATTTTAAAGGGAAATAGTTTTTGAACAAGATTTAAAGAGGTGAGAAGAAAAAGGAGGAAAAATATGATCAGATAAGAATTTGTTTAAAAAAATATTGGCTATGGATGATTGCCTTTTTTTCTTTATGACATTAACTCAACAAGTGATTCTTCAAAAATTTCTGAAAACCTTAGGTGTGGTAAATTGGGAAACATAAAGATTTAGGGAGAGCTTTCATGTGTTCTCCATCATATAAAATATTTTCACCAATGTTGTATCAAGCTCACTTAGTGAGTTATGTATGAGTCAATGGAGAGTTTTGCCTGAAAAGAAAATATTTTTCACAGTTTATGATTCACTTTTAAAAATAAGTACATTCCTCTAAGATAGAACTCAGACAAATAAAATTTTAATATAAACTAGATAAAAGTACAATCACTTTGATGTTATTTCTAACTTTGGAGACCTTACTGTTATTTTTCTCTATGTTTTTCCTAATTATTAACAAAATAAAAAAAAATTCTTATGGATAAAATGGTATTGTGTTAAATGAAATAAGCAGCATACAAAATTACAAGTGTATTTTGTCATAATTATGACAGCATATACAACGAAGACTTTAAGGAGGTATCCACAGATGTGAGACATGGATAATTAATATGTCTTCCTACTTTTCTCCATTTTCCAAAAATGCTGTTATGACTGCAAAAATTTCACCCTCAAGACTTATAAAATAAATTTTATAAATGAACTTTTTTGCTTAAATGCCAGCTTGAAGGTAAAGAGAGTTGTATTCAGTTTTCCATCAACAAAGAGGTAAAAAATTGATACTATAACTGTGAGTTAGAAGATTTAATTACATCATTATTTGCTATCTATAGGGCATAGGAATATTGATATAACCTCATGTGACCTTACTTTTTAAAATACGCAATTAGTGGCCCTGTAATACATCAACCTTAAGCATCCTTATCCTCTTAATATGCTATAATTTTAAAATTTAAACAGCAAACATTTTTATTCACATCTAGGTCACTACACTTTCCTGGTTTCCCTTTATTCCTACTCCATCTCCTTAGCTGCTTCATCCTCACTTCTCCAACCTGTAAGTATTCAAATATCCCAGAATTCAGTTCTTATACAGTTTCTCCTTTCTTTCTACACTCAATTGTTTAATGATTGTATCTACTTCCATGGATATAAAAGCCATATATATGCTGAAACTCCTAAATTTATTTTTCTAACCTGGACCTCTCTTCTGACCTCCAGATTTATACCTAACTTCCAACTCAGCAAGTTTACTTAGATGATTGATAGGCATCTACATTTAACTTGCCCCATCTTGTTAAATCTTTTAGCTCCTGAAATCTTTTACCTTGATAGTCTCCTCCATCTCAGCTATTAGCAACTTTTCTCCCAGTTACTCAGGCCAAAACATTTGGATTCATGCAAACAACCTAAACCAACTTGGACTGATTTAAGAAATGCAATTGATAGATTTTATTTGAAGTTCAGGGAAATTCAGAGCAAGTTATAGAACCCAGGTTCATAAAATGAACAGCTATGAAGGGAATGCTTACATTCAGAGCCATCTTCAAAATCACACCCCAGAAGCAGCCTGGTGAAACCAACGAACTGGGCACTTGATGACATTTCTGGCACTACTGGCCAAGTTTCTTTGGAAACCTTGCTATTACTGCCCTCACTACAGCTATGACCACCACCATTCTCCTTACTTCTGTGCATCATTGTTGAAGTAGGCAGAATAATGGCTCCCAAATGTGTCCACATCCTAAGCCCTGGATCCTGCGAATATGTTATGTTACATGGCAAGGCAAGGAGGAATTAAGGTTGCAGATGGAATTAAGGTTGCTAATCAACTAACCTAAAAACGGGGAAATTATCCTGAATTATCTAGTTGGGGACTGGGCTGATGTAGTTAAAAGAGTCCTTATAAATGAAAGATGAGGCAGGAGAGCCAATGTCAGAGTGATGCAATGTGAGAAAGACTTGACCAAATATTGCTGGCTTTGAATATGTCTAAAACGAAACTGCAAGGAATTTAATTTCTAATGCATAACACAAATAGACTCAGATAGATAGATAGATGATAGATAGATAATATTTCTGAAAATATGCACAAGAAACTGCTAACATTGGTTGCCTCTAGCTTGGAGGATAAGTAGACTAAGAGTCGACATTTGACTGATGGAATTTTTATTTTTGAAAGTATTATTATTATTAATTATATAGAGTGAATATATTTCAAACTATAAAGTTAGGTATGCAAGATGATGATATTTTCATTTGCAGTAACTAAAAGATTAATAACTTGTTGGTGGAGAAGGGGCTGACCCAAGAGGGAAATGAGGCAGTGTTTAGAGGTGGTAGAAAAAGCCTAAGCTTGCAATTGTTCTTAATATTAATGTCTGTTTTGCCAGACCCTGCTTACTTCTTTCTAAATCACCAGCAATTTCCTCCCTGATTACTACTACTTTGGAGACTCCCTAATTTACTATGTTACTATTTCCAGGGATTGTGTCATATAGAAGCCCTCAGTTTTCAATATGCCCCACGGAGTTCCACTAAATATGATCTAAAAATCTGCAAGATTCCCCATTGTGCATTATTGTTCCCAGCATGAGTTATATCATCTCATATTCCTGAAAGTCATTGCATTATTAAGCCAGAGAGCTAGGATTCAATATGCTTTTTTCAAGAAAAATCATTAGATTGTAAACTTGCATTTTTTAAATCTATGAAAAGTTGACAAAAACCAGGAATGTTTATTATGATATTTTATTATGAGTGTCTGTAAGAAAAAAAAGATCAACAACCACATACAAGCTTACAAAGTTTAATTTCAACACATTCTCTGTTATTGTGACAAAAGCAACCCCGAAATTGGTTTTTTGTTATTGTTGTTGACTTTTACAGGTTGCAGAGAAACAGTCCCCGGCAGTGACACACCAGGAAATCTTTTGACCGGAGACACGTACAGATGGTATGCATCTGTGTTTTAAACGTAAGGCAACAATTCTGACTTAGAGTTTTAAAAGTGAAAGTACATTAGCACCAGAACATGTGTCTTTAAAGCCTTGCCAAATATTGGTAATCTTGACCAGCAATGACAAGAAAAAGGAAAAGCACCTTTAAAAGCAGTTGATATTCAAGATTAAAATAACTATGGCTTCAAAAATATTTCTTTAAATTCTTGTACTACCCTCTACTCTTTTTCTTTTAACCAATATTTTAGGAACTTAATCAGTGAAATTTATAAGTTTTGGTATTTTATACAATTTTTTTCATCTTCTGGGGCTTATAGAATTCATCTGTGTTTCTGACCAGGTTGAGGTAGTTGAAACAGGAAGGTCTTTCCTAATTTCATGTTTGACTATTTCAGAAGAAAGGTTATCTTTTGATGGTAAGCACCGTCATTGCTCTGCAAATGGGCTAGGATTCAAAGAATGTAACACAGTGTTATTGGAAGAGTGTTGAAGTTTATTTATTATAGCACCACTGAGACATTTTGAAATTGGAATTGGTAAAAAAATAGAACAAAAAGCATTTGAACTGTATTTGGTGTAACAGCAAAAAAAAAAAAAAAAAAAAAGTATTCTTTTTTGGTCAAATTACACTTTTTCCAAAAATTTTGGAAATAAATAACTGGAACTTAGTTGGTCACTTGTACTGGTTGACAAGATTAGAACAAGAGGAACACATATGGAGTGTGACATTTTTGCTGGGATTTCAGATAGAGTTTGGTTTATAAAAAGCAAACAGGGCCAACGTCCACACCAAATTCTTGATCAGGACCACCAATATCGTAGGGTGCAATATCTACAATAGGTAGTCTGACGGCCTTGCGTGTTCGATATTCGAAGACTGTTTTGCCCCATTCCCCAGTGTGTTTCTGTAAAAAAGAGCAAAAAAAAAAAATAAGTGATCATGACATTACAATTACTTAGACAATTTCTCTGTTTGACGAAGTTAAAAAAATTTTGTTGAAGGGAGTTGCCAACTTGCCATGTATATTATCTTCCATACATCTGAGACCTGCTCCAGTTCAAAGTGATAATCCTCCCAGTTGATAAACCATATTGTTAAACAAAAGCCTTATAGGGCTTCAGGGTAAACCCAAAAAGGAGATTGCCACAGGCCAGTCCATTCTCAGAAACCTTGGTTCTGGTCATTGTTACCAGGTATAGAGCTGGTTTACTAAGAAGTGGATAGGTCTCTCACATTGGAATCTGTTAATATTAGAAGTGAATTCTCCTTCTGTTCATAAATGATAATAACAAATGATTGATTTAGTTAACCTTTAAAATTAAAAAGAGATTTTAGATTGAGTCCATATGATGGCAATTATGTAGAGTGGATAGTAACTGTCTAAATTATCTGGCAAAGTTTACATCATGGATTTAAATTTCAATTGCTTTCACATCAGCTGGTTTTCACCTGGAGGTTGAGAAGATATATTCATTTTTTGTATGATTTAACCTTCCCTGGAATGGATCAGTAGCTTCAATATAACTCACACCAAATGCCATCTTTTGTTCACCCTCATTATTTTTATTCCTTCTTTTCAAAGTAGCATGATTAAACGAGAAATGCTAAGCTCATTATGATGCATGCTTATAAAAATGCTGTTACTTACAGTGCAACCATCCTCCAGAACTGAGTAGGTGAATTTGCCATTTCCTTCAGCCTTGAATTCGCCTTCATTTGAGCCCATCAGCCTCAAGGCTTTTTTCACATTCCCACTGGTATGATCCATGTATGCAATGCTATTCTTGCAGTGATATGTGATGTTCTGGGAGGCCTGGCTGGAGAGAAGTCGGAGGAATGCCAGCTGGACATCGAGGACATCTTCAGGAAGTTCAGGATTGCCATAGCTAAACTGTGATAGGGAACAAATAAGGCTGGTCAAACATTTTAGCTGCAGTTATACATAAGGGATTCATGCAGTGCAGTATGGTCATTGTAATGTAAGTTGTTCATATATTTTAAGTATGACTATGTCTTTATTGCATGTATAACATACAATGCTAGAGTAAAGAAGGTCTTAAGAATTGAAGGAAAGTTTCACAATTTGTATGGAAACACAAAAGACCCCGAATAGCCAAAGCAATCTTGAGAACGAAAAATGGAGCTGGAGGAATCAGGCTCCCTGACTTCAGACTATACTACAAAGCTACAGTAATCAAGACAATATGGTACTGGCACAAAAACAGAAATATAAATCAATGGAACAGGATAGAAAGCCCAGAGATAAACCCACACACATATGGTCACCTTATCTTTGATAAAGGAGGGAAGGATATACAGTGGAGAAAAGACAGCCTCTTCAATAAGTGGTGCTGGGAAAACTGGACAGCTACATGTAAAAGTATGAAATTAGAACAATCCCTAACACCACACACAAGAATAAACTCAAAATGGGTTAAAGACCTAAATGTAAGGCCAGACACTATCAAACTCTTAGAGGAAAACATAGGCAGAACACTCTATGGCATAAATCACAGCAGGATCCTTTTGGACCCATCTCCTAGAGAAATGCAAATAAAAACAAAAAAAAACAAATGGGACCTAATGAAACTTAAAAGCTTTTGCACAGCAAAGGATACCATAAACAAGACCAAAAGACAACCCTCAGAACGAGAGAAAATATTTGCAAATGAAGCAACTGACAAAGGATTCATATCCAAAATTTAGAAGCCACACATGCAGCTCAATACCAAAAAACAGACAACCCAATCCAAAAATGGCCAGCAGAACTAAATAGACATATCTCCAAAGAAGAGACACAGATTGCCAACAAACACATGAGAGAAATGCTCAACATCATTAATCATTAGAGAAATGCCAACCCAAACTACAATGAGGTATCATCTCACACCGGTCAGAATGGCCATCATCAAAAACTCTAGAAACAATAAATGCTGTAGAGGGTGTGCAGAAAAGGGAACACTCTTGCACTGCTGCTGGGAATGTCAATTGATACAGCCACAATGGAGAACACTATGGAGTTTCCCTAAAAAACTACAAATAGAAAGGAGAAAAACAAATACCGTATGCTAACACATATACACGGAATCTAAGAAAAAAAAATGTCTTGAAGAGACTAGGGGTAGGATGGAATAAAACACAGACCTACTAGAGCATGGACTTGAGGATATCAGGAGGGGGAAGGGTAAGCTGTGACGAAGTGAGAGAGTGGCATGGACATATATACACTACCAAACATAGGGTGGATAGCTAGTGGGAAGCAGCCGCATGGCACAGGTAGATCATCTAGGTGGTTTTGACCACCTAGAGGGGTGGGATAGGGAGGGAGGGAGGGAGGGAGACGCAAGTGGGAAGAGATATGGGAACATATGTATAACTGATTCACTTCTGTTGTAAAGCAGAAACTAACACACCATTGTAAAGCAATTATACTCCAAAAGAGATGTTAAAAAAATAAAATAATAAAGTAGACACCTAAAAAAAAATAATTGAAGGAAAGTTGGTAACTTATGAAGAATAATCTAGTTTAGCTTTTGAGAGACAAGTTATAAACGTAGTTACCTGAGTATATAAAATTTTTCACTTTTCTATTTATTAACTAAATTTGTTTTGTGATGAACAAATGGGAGGAACAAAAAAGTCAGGTAAGTAGAGATGGATTAGTTAAAGAAAAATGGTATATCTTTTCTTACCTGAAAACCACCATCCATGGATTCTCCAAACCAAACATGTTTCTTCTCAGCAGCAGAATTTGTCCACCAGTTCTTACGTGGAACAGTCAAAGGACTGGCATTTATGCACGTTTCTCCAGTTTCCATGTTACAGTATACTTTAATAGCGTCCATCTTGCAACCTTGGTTAGGATCAACCCAATATTCTCCTGAATAGTCACAAAAAGGACAATGGAATTGGTTATAATATCCAGTAATGGGATTTGGACCAAAATGATTTTGTAAGGCATTCATAATGTTGACTGCTAATGTATTTGTATTTTAGGTATTTGTACTTTTATAGTGTAGCAGAATAGAGGAACTTTTAGATTGTTTCTTAATTTGAAAAAATTGATAATTAGATTTATTATAAAAATTGTTTCAATAAATAAATGTTGCAATAATTAAATTACAAATTTTGTCTGCATCAAATTACAAACACAGTGATATACGTTGTTTATCACTCAAACAACTTTGTGATGATATGAAAAGACATGCCAAACTATAATTTGTATTAAAATTTCTATAAAACTGTCTTTAGATTTTCCTACATTTGGCATATTTTGAATTTACATTACAGTTTAAGTACACCTACAAAATTCATGTTTTCTTACTCAGAATATCAAGGAGTTTCAATTCAACTAACATTCTTTAAGTACTATCTCTGCTATATAATATTTTTCTATTCCCAGTAAAATTTTCCTTTCCCCTGAATTCTAATATAAGCAGTTTTCTCTGTTATCCTGTTGCCATGAGTGTGAAAGATTCCCCAGCGTACCACTCTTGAGTTCAGGATGGCAGAATTTCAGGTCTCTGCAGTTCCGAGCAGGGTTTTTACGAGAACCATCAGGACTAAGGAGGCTTTCTATTTGTCCATTGACTGATTTGAGTGAAGTCATAATCTCGTCGGTGTTGATTTTGAAATCCATTGGTTCATCTCCATAATATGGGGCAAACCCTCCAGATTTTTCACCTCCAATGCCAGAGATGGCAGAAGGCCCACCACAGCATGGACCAGGGGCACCGGGGGGCCCAGGAGGGCCTGGTTGTCCTGGGTGGCCTGGGGAGCCCTAGGAAGGGTAAGAACATACATCACTGAGGGGCACTTGTTTGGTATCCACTGAAAAAAAAATGTTGCTAGCCCCCCAAAATGCATTACAAACAATTAGTATATTGTGTCATAGTAATTGTTTCAGTAAAAGTTTATTTGGGCTGTTTTGTGATCAAATATTAACCAATTTATAATAACTATAATTCATTGTTATGACACTTAGCGTGTTCCAGTGTGTAAGAAAAATTGGTGTTGGAACACACATTTTACTCTCTCATGTTTCCTTCTGTATAAATGATGTAAGCAATTCTAATGCTGACATGACAGAGGGGTTATGATCAGGAAACTTAAATTCTGATCCCAACTTTGGAATCTAACTTTGTGTTTTGGGGCTAACCACTTAACTTATTTGTGTTTTAATTTGTAACTTGTGGGGATAATAGCTTTTCTTCTGTTTACTCCAAAAGTGTGGGATAGGAATGTGTTAAGAATGATTGTATCAGTAGCAAAACAGGAGTCATGGAAGCCATTTGAGAAGTGGAATGTACTTTATACTTGTATATCATTAAGATTATCATAATTGTGAGATCTCTAATATGAGATCAGTGCTGGCAGAGTTCATCTTATTGATTGGGCTATGTCTTTATTCTGATATAACTGTTACCTGATAAACTGTAAGAAAGGTTTTCTTCTCCCTGTCATTATAGTGTGAGGAGAAAGTCTTCATGTGGGGGAGAATGTCTTAAAGTCTTTGTTCAGGTCCTAAATTAGGTTTGGTAATTGCATCATGTTTAACTCACTATCTCAGTTTTTAAATATTGCAAACTGTTTCTGAAAATGTGAAAATTAAAGCAAATTAAATACACATATTTATAAGTGATGTCTTACCTCAGATCCTCTTTCGCCTCTGTTACCTCGAGGCCCTGGTGGTCCAATGGGACCAGGGTGTCCACTTGTTCCATCTTTGCCAGGGGGCCCACTTGGTCCAACAGGTCCCTAAGAAATTATCATGATATCACAATGCTAGAATATTTTCTTGCAGTTCTAACATTTTAAAATATGGACCTTCCAATATCTTTCTGTGGTACGTACTCTGGGGCCTGCAGGTCCTGGACTACCGACTGCACCTTGGTGACCAGAGGGACCCTGAAAGGAAAGGAAGGTGAATATGAGTGAAGACTTTAAAAAGGCTTAGGAAACTGTATGTTCAAGATCAGATCAAGAAACATGGGGATCATGATAAAATATGATTTCCTTTTCCTTTAATATCCCCACTGTCTCATGCCAACTACTATTTCAAATAAGCCCTCAAATCCGTTTCTGTTCTCTTTTAGCATAGACTTTCACAGTTGAACGTTTTTCTACCATTGGTCTCTAAGATTTGCCTATCTCATTAGTTAAAATGCATTGAGGGGATTTTCTAACAAAATGGATACACTTACCGGGGAACCTGGGGCACCTGGGTTACCAGGGAATCCGCGATGTCCTTTGATGCCATTAGCACCACGTTCACCCGTTTCACCTTTGTCACCACGTGGGCCTTGGGGACCCTTCACAAACACATTTCGAGTTAAGGTCATACACACATACACATTGGAAAAACAAAATAGGATTTATAACAATTAAGTCCATTTTATAACAAACAAACACTGCATACTTGGAACGATAAAGATTGTTCTTGTGGTTGTTTTGATCTTGGACTGAGAATTGTATGGAGCCCCAATAATTGATGTGTAATCTCGTAGCCCCAGGGAACTTTTAGATCCTAAATTCCTTTCTATATCATCAAAGGAAAGTTTGAATTTGGTTCCATAGTTATGTATTTAGTCATCCCTTTTTGCTGAGCATGCCAGAAAATAGAATATTTCCTACACTGTAGAATTAGTTAAAAAAAAAAAATAAGACTTACAGGAGGACCTCTTGAGCCAACAGGACCTGGGGCACCAGAAGGACCAACAGGGCCCTAAAATAAAAATAAACAAATGAGCACGCACAGGGAAGCGTTTATTTATTGATACAGTTTTGTTTTACTTAAACGTTAATAATTTCATTGTGAGGGAATAATGACATGTTTGCTATTATTGAAAATTAGTATTATTTTCTCCTTAAAAATTCTTTACCTGTTTATAGCTTTACCAGGGGGTCTGAAGAGGAAAGCTGAGAAAACCCTGTTAATTCAACCTTATATTGACCAAGTGCATATACACTTGGTGTGATTAATACCATTTTGAATTTTAATAATATTCTTCATTGACTACTGCCAGAAATTCTCATATATCTTTTTTTTTTTTTTTTTTTTTTTTTTGTGGTATGCAGGCCTCCCTCTTTTGTGGCCTTTCTCGTTGCGGAGCACAGGCTCCGGACGCGCAGGCTCAGCAGCCATGGCTCACGGGCCCAGCCGCTCCGCGGCATGTGGGATCCTCCCAGACCGGGGCGCGAACCCGGTTCCCCTGCATCGGCAGGCGAACGCGCAACCACTGCGCCACCAGGGAAGCCCCTCTCATATATCTTTATTACCACAGTTGCCTAAGGACTGACTAGCATGCAAAACTGTGAAACAATTGAGAGTAGATCTTTTGGTTGGCAGATATGACATACTATTTTCTACCTACTGAGCTCCTTATTGAGGAAAATAGATAAGTAGGGAAAGATGGAGTTCATGAGAACTCACAGTTTCTCCTCTGTCACCACTCTTTCCAGCTGCACCGACAGGGCCAGGCGGGCCTGGATGACCAGGAGCACCAGGGGGGCCAGGAGAGCCATTTTCACCACGGTCACCCTGTGGACAAGTTCACAGTTCCAAAATCAATCTGATCAGCAGCTATTGTTTTAATTACACAAACCTATTGTACGTGTGCCTGTTATACCTTGCTACCAGGAGATCCATCTCGGCCTGGCAGACCATCTGATCCAGGGTTTCCCTGATTAAAGAAAAAATAAGAAAGAGGAAGAAATGAAACCAAATTCTTTGGAACCATTTAAATACCATCTAAGCCCTGCATTCTCAATGGGAAAAATATCATCCTAAAGAGGATAAAAATTGGTTCTTGGGAGTGAAAAATCTTAGATATGACAATGGGTGTGGCCCTGCAAGGAGTGACAATACCTAAACAGATATGCAGTATATCTATGGTACTAAAGTTTCACAGGGTGAGAGAGCAAGAAGTGACTAGGAAAAAAAGTCTAAAAAGGAGCCTTAGGGGGAGAAATAATAAATAAAATCTTGACACACCGTAATTTAAGCTGATAACGGAAATCTACAATTTAAGGAAAGACTAATCACAGATAACATGCAAAATATTCTTACCCAGAAGGAATGTTGTAAATTGGGGCTCTCCCCATCCCCAACTTTTTTCTTATTTAGCTAAAGATCATATTCTTTTCCATTAATGATCATTCATTGGGTAAATACTAAAGAACATGAACATTTAAGGCTATTCTAAGTTGTAATAGAAAGAATATCTATTATTAGAGAAAGAAGGAGAACTTTGGCATGTGGCAATATTTATACTTTTAGACCCAAAGTAGGGCCCAATTTGACCCTTGCTTAAATAAATTATCAAATACTACCCGGCTTATTGTGTATTTTCTAAGAACTAGTACTTACATCTCTTCCAGGTTCACCAGCTGCACCAGCCAGACCAGGAAGACCCTGGGCTCCAGGAGGACCACGTTCTCCATTGAGACCACCAGGTCCTGGTTTCCCACTTTCACCCTGTGTACAAAAGAATAAAATAAATTTGTGTTTTAACCTAAGAAATCAGTTAATATGATATTATCAGCTGTCTTTATTTCCCAATTTCTATGGAATTTGTTCCTAAAACTATCCCTGCCATAGGAGAAAAGCTTTGGGGAAGCAAGCTTCTTGTCTTTTCTAACTTGCCCAATGAACCTGGATACCAAAAGGCTGAGTAATTACATTGATTATCATATTAGAATACATCCTAATATGAGGTACATAAATAGACATGGCCATTGTAAGAAAAATATAATGATGAGCCATCATGAAACTATAGGTTTATGGTACCCATTAGAATTAGGTTATATAGAACATTTGGCTCTATTTAAAGAATATACATTTATTGGAAATGTTCATATAAATTGACTAGACTTAAATGTTATATTGTAATTTCACTATAATCGTATATGACATTTAGTTTAAAGAGGTGCTCAAAGTGAAAAAAGGTGTGACCTAATAAAATATGATTTTATTACCCTATTTGCTAAATAAATATATAAGATGTTAAGCACTAGGATGTTACAGTAATATCAGTGAAAGAAAGTCAGGAGTATAAAATGAATTGAGTTGATGGATAATTGGTATCAATTAAAGGCTTTCATAGGTCTATAACCTGACATTATTTCCCACTTCAAGACTGACAGTCAACAAACTGAAGAATGCTGACAAGTTTCCTAACAGGTATTTGAGATGACAAGATATTTTTCTGTGACATCAATCTATTTGTTTTGATGTTCAAGGCTGGTCTATTATGTGCATTGTTTTTGTGTTCCAGAGACTTTTAATAATATGCATGCTTCCTGAAAATTTGAAAATATCAAGAATTTGCATCTAATTACAGGAAAACTTGATTATTACATACTTGCTATGTTTATGTGATGTCTGAAGACTATCAAAGGAAACGAGTCCAGTGAAAGGTAACTATACTCACCTTGGGGCCCTGTGGGCCGGGTACACCCCTAGTACCTGGCAAGCCTGGTGGGCCTGCAAGACCTCGTGCTCCAGCAATCCCTGCAATTCCAAGTGGGCCTGGAGCTCCCTGTTGTGACAGATAATGAAATCTTAGTTATTCTTTATGTGACTATGTTTTCCTCTGTTGGATTTGTGATTGAAAATAAAACTACTGTCAATCAATAGACCAAAGAAACCACTCACCGGAGGGCCCTGGGAGCCAGGTGGTCCCTTCTCACCTGGTTGGCCAGCATCACCCTTTGGTCCAGACACCCCAGGGCTGCCAGGAGCACCATTACTACCAGCTGGACCTGAGGGGCCATCTTTGCCTGGAGGACCGCTGGGGCCTGGGGGGCCTGGGTTACCCTACAAAGAAATGTTTGAAATTTGAATATTTTATAATGAACAAGTAATTTTTTCCCCTCTTTTACCTGCATTCAAATAATTTTATATGGGATTTAATACAAAGAGAAGTAGCAATGGATAAGTTTCTCACCCTATGTATATATGAATGCTCTTTATGGAATATATGGTTAAAAAATACTTTAAAAAGTTCTTACATTATTGCCAGGAGGACCAGGAAGACCACGACCACCAGGGAAGCCAGCAGCACCCTGTGAAATTAATATATTTTTGATGTCAAAAATCAAGGAAAACAAATAATTAACCACTAAAAACAAATATAAATTGTAAGAAATGTGGTAGGACCTGCATTCTACTCTGGGATCACTTATGGTTTGTTTTTTCCTCTTGGAATTTACATATAACTCACATATGAATGAGTGATTATAATTTTATACTCTCTTTAGGGATCTAGTGCTTTCAAAGCAGTTTTTATACAGATTGATATTAATTAATTCTTTTCAATAATAGTTAAGAGGATCATTACTTACAGGACCACCAGGACTGCCACGTTCGCCTTTGACACCTGGGGGACCAGGGGAACCCTGTATAGGAAGGGAGATGGAAATGGTTTATAAGAATAGCACCAAAATCAAAATTTGGGAGAAGCATTAAGCCTTTGAAAGTCAGTAACTCTACTTATCATGATAATCATCTTGTAATACATACAATCATTATGTTGTACATCTTAAACTTATACAATACAATGTTGTATGTCAATTATATCTCGGTAGAACTGGGGGAAAAACATTACTACAGAAATGAGAAGCTACATCAAAAAAAACAAAAACAAAACCAGTAACTCTATGAGGACATTAAAATAACTTGACTGAGGTCATATCTAGATTGTTGGAGTCAAGCGTCAAACTCAGAACTGTATTCCTAGGAAAACTGTACCCTTGTCACCATGACAAGCTCTCTCAGTATGAAATATTGAAGTATTGACAAACCTAAGTGCTTTCCATTGGAAGGCTTAGTGAAAGAGAAATACTTACAGAAGGCCCAGCACTTCCGGGGGGCCCTGCGACTCCAGGAGGGCCTCCTTCACCTTTCTCACCAGGAGCGCCTCTTTCACCTTTACCACCAGGCTCACCGTTCTGGCCCTGCATTCAGAAACAAAAACAACCTGTGAGCTTACATCCTTCACAATACACTGGGTTTGTCTTTATTTTCCTTCAGAAAATAGAATTCTTCAGGTAGAGAGCTATTGAAATAAAATTGGAAAAGAAGAGTCTTTGAAGACATGGAAGAAACAAAGACAATGAAAATGTTTCCATGACAGGGACTTCCCTGGTGGTCCAGTGGTTAAGACTCTGAGCTTCCACTGCAGGGTGGGCGGGTTCAATCCTTAGTTGGGGCACTAAGATCCCTCATGCCCCATTATGTGCCCCCCACCCCCAAAAAAGAGTTTCTATGATAAAAGAAAATTATCAAGAAAGTGGTAAGATGTACATTCTCTGTCATAAAGGAGAACCTCTCTCCGAGGATTGTGCATTTCAAAGCAATCACCAGTAAATGCATTTGAGAAAGAGCAAATTTTAATTAATACCATCTAATAATGGAAGAACCTTTCAAATTTTCAGAGTGCTTTAAGTCTAGGGGATCATGTTAGCCTCATTAACCTGGCATAAAGACAGGCCAGGTGTTTTTATCTCCATCTTTTACACAGTAAGAATAGAGATAATGTGTAAAACAAAAAAAGGAGGTCGATAAATGAACCCCCATAAGGAATGAGTGGTTGAGATAGATTAGAATTCAGACTTGACTTATACTTCTGCTATTTTTCAGTGAGATAGTGATTCTGGGCTGTGTGATATGTATGTTTTAATGTTCATACTTACAGGAGCACCAGGGAAGCCGGCAGGTCCTGGTGGCCCATGTTCACCTCTCTCACCCTTAAGTGAAAAATATACTCATTAGTCACAGTGAAGACATCTTCCCATTGGGAGCACACGTCATCCTCTGTATCATCTTATCTTTCCTTTAAGCTAAGAAAAGATAGTGTTAGTGTGCAAAGCTAACTAACGTAGCTAAACCTCTGAAGACTTTTCCATTTCTCAATAAAATTCAAAGTAGACAACACCAGAACCATTGATTCTTTCTGCTTCTGACTGTGATATTATTTGCAAGAAAAATAATTTGAGAATTTTGAAGTGTTTAAAAGACTTACTTGTATAACTTCTAAAAATGTGGTAAAAGTTTTGAGAAATCAATCATTAAATTAATTAATTAAAAACATTTACTAAATATCTCTCTTGAGTCTGCAAACCCTGAGGGTAGAGAATTTTAGATCTAGAAGGAGGCTCAGGCAAAGATCCTATAGCTTTAAGAAATACTCATTTACAAATGTATATTACTTGTGCAGTTGTTATGTTTTTTCCAGAATTATTTAGGAAAGATGGCAAGATTTGAAATGGTCTCTTCTGAATTTTAGATTTAAGAACTTTAACCTTGCCTTGCATGTCATATGATGTCTAAAGACAGTATCACATCATTGAGACTCAGGGCCACAAGCAGAATTGCTAAAGAGGGAAGCACAGGTAGCTGCTGCCTGTGTAGGGTTAAAATTATGTTGAAATGTCTTAAACACTTACAGGGCCACCACGAGGACCAGCTATACCCGGGAGTCCAGGGGCACCACTTTCACCCTTAAAAAAGAGAAAAATAATTTATATTGCCCTGCATCCAAACAACAACGATGACAAAAGACATTTTCTGTTTCTGTATAGTGTTACCTTATCTCCAGGCTGACCAGCTGGGCCAGGGGGACCAATGGGACCAGTAGGACCCTAAAGAAAATAGAAATATACTTTAATTTCAAAGATAAAAAGCATCATTTTCCTTATTAATCAAGAGCATATATAAGGACATACTGTTCATCTAATAAACTAGATAATATGATTGCTTTGATGGCTTGAATGATATGCTCTTCACTCTGTGTAAATACTGCAGAGTTTAGTAAATATAAGATTTTATGGATTATATAATTCAGTGGCAATTTATAGATTCATTTTTTCTTTCTATTGCAGAAGATAAATAAGATGTGATATAAGATTTCACAGTCGTATCTTTTAAAATTAAAGTGCATTGCCTTATTCAATTGTATGATAATCCAAAATATTTCATTTAACCCCTTAAAGTATTGTTACACATATTAAAGTTTTCACATTGAAGTTTTCAAATATTAATGTTTTACTTATATTACATAAATAAAATATTAGAGTTTTTAAAAAATTTTATGATGGCTTACTCATCTAATCTGTTAAAAGTGAAGCATTTATGAATTTGTTTAAGGCAACTACAGTAAAGATAATGTCTATCTAATGGCTTAGTTATCATGTTTATTTGCTCTAGTCATATCTAGGTGTTTACTAATGTGAATAGAATTGATTGTAATGTGTTTTTTTTTCCAATTTTTATTTTGAAATAGTTATATAGATTCATGGAAGTTTGCAAAGAAATATATAGGAGAATCCTGTGCATCTTTCTCCCAGCCTCCTTCAGGATTACATCTTACACAACTATGGTATAGTATCAAAACAAAGCAATTGACATTGGTACAACCCATAGAGCTTATTCAGTTCGCACCAGTTATACATGCACTTGTTTGTGTGTGTGTGTGTGTATGTAGTTCTATGACATTTTATTATACGTAACCTCTCATGACCACCACTACAATCAAGATATTCAAAGGTACAATCATCATAAAAGACTCCCTCATGTCACCTCTTTATAGTTACACCCATCTCCCTCTCCCCTATTCCTCAATTCTGGCAACCATAAAGCTGTTCTATATAATTACGTTATTTCACAAATGTTACATGAATGGAATCACGTCCTTTTGAGATTGACTTTTGTCACTCAGCATGATGTCCTTGGTGTTTGTATAAGTTGTTGCATGTATCAACTTTTTATTGCTAAGTAATATTCCATGGTATGAATGTACCATGGAATTTCAATGTTTTTTAAAATCAAAAAGTTCCTTCATCAGCATTGAATTTTAGTGACTCATTGTGACTTCAGCTTATAACATTTATCATACTTTTGAGATTTTTTCCATTCTTAGGTCACTGTTGAACTATTAGTGATAGAAATCAGGAATTTTAACAATCATGTCATTTGGGTCTTCTTAATGCCCAGAAGGTGGCAAAGTATGGTCTAACTTATCAAGAGGAGTTTTTGGAAAACATAGAAGTTGAGGTGAGGGACTACTCCATATCACATACAGATAAATTCTGTTTCTCCCCAATTCGAGTACTCACCCTTGGACCATCTTTCCCTGGAGCACCATCGACACCTGAACTGCCGGGCTCACCCTGTCAAATAAAAGCCAGTGTCATCAGATTAGAGGTATCTTCGCTGAAAACATGCCAAGAAGAGGAGAAACCCTCAAGATTAGCTGCAATGTATAGTAGGTGTTCTGCTTAAAAAGTTGCTTTAGAAATCCATCTCAAATTACACTTACTAGATGGGGGTGGGGTGGGAGGGAGGTCCAGGAGGGAGGGGTTATAGGTATACATAAAGCTGATTCACTTCATTGTACAGCAGAAACTAACACAACATTGTAAAGCAATTTTACTCCAATAAAAAACAAAAATCTAAAAATAAATAAATAAATAAAATGATAATATTGATTTTGAAAATAGATTACTTTCCAGAAATGTTGCCTTCCTTTAACCAACAAAGTCTGTTTTATTACATAATTAACAGAGAATAAGTTGGTACCTTGTCACCTTTTAGACCAGGGCCTCCAGGACCCCCTCTTTCTCCAGGCATTCCTTGCAGACCAGGTGAACCAGCACTACCAGGCGGCCCAGGGGGACCAGCAGGGCCCTGAAATTAAAGGAGAAATAGTAAATCACAAGAAAGAAATGAAATGCATTTGGTAAAATCTAGGTGAATTGAATTATGTGGAGTTACCTTTCCTCCTTCGGAACCAGGGGGGCCAGTTCCCCCTCTAGGCCCAGGGGGCCCTGCAGCTCCAGTAGGTCCACGTTCACCAGGGGCACCAGAATCACCCTGTAGTAGGAAAATGGAATATCCCTGTTAGGAAAACCAAGGCTAAAAACAAAGCAAAAACACCCTAAATTGTGTTGTTTTGATATAGACCACAAGGTTCTTAACTTACATTTTTGAACAATTTAGAAATTTTTATAATTATAAAAGACATTTGATCAACTGAGTGAGAAACAGAAACACAAAATTAGTTAATCTAAACAAGGAAACTTGGATAGCTGGTCTGATGAGCTAGCTTTGACACTATTATTATTATTTTATCACAAGGGCAAATTTTTAAAGTTCTACCAAAACAGTTTTTCTAGAGAGAGCCAATGCACTAGAAAAGTTTTCTTTTGAAATTTCAGGTCCATAGTTGATTCTACAGTGTTTATTCATGTCAGAAAATTTCATTTTCCAGATGATGCAAATTTAATGTATTGGAAATGTCTCGGGTTACCCTAAGTGTATTCACCAAACATTTGCAATGTCATGCTTCTAAAAAAAGGAATATTTTGGTTTGCTGCACTAAAAATGTGTCACTAATCAACTGCTCTATAACATGCTGAAGAAATGAGAAAATAAATGGAAATATTTACCTTGCCTCCTGGAATTCCAGGTGCACCAGCCTCACCCTTTGGGCCCTAGGAGATTGGCATTGCATGATTAGGCCTCTATCAGAATATACGTTATATAAGTATAAGCAAAATACACACTTGACTTGCATACTGTATAATTTGTCCAATCTTGAGCTGTATACTCTTCCTTGAGTTCCTTTTATTTTATGGTAAAATTCAAACTTTCCATGGAATAGTTATGACAATAATTTTTCTTTGTTTTATTAATGAATATTTCAAAACATTGTTAAAGCTCAGATACCATGGCATGAAAATGCAAAAGTTAATAATTTATAAATGATTCATATTTATTCTTTTGGTTTCTGAGTTTTGAAAAAATGGCAAGCAACTTACAGGTTCACCAGGTTTTCCATTTTCTCCTGGAGGGCCACTCGTTCCAGGCAAGCCCTACAAAGAATCATATTTGTATTGTGTAATCACTTCAAACATTGCTTATAGAAAAGCTTCTCTCATGTAAGTATGTTTCTGCAAAGTATTCAAAAAATGGCTTTAGCAGTCTTTTTAGGTGTAAAAAATATGTAGCTCTCAAAATCCAACGATCGAGAGGTGATAGTCATATCTTACAAACCTATGTTCATCTCCCTCAATTCTTTCTGTTGCTGTATATATAAATGAATTGATGAGTGTGGTGAGATGAATTTAGCTATATACATTTAAATTACAATAAAAATAAGTATAAGCATATAGAATTATGTGAACTTTATTTTTTTTTAAAAATTGCACTCATTCTAGAATAGGCATGGAAGTTATGCCTATTAACATTGCCTATTGTTTTATTTCAAGGTAGAAGTCAGATCCACACTTTTTTTTTTTTTTTTTTTTTTTT
>NC_041215.1:93489771-93542082 GCF_002837175.3 Physeter macrocephalus | reverse complement strand
CAGCGGCCATGGCTCACGGGCCCAGCCGCTCCGCGGCATGTGGGATCTTCCCGGACCGGGGCACGAACCCGTTTCCCCTGCATCGGCAGGTGGACTCTCAACCACTGCGCCACCAGGGAAGCCAGATCCACCCATTTTAAGCTTAGGATGCATTATAATCTTTTAGTGTCACAAAAAACCTGAACAGCTGATTAACTCAACAAATACAACTATCAAAGGAAAGTACTGAAAAAAGTCGGTGCCCAATGACATTTAAGTAACAAATTCTTACTTGTAATCCTTGTGGACCAGGGGTTCCTGTGTCTCCTTTGTCACCACCTGGCCCCTATGTACAAAAAAATATTGAGATGCTTCATTAAAAGATATCCTTTCTAATTTAGTTCACACAGTTTTCATTTCATCAGGACAGTTGCTTAATTAAAAAATTAATGGTGTAAAGGAGGGCAGAGTCTGGCTTGTGCAAGTGATGCAAGGGAGACATGTACAACATAAACTTTACTCAATATTAGTATTTAGCTAGCTAACTAACTAAACAAGCTTTGTAATTGCTTTGGTGAACTGTAATGATATAGTGTCAGAGATTTTATAATTCCCAAAGTCTTCCCTTGGCCCCAGTCCCATCCACTTCCATTTCCAATTTATGTGAGTAAACTTACGGTAGGTCCTGGGGGACCCTGAGGCCCAGTCTCACCATTCTTTCCAGCAGGACCCTGAAAAAAAAAGCAGTTATGGAAGCAGAGATAAAGATAATAGAAGTCATAGAGTTGGAGAGAAATGCTTCTACTAGAAGACTGGAAATGAGTGGATGAAAGCTACATACCTGAGGGCCAGGACCTCCAGGACTACCACGTTCTCCATTCTTTCCAGGAGCACCCTAAAGAAGTAGCCAGTATTTACTTATTCTCAAAAGGAAATTATTCATTATAGTGTTCTCTCATGTTTTTGATCTGTCCCTTACACACACATGCATACATCCACAACTGAAAACTACTTTTGAGAACTAGGTTTCCATAAATGTTCCACTCTTTGCCCAGAACTCCAGAAAAAATACTTTAGCTCCCTTCTCACATGGTAGTTTGATTTTCATATACTCTTCTGTGCTTTGAAGTGGAGATCAATTTTTAGCCATTTGCACTCCCATATAGAAAGTACAAGACCTTTTGTCAAATATTTATTGAAGAAATGAAGGAAGGAACTCACATCATTTCCTTTAGGACCAGGGAAACCCATGACACCAGGCTGACCTCGGGAACCAGGTGAGCCTGGAGGACCTGGTCGACCACTTTCTCCTTGACTTCCCTAATGAGAAAAAATTATATTAATAGAGGTTTCATAAAAATCTGATCAAAATATACATGTACATACCAAGGCTATACAATATACATCAAGCCTAGTCCAAACTGTGCATTTCATTATTCTCTGGACTTGTAAAATGAGATGTTAAAAATGTACTTACGGGAGGCCCTGGTTTCCCATCGCTGCCTGGTCCTCCAGGACTACCGGGCATACCCTAAATTGAAGAATTCAGTCAGTCAGCTGATTTTAAAATGATAATTAAAAAAAAAACTAACAGCACCTATCTGTAAAATTTTGAGCTTTCCACTGACATATGTAGCTTCATATTTGCACACGTTTTTCTGTCTGTAAATATCTTCGTCAAGCATTCTATTTTGTGTTCTTCAATCTATACTAGCTTAAGTTTTCTTCAGAGAATTTTGTTTTGTTTTGTTTTGAGCCTACAAAATGTATAGTCTGATTTAAGTTATTTTTGAACGTTCTTCATTTGCTTTTCCTCTTAGTAAACGACAGTGTCAATCAAATAAGTGTTCCTCTTTACCCTCAATCCTGGACCTCCAGGGAGGCCGTCTCGGCCAGGTTCTCCAGCAACTCCTCTGGGCCCTGCAGGGCCTGGACCACCACGTTCCCCGGGGGGACCCTACGTGATGAAATAAATCAACATGTATGTAAAAGAGCCTTCATTGACCTAAACGTTGACAGTACTAAGGTTGCAACTAGAGAACTTCTTTTGGTCCCTTAAAGAGAGTTGGGGTGTTGCTGGCATGCTCAGCGTAAATCACCGTTACCTATTAGCTTGGGTTGTCATACCAGAAATATTTTAAGGCAACTTCGATGAACATCACATGCTGAAGAAAGCAATATTTAGTGGGCTTAGCAGTATAGTTTGGTGCATATAAAATCAAATATCTTTGATGTTAGGAAATCAGATTTGCACTGCACTTCAGAGTTTCCAAAGAACTTTCAGGCATTTTAGTCTAACTTATTCTTGCAATGATACTGAGATAAATAGTTTCCAATTGACAGATAAATTAAAGAATTCTCATAGAGGTTAAATAACGTTAGTTACAAAGCTAAGAGAATGGCTGAGCAGGGAATGAAATCATTGTTTTACATTGGGAATTATTATTTTTTTAACTCCAATATATTTCATTCAGATAGTTAGGTGTTAATTAATGGGAAACTGTATAGAAGAATATACCTATGTGTAGCACCAGCATTTCTGAACATTGAAAACTAAAGTTATCTACCTTTTCTCCTGGAAGGCCATTTGCTCCAGTAGGTCCTCGGAATCCAGGCGTACCCTGAAATAGTGGAAGGCAAATATTTAAGTCCAAAGTGTCAAAACTTTTTCATAATTCTCATATTGTGAAATGCTTCAAAACAATATTTGGGATTGAGTACTACTCAGATTAAGAACAAACATGGTTGCCTTACAGTGAAGGTGAAGTTCTATGATTGTTTTCCTTTCCAATGCCCATGGGAAACGTACCCTTTCTCCTGCAGCTCCGGGAAGTCCGTTCGCACCAGGTTCTCCAGGAGAACCGTCTTTGCCATCCTCACCCTTAAGTCCTGGAATACCTGGAGAACCAGCTTCCCCCTGTGAAAGGAGGTCAATAAAGAAATAATGACTGAATTTCATTGCTAATTTTTTACCTGTTTATTTCCTGATTATGGTATACATTTCTAAGAAATAATCAAATCTGTTAGGGCGATACTTACGCGTTCCCCACGTGGTCCTGGCTCTCCTTTGGCCCCATTCTTACCGGGTTCACCCTAAATGGGACATAATCTTGGTTTAAAAATGTGGAAAATAGACTAACAAAATAATCACCAGTCACACCTGATTCAATTATAAAACCAGAGTGAAATCAATATAAATTCAATGGAACAAGAACAAAGAGCCTGCTATTTCTTTTTTTACTGTGAGAAATAAACCACACCTTTCAGACAGTAAAGGAAAAATAGACAACTTACTGCAGCACCTCGCTGCCCGGGAACACCATTGGTACCAGAGGGTCCTGGAGGACCGCGGGCTCCTATCAGTCCAGGAGCCCCAGGAATGCCAGCAGGACCCTAGAAACAATCCAAGAACATTAACATTAGGCAAACTTGAACTTTCTTTTCTAAATAACTAACTAAATAACTAAGTAACTAACTTAAATGTATTGTCCTGAAAAATGCAGAGGAAGCCAATAATATGTGTGTGGCTGAATGCAGGTGAGTGGTGGGGGCATCTTACCATTTCACCTTTACCACCAGGACTACCATTATTCCCAGGAGGGCCCTAGAGGGGGAAAAGAGCATATTAATAAGAATGAAAATAGTGCATATATTTTTGAAGTTGCTTATATAACTAAAATAAATTTATTGATGGGTGTTGTGCTTTATAGAGATTAGGTGATTCTTCCAACTACAGCACAGCACATAAAATGTTGCAGAAAATGATCATTATCTGAATAAATTAAAGATAATATGCACTTGGTCTAAATTATTAAATAAGTACATAGAGAAGAGGTTTTTGGGCTTGTTTATTTTCCGAATTTTTCTGATTGGTGATTAGTTTGGGGCACAGTCTTCAAAGTATCAGATAACTATCCATCCTCTACTTATTCTTTGTCATATAACCATAAAATTCATAAATTCTAGAAAAGTACAGACCACAAAACTAATTTCGGTACTAGTCAAATCAATATTTATCATAGTAGAGTTATTGCAGAGCACTAAGCAACATTTCTTTGCAAAAAAAGTAATTTTAATTGATAGCAACATTAGAACATATGCTTTCATGAAATAAAGTGTAGCAATGCGCTCCCTTAATCAGCCATATTTGGTACTTACAGGAGGACCTGGAGCACCAGCATGTCCCTGAGGTCCAGGTTCTCCTCTTTGTCCAGGGGCGCCACTTGAACCAGGAGATCCCGCAGGTCCAACTTCACCCTAAGGGATAAAACCCTAAGTAGTCAGTCTCCCTTGCCACTTCTAATCTCTTGGCCAGTTTGCTAGTCAGTCCTGTTTAAACCCATCTCCCAAAGGCTGAAGTAGTATGATAATTAAAGCAAAGTTTCATTAATCATATAGGCAGAGAAAAATGGTAACTATGTGTGTGACTGTGTTATCTCTGCTTGCAGAAAGAGACTGGGAAAAAAGAAAAGACATCAGAAGAGATCAGAATAGCAAAAGGCCAGGGATAAAACCCCTTTTGGAATCAAGAATAGGGCTTTAAAGATCTATATAGCTCAAAGAAATCCACTTGACTCTTAAAAAAATCACTTTCAAGAAGCAGCCCAATGATTTTCTGTTGTCTCAAAGATATATTTTACATTCTTCTACAGAAATACATGTTTACCTTAGCACCAGGGGAACCAGGGAATCCTGAAGTTCCAGGGGGACCAGGTGGACCCTAAAAAAATAAATAGCATTTCAAGAGCTCTTAATCAAGTAAAAGAAAACTAACACTACTGGTAAATAACAAGTGGGTACATACACAATACAGAGGAAAATTAGATAAAAACAGTATTTATCATCAGAGATGAACATTACGTGGAGAAATAGTGTGGTAAAATAAAAAGAAAATTTGGATCCCCCATGCCCGACAACTTATGCCATGAATTCTGGTGACTTTGTGCAGGTCCCTTAGCCTTGAGCTCTCATTTATAAAATAGAGATAGCATTATTATCTATTTTTCAGGACTCTTTTAATTGTCATATCCAATATTGGCCCTTAACTAACATTGTAAGCACCATACAGATGTTAGTAACTGGCCAAGTATAATAAGGAGTATCAGAATTTTGTTTATGGGCTTACCATTTCTAGATTAATTGTTTCTAGATTTTGTTTATGGGATCAGTGTCAGTTTGAATCAGACATTTATGAACAACGTTGAGTTTTATGTCTACAATCCATGTTATTCCACTAATCCAAAATTCCATAATCTCTCATTCCACTAAGCCCATCAGGGTTAGATGAAAAGTTACTTACTGGTTGTCCATCACTTCCTCGAGCTCCATCATTACCTCGAGCTCCCTAAAAAGAGAAGTTGGTCTCAAATATCTTCTTTCTGAAAGGCTGGTCACAAGTAATATTTTAACTAAAAGTCTGACTCAATTGAGTTGACTTTTCCTCAAGTATATTAAAATCTGCTTAATAATTATATACCTTTAGAGGGAAATTGTTGAAATTCTGAAAGGTACAGCAATGATCTGATGTAGAAAGATTGGATTCTGTGTTTTACAGAACTGAAGGCAAATTAATGCATAAATATGCCAAGTTAACACGTTAAAAAATCCTCAACAGATAATAACTATAAAACACTTATTTGTTTGCATATAGCTATGGCTAAAATCTTTATGGAAGTGACTTTAACTGCAATTTTATAGAAAACTTCTTGCAGATTGTCACAGCCTGGAAACTGACTGAGACACTTCTCAGTGACTCGGGTTGTAATTGTGTAATGTCAGTAAGAATACTCACTGCAGCTCCAGGAAGTCCTGGTCGTCCTCTCTCACCAGCAGGCCCCCTTGGACCCTACAGAATAAAATTAAAAGTGTGGTCTTATTTTAAACTAGATATGTGTGAGAATGGTTGGAGAGTGAGCGAGGCAAGTTTTGCATTAGGTGGAAGTTAATAGTAAAACTGAAAATTGTATGATAAGAAATATAATTACCATCGCTCCAGGAGATCCATTTTCACCTGGAAGGCCATTTTCACCCTAGAAACATGTAAAATGTGTCACCATTTTGTATAACAGGAGGAGAAATTTATAACTTTTTCAACACAGCATATTATATAAAACATATGGAACCAAGAAAAAGATTACCTTTTAACAATACCAAATTTTTGTTAGCAATCTTATATGCTATAAATCTCAATTTTTGCATTTTAAAAACTTGAGGACTAAACAGAAGTAATCAACATGTTACTCAGGGGCGCTCAATTATTTCTAATCTAGACAGTTCAAGTTATCAGCTTTCATGGAAATTTTAAGAGAACATCTCAATTAGTCGCTGTTATTTAGCTCTTAAAATGCAAAACTCAGGTATGTTTTAGAAAAAGGCAAACCCTAAAATATAAATCTTAAATATAGCTATAATATTTAAATAAATTTATTTATGAAAATATGATTTTGTTGTGATTTACCTTTAATCCAGGAGCACCTTGTTCGCCTCTTTCTCCATTTCGTCCATCAAAGCCCTTTGAAATACATAAAAGTGGTAAAAATATTAAGATCTGTTAACAATTCAGAACAGTTAAAAACTTTACATTAAATTTTTTATAGCTAGCTTTACCACATAGCACTATCTTCAACATTGACATGAATAATTTAAAACTCTTTTAAGTGCATTGAAGACCTTGGACATTGATTTTACAGTAAAAAACATGAACTAATTAGAAAGTACAATTTAGTCCAATTAGGAATTTGCTTTAAATGTAGCATTAAGGCAAGTATCAGTTTCATATATTTTTATGTCTATGAAGTTGATCAATTTTTGGCTCAGCTGGTTTACTCTATCTAATGTTTTGCATAGAATAAGTCATTTGATTCGGTCTCTAAATCATATTGACTAAGTCAAGAATAGTTCTGAATAGTATATTTTCATCTTTTCTGACAGTGGCAGTAAGAAACTTACTGTTTTGCAAGTATTTTCCATACACTTAAAATCAGCTTTATTACTTTATGTAAAATAACTGGTTGATTTGGTCAACAGATAAAGTTGATAGACTTAGAAAATAAAAAACAACTAGTCAGAATCAATCATTTTTGGCACACACTCAATTGTCCAATAAAATTGCTTAGGTAAGTAAACATAGCCAAATGCAACAGCTTAGAGTCAATTTAGAAACTGTACTTACTCTATGTCCTTTCATACCAGGGAATCCAGGCATGCCAGCTGGACCTTTGACACCCTAAAAATAAGGAATAAAAAAGATATTAATGAACTTTCATATAGACTCACAATCCAGTAGTAAAAATGCCTTCCCTTTTTAAGTTTAATTTAATTATATAATAATTTTCAATCTAAGATCATTGTGATTACTCCAACTAATTCATTGCATGCTGAAGACTTACTGGAGGGCCAGGAAGTCCTCGGTCTCCAGGTCGTCCGGGTCTTCCTGATTCCCCCTAGGTGGAGAAATAAAGAATATACGGGAGCTTGTGTAAGAGAAAACTCATTGTAACCAATTAGTGAACTGATTATTTTGCATTTTTCTCACCAAGGACTCATGAAAATGGTTGGACTAAACATATAGTTGTGAGAACAGCTTTCCTAGTAAAAGGAATGGGGAGAGCTTCTCCCACCTTGATATATACTTATAAAAAACGCAGGCATCACTCCAAACAAGTATTATGATCACCTCTCAATCCAGTGGGAAGAATTTGCCATTGGAAATTCAATGGGAAAGAAAGACTGGCATAATATTAATTGTGTTTTTAAGTTTTCAAGTTCATAAAGAACTAATACAAATTTCTTTATTACAAGAGACAGAGAGAAGAAGCGTCTTCTCTAGTTAAGTGATGTAGTCACTGGATGACTCCTCTTGACAGAGTCAAGAAGCACATTTGGGGGTTTTGTTGGTTTGGAATTCAAAAACTGGTATATGTAGCCATACAAATACTGTGTAGATATTCAGAGATTGATATGAGCTAAAAAGTTATTAAGATATCAACAATTTTTTGAGTAAGGATTTTCTCTTTGAGATTCTAGAACATGGGATATACTATTTAGAATATTCCAACCTGAATTTTGCTGTATCCCCATTTAATTTTTAAAAACTTACATCCTTTCCGGCAGGACCTAATGGACCTATAGCACCAGGAGGTCCTGGAGGACCCTGAAAAAAAGGAAATAAAAAACAAATATATCTGTAGATTTTTCTGTTACAATCAATTTATTATTCTAATTATGTGTATTTCTAGAAAAAAACTCCTTTTAAAAAATACTATCAATGTTTCTCATCATGAAAATGACACACCGAGTTAATAGTATACCTATATTAAATCCTGTTGTTACTGTTTATTAAACTTATTTTTTATGAAAATTAAAAGTACCATGTATCAGTATTTTATATCACCTGTGTGTATTTATAAACCCAAGTGCACTTCTACATTTTTTGAGATATTGAAATTTTAAATGTATAGGTATTTTCAAATATTTTGAAATATTAAACTAACTTCACCTTATTTACACAGCATGTTTTCTTGGTGGACTTTGTTAGACTATGCTTATTTCTACTAAATTAATTTTTAAATTATATTTCAGAAGAGTAGACATGCAGGTGAACTGAGTGGCTACAGGATAATTAATTTCTATTTAAGAGAAAGAGGATTTGTATTCGCACTAGGAAGTGGACTGTGGTGGTGGCTAATTAGCAAGGAAATTCCTAGATTAAAATAGTAAGTGTCTCTAAGATATCTAAACCATTGAGTCCAAAAGATCTTTGAAACCAGTTCAACGATCATAAAAGGACAATTTATTATTTTAAATAAATTTGATCTATATTTTGTAGAATTCGACGGTTATGTTTTAGAAAATGAAGGTGGTTTCTATCTAGAACTGTTAATTTATTAAATATAGATATAATTGTTACTTACTGCAGGACCAGCTTGCCCAGGTTCACCAGGGGGACCTTGGTATCCTGGAGAACCCTAGTGGATAGAATAATACGTAAATATTTTTAAACTAACTTAATCTTCATATTATTCATTTACATCTTGAAGACAGTATGAAATCAGAATTTGTGAATGTAGTCAGCGAATTTTATTCTAGTTTATAAATATTGAAACCACAATTTTTCAGATCAAAATAGAGTTAATTTATTCCATTCTACACACTTAATTCCACTGAAACTGAATTGTTTCATACTTGAAGCCATATGACATGCAAATTAAATATGTGTTTTAATTTTACCAAGGTTTTAATTGCTAATAGTTAAAAGGAACTAAATGTGAAATTCCAACATCTTTGAAGGAATGATAGTTTCTTGGTTGCTACTTCTCTACTTAATTGGGATTATGCTTGCTGGAATGGCAAAATTACAGCAAGATCTGTATTAACTTGATCCATATAATATGCATGAAGAAGAAATCACCATTAATGGCTATACTTACAGGGGAACCAGGATGACCAGATGCACCCGGGGGACCAGGTGGGCCGGGCGGACCCTGGAACAAAAATTTGAAGGATAAGTACAAAATAAATGCATCCGAAATACACTTTATCCAGGCACCAGAGATGTCTCTGTTTGGAATGATACTGACATCTTTAAAAATGAGAACAGCATACCTCATTATGTGATAACTATTCATAGATTAATTAATTTTATTAATTTTAAATGAAAATCTCATCACAAAAACTTCACTCTAAATGAAATTCTCTCAGAGTCAATAAAAATTATTGGTGTTATAAAATGTTGACCTGAATTCCCCAAAAAGTGCATTCAAAATCTGGAAAAATCTATACAAAATGCTTTGAGAATCTCTGCAACATTAAGGTGATACTCGAACTAGTGAAGAAGCATATTTTTGCCTGGCAGCGCAACTCAATGTGGAAAAATATTGATCTGCACACTATAAACCCCAGTTTCTAAAAATAATGATGTAAATCAACCCAAAAGTTCTTAACTATATCACTGAGTTGTGTTGATATGAAGATTTAGATGCATATGTAAGATTCATCGTACGTGGGATAACAATAAATTGTAAATGATTTATCATTGTTCAGAAATACAGGTTAAACTAGAAAATCTTCAGTTTTGTAGCACACTATTTATAAATACTGATAATAAATTTATAAAACTAGAGTTTCTTCTTAAATTTTATCTTGTAACTTTTTTTCTGGAATCTTAATAAGTAGTGGATTTTTTAGTTTTTTTGGTTTTATTTTTAGTAAAAACAGTATATTTGATTGAAAAATAGGATTCATAATGTGAATGTAGCTGAGTAACAGCAGATGTTTACATTTACATAGTTAATACATTTGTCCTTCTGGTTTTAAAATATACACAACAAAGTCACAGGCTCTAAAACTTTAAAGAGGAGTAAAATTCTCTTCTTACAATTTACTTTTTACCAGTTAAGGGTCTTTCTTTAACTGATCATTTAGATCTAATAGCTGAAATTTTGTCCTCTCTAGTTTTAGAAGTCACAACTATGGGGTCCAATGATCTGGGCAGCAATCTTGCATAATCTCTGGGAATCCAGCTTCATGTCTCATTTATACATACATACCTGTTTCTGGCAGTAAAATGATACCCTTCCATAGTACTGCTCCTCCTAATGGCTATTCTTCAACAAGGGTCATCTACGTGGGACACCATGCGTCAAGCACACGTGCCTAGGTTTCAATGCTTTTTTGCTATTTTCTTCTATCAAAACTTCAAGTCATTTACATTGAAGGGAACACTTTGCATACAATGTGAATTGATATCATTTACATTAGATGAACTTAAATACTCGATAAATTCTGGAAATATTTGTATTTGATTTCAGGATTTGAGGTGAGATGAATTGTGATATTGGATTGTCATCAAGTGGATTGTCATCTAGAAAGCAGCATTTGAATAGTGAGCAGACATTGAAAGAAGGTTTTGAACAACTCAGGTGAGAAAAAGGAAAAGTGGAAGTGAAAAATAACAAAATTGGGTTAAAATTAGGAAATATATGAGTGTGAGACCTAAGTATGAAGGCAGGTGTGCCCCTGGAATAGGTGGTTTTGTAAAGAAGGAAGGAGTGGAAAAACAGGCATGAAATAAGAGGCAGTGAAGACAAAAAATGAGTTAGGAAAGAAGGATCATGATAAACCTACCATTTTCTTTCCCGGCCTTAACAAAGAATAAGCTGTTTTGTACAATTCTGTCATAACACTGTATTACTAGAAGAACAACCATTCGAGATTTAACAGAGTGGAAGGCTAAATTATTCTCTTAAAGCTGACAAACACTTGTACATACAGCTGGCCCGGGATAGCCTGTGATTCCTCCTCCTGCTACTCCAGACTTGACATCATATGCCTCATACTGGGGAGAATAGTTCTGTAGCAAAGAGACCAGGTAGATAAATAAGATCATGTTGGTATATAGATCATAGTTCTTTTCAGAAGCATTTAGAAGAAATGCATGCAACATCTGTTTACTGATAGAAAGTTTTCTGCATGCCAGAGAGTGTGGTATGTATTATTTAATTATCTTGCTAATTCTTTCTGTAACTTTAGATACTAGATGTCTTACAGAAATACTTGCCTATGCAATGCACAAATCTTTCAACGGACTGTATGCAATTTGTTTCTAAATAATTTGTTTCTATACGCTCTTACTAAAAATATTTCTAAGTGATATCTACAGCCTTAGAAACATAAGATTATAGACGAAGGCTGAAAGAGCCTTGAGATCATATAATCTGACTTTCTTACTTTGAGCAGAAAAAATGAAGATGTCAAAGTACTTTCTCAAAAGTTAATGATACAAGTAAAATTTATATCTCAAGTTTTTGGTTAATGTACCTAACAGATTCGCCAAAAAGTAAACATCCCCATAGAAAACAAGCACGAGATTTAATAGAAAGGTTCATGTGTTTATTGGATTGTTTGGGAGATCATTTTATTTTGAATTCTAGGCCTAGCAATGGATTCTGTTCGGTACCAAGATAAGAATAAGTTAGACTATATCCTTTGCTTCCTGTCAAATTGATTTTTGAAAATCTTTTTTTTCAACCCACAGTGATTTGTATATGTGTTTTCTAATTTCTCCTAATTTCATGCAGTAGAAATGTTGTCTTATTTATTTGTTTAGTTATCTGCTTTACATGCAGAGTTAGTGGGTTGCCATGCTTTTCAAGAGGAGCAGGATATGCTCTGAAGGCTTGGCAAGAGTAGTTGCATAGGCTTGAATAATCCTCTGGACTTGAAGTCGTTAAGGAGTGTTCATAGCTCTTCAGCTGCTTTTGTCCAGACTTTCAGAGGCTTTACCATCAGGATTATAAGGGGAATAGTTATAGCAATTCCTAAATTCTATAGGTTAATTCTTTGGGGAATTGATGTTTCATTTTTCAAACCTAATGCATATATTATATGCCTGCTTAGAAGCTGGGAAATTTTGCAAAGATATAGTAGCAATAGCATTAGAATTACGAGGAAAAGTGAATATTTATAAAGCACTTAAAGAGTGTCTAGCCTATATAAGCACTAGATGGGAATCTGTTAAATACATAAAATAAGAGAATAGATATAAGAACCCACAGAAGTGAGATATCATATAGACTAAAGAAAAGAAAATGAACCAGGTAGTTTTAAATGGGGTACTCTTTTAGTCCTGGAATTTATTACCTGGTTACCAGTAGGGCACGATTCACAGATTCCAGGAGGGCCAGGAGAACCAGGGGAACCTGGCAGTCCTGGAAGACCAGGATCACCATTTCTCCCAGGAATACCAGGAGGACCCTAAAAAAAAAATCAGAGATAAAAATAAACAAAACACTGAAAAGTCCTAGTGATTTAGAATCATTATTAAATTGTAGCTTCTATGCTTTATAAGAAATCAACATAGGGATACGTTTTCTTGGGAATCTATCCATTTTTACCCAAATCACGTGAATAATTTCAGTGTAATTTATTCCTTTGTATATTGACCTATATGTTATTTTTCAAACCAATAATAGGGATGATGACATTATACAAAGTTGGGGAAATCTGAATCTTTACATGCACAATTATGGATTCTCAGTTTGAGTTATCATGTGTCATTATTTAAATATGTGGTACTAAAGGAAATGTATACATGATGAAAGTTCAAATATGGAAAGGTTTTTAGAAGGGAAAAAAAGAAAGCAAACTCATCAAGGAACGAATTTCCTTTCACTGTAGAATGTTTACTTACTGGATCTCCTTTGGGGCCTTGAGGTCCATGACCATTATGAGGGCGAGTGGGCTAATAAATGGAAAAGATATAGATTAAACAAGACATAGATAGGAACAATTTTCCCATGAAGTGTGTCCCAATTTCTTATCCTAAATTGCATCCAATCCCTGGTTTTTAACAGGAAGGTTCACCTTTTACTGGTAATACCCATGTGATTATTTGCTAGACATTACTTTCACTTCCTTTCAGGCTCCTATGACATAGGAACTATTCATGTGTTTAAATATGAATCTTGAGTATGTACAGATTTTCTTCAAACTCACAGCTGTTGGAGGCTGTGGGCAAACTGCACAACATTCTCCAAATGGGATCTCAGGGTTGGGACAGTCTAATTCTTGGTCATCACATATTATGTCATCACAGAGAACAGATCCTGAGTCACAGACGCATATTTGGCATGGTTCTGGTTTCCAGACATCTCTATCCGCATAGGACTGACCAAGATGGGAGCATCCTCCTTCAACAACTGAAAAATAAGAGAGATGGTGTGATATTTTACACATTCAAAAAAATCCAAAAATTAAATTATGAAGAATATCATGGTCTTCCTCCATAATTTGCTAAGTAGTAAGAGACTGCTTTAAATACCAAATCTGTTTATTAACATCAAATTGGCATACCAAGGTAAATTTTCCTTAGGGCCAGTAGGTATTTTACTTTTGCTTGTAGTGAGAACTTAACACCAGTGGAAATCTGACAATCACTTAAACATTTATTTATTAATTTGTGCAATTGAAAACAAGTTTTTCTATCTAATTTCTATTCTTTGCTTTAACTATAGATGGGAATATTAAGCTATAAAGATGATTTTGTCACTAACTCTGAAGACTTTCTGGATTTGATTAACCTAGTTGAGAAATTCAGGGGAAAACTGAATTACTCTGGGCAACATAAAACTCTTCCAGATTCCTGGGAAAATCTTAACAAGTCTTATTGTATGTATTGAATATCACTGCTAGCTCTGTTGGGCATTAGTAGGTCAACATAATATGATATATTATAATATATTGTATACCTCATATGGATGTAAAGAGGTTTCCAAATCACTAAAAAAAAAGTTTTTTAAACAAAAATTGGCAAGGAATAGAATGATAGGGAAAAATATGAATCATGACCGTGTGTATGTGTGGCTTAAAATGGTCAAAAATTTGCTTCAACCAAAATTTTAGACTTGTTTCCTAATTATATGTAAGATACTGAAATTTCAGCAGCTATTAACAATGAATCAGCTTAGGGGTTGCCAAAACAAAACCAGGTCTCAATTCTTAAAGCATTAGCTGTGGACTGTGCTTGAATACAACTTTAGCTCTTGGGGATTACTATGATAGCTTGCCAGTAATTGAGAAAATAAATTACAGGTTTCTAAACATCTGCAAAAATTTTTGCCAACAACAAATCATATACTTGTTCAGTATTTGTATTTTTGTGAAACAGTGAATTTTATTTTCTCAGAGCCCGAACTTTTGTCTGTTGAAAGAGGCTTGCCTGGGAGAAGGCAAGTCGTTTAAGAACACTTTTTGGTGCCTTGTGGCCAAGAGGCCTTTGAGAGAGTCCTGAGATTTTTTTCCACCTGGATACTACATACAGCCATGAAGATCACCTCTTCAAGTTCCTGTTTTTATATCCTCTCCATGCCTGAAGTAATGCTAAATATTTTCGGTAGAGAGGTTTGGCTGATTCAGTAAAAAAAAGTTCACACAAAAAGGAGAATTTTAGAATCTAGGGACTCTACAGCATACCTCCCCTCCTCATTTCCATCTATGTGTGCAGGTACAACTTTAATGATCTTGTACTACACCCCTGATGGATTCAAGAAGTTTAAAAGTCTTTTCTTGTTACAATTACCCAATGTGTTTACAGCTAATAAAAGAAAGTATGATTGTTTCACTGCAATTTTAAGTAGGCAAGAAAGAATCTGCTTATTTTAAAAAGTTATTTTAGTTCCTCCTCCATGTTTGAAACAGATGAGAACATTGGAAAGAAATATTGTCTAAGCTTTTAAAGGAACATTCCTTTATACTTTGTGAGCATAAAAGCTGAATGCCAAAATGCTTACCTCATGTGAATGAAGTAGGCCTATTTAAATGGTGTTTTGAAAGATATGCTTAAGAGAAGTGCAATCTTTTTCATATTATTATGAACAGTAGTAATTTTTAAAGGATCTAGGCATTAAATTTGTTCTCTAAGCAGAACTGACATATTTAGGAACTAAATTCACTGGTTTTCAGAAAAGCCCTGAAAATTTTGATGAGATGGAAGTTGTTTAATAAAATTGTATGACATACACTCTTCAAACTTTACACTGGCTCCCTTTTCTTAAGATGAATTATTTTTTAAAAATTTCTCTAAATTAACTTTATATGAAGTGTCCCAACAGATTAGTTTTAGCTCAAGATTTTTTCTCATTAATAATGTGGATATCAGGCTTCTCAGCTTCCTTGAAGATATCACTAGTATACAGAATATTGACCATAGGCCAATATATGTTTGAAATTTGCTAAGAGAGTAGATCTTAAGTGTTTTCACCACACACACACACACACACACACACACACACGCGCGCGCGCACACACACGTAACTATGTGGATGTATTAATTAATTTGATTGTGGTAATCATTTCACAATGTGTATATATATCAACTCATCATGTTGTACACCTTGAATATACACAATTTCATTTGTCATTTATACTTCAATAAAGCTGAGAAAAAAAAGAAAAAGATACGACCAGTTTATACGAATACTTTTTTTAGCTCTTTGTCTTTGGGTCAAGAATATCTTTCTATATTTAACATAGGACCTGTTTTATAAAAATTAGCTGTTGGATACTGATGGCATATTAAAGACAAATGAAGATAACAGTTAAAACTAGGGTCAAGCATGTTGTATTTTAAATATCTCCTCTTCCTATGTTCTTATTCTGCTTTAAAATTAACATAAAACATTTTCCCTTGTGTATTCATCCTCCTATATTTGTGTCTCATTGAAGGTACTATCACAACCTAGAGATACGGTATTTTACATTCGCTCTGCAAACTTTTAAACAAATGAGCATAATATTGACATTAAAGTTGTAAATGAATTTTTTAGAATTGTGGTTAAACTCAGTGTTACATAAGTGAAAATTATTTAGCCTTTTGTTTCCAAATTTTATTAGAAGCCATGTGTTATGCTTTTTAAAACATAGAGGTCTCAATATAAAGGCTGAGTTATTTTGGTGTACTTCTCTTTTTTTTAAAGGTGATGTTGTTCTAAATAAAAGGAGAAGGGTGGAATGCTTGAAAAGTAAGAATTAATGCACTTTTGTTTATTGCCGTAACTTATCTCACATTCATTTGAAAGAAATCTGGCTCTCCTGAAAAGCCAGTTCCTGTAGAAAGTTGTAGCTGAAAGTCAGACTCTTCTCTGCAGTTCTACCTCAGTCACCCTTGTTGAAAGAATGGAGAATTTTATGCAGTTGCCTCTAACTTTGTGTTTTGTGCATGACAAAATATGGTTGGCAATATGTTCTCTCAGAAGCTAAACCTATTACACAGATGTCTCACGGTCCTCAGTTTTAGGACCATAGCCTAGTTATATATGAGAAAATCATGGCAGAGTCAAGGAAAAAAATGTTTTGTTTTCAAGAGGAATAAAATGCTCTAGTTAGCCACTTGCAGCGTTTAGAAATAAAATAGAAAATGGAATTCAGAAACAGTAGTCATCTCATATTATTCCCTTATTTTCTGAGATATCTAAATTCAGAGCAGCTTTGATGAAAAAAAATAAGATACATACTTTTGTAAATATGTTAAAGAAAAGGTAAATAATCTCATTTTTACTGCTGGACAAGTAATAGATTTCCCAATTACTTCCTTTATTGTTATTGCTTAAACTAAGTCTCCCTGTTCCAATGTGTAATTAATTTTAAACCCCACCTCTCATGTTACTTAGTGTTTCTGTTCCTTAGTACAAAGAACTGTCCTGAAATAAATTTCTCTGTGGTCACTCAAACAATGCATTAGACTAAATCATCATCTAAGTTATAAAACAAAATGAAGCTAGTGTATGACATAATCCACTATTTGACTCTTTTATTTTCTAGCTCTCTGTTTTGGAACTTTAGAGAAAAATAAAACCAACTAACATAATTTAATATTTTCAGATGTTCTTAAAAGCTTTCCTTTTGGTTGTTTTGGTTTCCATTCTTCAAATTTTAATTTGTGCTGATTTGATAGAATTTTACTGTAGTGACTAAAAAATAATGCAAGTTATGTTTGTCTTAATTCCATTTTTGCAGTAAAAATAATATGCCCTAAAGCATCCAATCAAATTGTTAATTTAGCTTGAGTGATAAGTTTAAGTTTTTTCTCTTCTCTTCTTACTGAATCCTCTTCAGAGAGAAGGTTTTCTTTCATCATCGTAACGTTATTTTTCTGTTACTGTAGAAAGTTGAATATTTTGTAAGTGTGAGCAAAAAGAGTTCACATAGCTTCCAACTGAAATACATTTGGCTTTTCAATGATACTTATGTTTGAAGAACATACATTTTTAATAAATATGTTTTGGCTGCTTATTATTAATCAGAGTATGTTAAAGTATGTTAGAGGAATTAACAAAAAGGACTGAAGGAAATATCTGTAGACCTAAGTAGATAGATAATTTCAATTTTAAAATGTTTTGCATGGACAAGGTAGATTCTTCTTATTCTTGTCCCCTACAAAAAAAAAAAACACAAAAACCCGGGCTTCCCTGGTGGCGCAGTGGTTGAGAATCTGCCTGCTAATGCAGGGCACACGGGTTCGAGCCCTGGTCTGGGAGGATCCCACATGCCGCGGAGCAACTAGGCCCGTGAGCAACAACTACTGAGCCTGCGCGTCTGGAGCCTGTGCTCCGCAACAAGAGAGGCCGCGACAGTGAGAGGCCCACGCACCCCGATGAAGAGTGGCCCCCGCTTGCCGCATCTAGAAAAAGCCCTCGCACAGAAACAAAGACCCAACACAGCCAAAAATAAATAAATTAATTAATAAACTCCTACCCCCAACATCTTAAAAAAAAAAAAAAAACCAAGAAATTATATGAATCATCATTTCTAGATGTTTCCTTGTTTTATTCTTTATAGTTATATGATTTTTATGTCTCCAATTAGAAATTTCCTTTAAGGTGGTTAATATTTTGCCCTGTGAAAAATAAAAATATTAGAGAATTAGAATTAAAAGTATCGTATACCTAACAATCAGCAATTACATTATCATATAATCTGATTAATGATCAATTATAGGAATACTGAGGAAAATATATTCTACTTGTATAATTACAGCTGGCAAACATCTTTAAGTTTTATGTCTGATAACCAAAATGTTATTCTTACCTTCCTTATCACTAAATCATTAAGTATTTTAATTTCTTCCTTACAGTAATTTTATTTTCCAGTGTTAGCAAAACTAATACTAGCCAGAGTTTGTATCTGTATCTCTTATGTTGCAGGCCCTGTTCTGAGTGCTTCGTATATCTATTTTACTTAATCTTCCCACAGGCCCTGTGAGGTGGGTGTTGTCATAATCCTCATTTTACAGGTGGGAAATCTGAGATATAGAGACATGAAGTGATTTTCCCAAGGTTTTCTATGGTAAGAGGTAAAGCTAATATTTGAACCTAGGAAAGCTGTCTCTAAATTCCATACTCTTAACTACTACATTTTATTCCCTTTCTGCAGTTTCAAGGGCAGGGTAGGATTAAAGAAGTTAACTTCAAACTCTGTTCCATTATGGTTTCTAAATCCTGCAAGCTTAAAATCAGAATCTAAAAAGACCGGTTTATTTTTTGTTTTTTGCTGTTTTTTAAGGAATAACATTTTTCTGCAGAATATCTTTGCAATCTGGCCTCAAAACTAGAAGATAATATCTGGAGTTGAATTCTGTTGTTTATTTTCTCCTGACCTTATGAAAAAGAGTTTAATCTCCAAGACCACCCTAATGACATCCAGACTACCAACAGGATTAACTGGGACTGGGAACTCAGCATACATTTTACTAGATACAGAGAAGCAGGATCCTATCAGCAGCAACAACAATAAACAGATAAGACTTATGTATCCAGTGCAAAAGAACATATTTAGGATGTCTAAGATTGATTTTCAGAAAATATAGTTACTAACTGATTCATATTAATGAACTTCTAACTTCATTAAAAGCTTCTCTTCTGAATCTGGACATTTATGAACATACCAGGCAGCTCCAGAGCGTTTCTCTGATTTTAATTAACTTGAGCAACACAGTCCCTGTTTGCTATCCTCCACACCAAATACTATAGAAAACAAAGTTTTGGAAAAATAAATGCCATTTTACTGAAGTAGTAATTTCTTAATGTGACTTTTCAAAGCAAATTTAACTTTTAATAGGTTCTAAATCCTTTATGGTCAATGTTTACATCTTTGGGGCACTTTAATTTTTGCCCTCTTCTTTGAACTTTTCATTTTGTTCACTAAGATTACATTTTAAACGGCAGTTCTTGACCTCAGTCATGGAAAATACAAGGGTTTTATTAGTTAATCTGAAAGGAATCCATTTCTGCTGTGTTTTCATTAGGCACAGACAGAAATTCTAGTGTTTAAAGTAACTCCCCAAACTGCAGTTAACAAATGATTTGTGTAAGAATTGCTATCTTATTTTTTCCGTTGTCATCTTGACGTGAAACAGGCCAAGTTTCCCTTTTGAAAACTCTAGATTTTTTTACATCATACCACCCCTCTCTTTTCTTTTCTATTTTATTTTTTTCTTTTGAATGTAGAAAACAGCAGCACTACACTTTTTTCTAGGAAAACTGTTTTACGAGAAACAGCCCACTGAGACATTTCCAGAAAGTTATTGTAGACCTGGAAACTTTACAAATGTTCTTCATGTCCAGAAAAGGCAATAACATCTTTCATCTTTAAAACTTTAACTCTTAAGCAATCCACTTTAATCACTTCAAGGTGTTGAGATCATCTGATGTTACAAAATGAAAGAACTGAGCTACATAATCTTTGGAACTCTGCACCGGTCATCCACAATGGAAACCATGGGGTTTCAGTAGATGGCACTCTTCTCCCTGAGTGACTTCTCGAGTTCTCGCATGCAACTCTGTAGGTGTGCAACAGAGACTTTTGTGAGGGCTTTTAGTCTCAACTCTACTCCTAGAAAACTCATATCCAACAGTTCTTGATTTTTTATAATGAGCCTGTAGATAAGACATCAACCCAAGAATCTGACTTAGTTAGAAGCACATAACCTCAGTCTTTCTTTTCCAGAATTGTTCCAGTGGCTTTGTTCTTTTCTCTTACAATACAGAGATGTTTAATTTCAGAATTTAATCAGAATATCTATTTACTTAGAGGCCTTTAGATCATCTGATGTTGAATACTCTAGAGGTGGGGAGGAAATGCAAGGTATCATTAATGAAAAACACAAAATTTTGTACCAATACTTTATTTTCTTGGAATTTATATTTTTACAGAGCTGAAGATAATTTCTGCTTAAATTTTAGATGATCCTCTTATTTAAAAAGTAGATTTAGCAATTCAGAGTGTGCTTGATCAGTTACAAATCCCCTCTTAAAGCATAACGGAAATTAGTGTAAAAGAAAATAGACTCTCATAACCTGTGATAAGGAACTGATTTCTCTGAGTCCATTTGCAGTGGACTTTAATTCTAAACAATTAAATGCCCACAGTTCATTATCACAGTGGATTAGCCAAGTAACTAAATATAAGCTCAAACATTAGAACACTTTTAATTAAAATAAAGTTTATCTCCCTGCCCTAATGAAGCAATATTACTTAGTAATAACTTTTTAATCCTTTTATCTATTTAATAAGCAGTAACTAAAATATGTCAAATAGTCTAAAAAAATCAGAAACTTGACAAATATTCACAAAAATAGTTATATATTATATGTGGAATAGTTATATATGGAATTTTGAAAATGGCCATAACGTTCAAGCCCATTTCCTAAACGTCTTTGAATATTGCTACCATGTGTTTGTGTTTGACAATATTTTATCAGTAATATACCTGTTTTCTTAGGAAAGTAGTGTTTAATATTTAAAATTCACACATGTGATGTTTTAAAATCTCATTATAAAGTACGGAATCCAGCTGTGTAACATTTATGTTGGCATTGGTTATGCAAATGGTAACTGTCAGCCACTAGGTGGCAAGTCTTTGTGCTTAAAATCTGCAATGTTTATAAACTACAGGAAATATAAAATAGAATATATTTCTCCATTGATAGAAGAAAATACATGAATTAGATAGAACTTTCACAGATATGTAAAAAGACCAAAATTCTTTGTGAGGACAGGTTGTATGCTCTAGAATATTCGTGTGAGTAGACTAGAAGTTAGTGCTTATTGGATCTGTTCTGTTTCTGGGATTCTCAGGGCATTTATAAGAAACCCATACCCCAGAACTATATATGACTATTCTCAATGTGCTATATATTCAACCACCTCCTGTAACCTCCCCAAAACTAATCTACCAGCAATTTCTGGTCTTGTTTTGTAAAACCTCCAGGGAACATAAGATGTTACTATCTCAAAAAAAACTTAAACATCTTTTTTCATGAGAAACAAAAGCAGTAAACTGAACAAAATCCTTTACAACTTCTTTTGAGCATAAAAGCATACAAATGGATCAGCAAAATTTCATAGTTTTTTATTATATTCTGCAGCTAAAGGGAAAAGGGAAAATAAAAAGAACTTATGTAGTATAAAGACCCTGTAGGTGTCAAACACTTTTTTCCCCTCTAAAGTGGGATTGAGAAGAAAAATAGCCAGAATGATTATAAAAGATTGTAACCACCAGGCAACCACAAGTATTTTGTCACTCTTTTGAACTAAACATTAAAGGTTCGTAGTCTTTCCAATAAATGAGAACTTTGTGATTTTTTCCCCCAGAAATTAGCAGAATTAAAGGATTTTTAAAAAGGTAGAAGTCTTGATTGATGTGGAGGTGTGGTAGAAGTCATTTGGTATTTTAGCCAAGGAAGGACTAGGGGTTGTGGCATCTTCTGGGAGAATAGAATGGGGAGGGGAAGAGGAGAGGAACAGAGGAGAGAGGATTGAGAATTCAAGGGAAGGAAAGGGGGAGGAGGCAAGAGGAGGGAAGAAAGAGAAGAGATGGAGCCACAGGGAGGCACTAGGGGATGAGGGAGGAGGTGATAGAGGAAGAGGGGAAGGAGGAGGAGAGATGAGGAGAGATGGTCTTGCCTAGGAAGGGGGTGGGGTGACGAGTAAAGGAATGACAAGGGGGAAGAGGTCCTAAGGAGTCAAAAGGGGTGGAGAGATAAGAAGGTGGAGAAAGGAAGGGAGGAGAGGGAAAAGGAGGAGAGGAAATGAAGGGAACAAGGAACATGGATGTTTCTTTTCGTTTGTGGCCATGGGCTGAATATAACTGAAGAAAGATCATTGGGTGTTTCCCCCCTACTTACATGTACAACCTATAGGACATTAAAGATATTTGACGTTAAAAATGAAAAACTGTTTTCAGACACCATGTTTGCAAAAACTATAGGTTTAAATGTAAGCATTTTTTTATTATGTGCACATAGAAATGAATGTGTAATGATTTCTTCTAGTATCTTCAAATTTAGCATTTAAAGATTTATTTCTCTGAAAGTTTTAATTCCAATATGTCTGATATTTTAATGACTCTGAGAAACATATGAATTAAAAGATATATTTTCACACAGTAAGATAATGAACCAAACATGGCTTTGAGGAAATTAGAACATGGGAACCATCATTTGCACTTATTAGAAAATAGAACAAATCAACTTTTTGAAGTCAAAGAGTACTAATATCTTTACCTTGTTTGCAGAAAAGTCAAACATTCCTGTTGAAAATATTTTCATAAATATTCTCTTTGTCAATGTAAATGCAGTTAAAATGTAGAACATGCAGAAAACACTAGGCCCTTAACAATAAATTATTAGAAGATACGTATTAATCAACCATGTAAGTGCTTGAAACTGAATACAAACAGGAACAATGAAACTCTTTTACAGTTTGAACCCATTTAAAGAACGTTGCAGATATTACCTTGTTGCCATTTTACAGAAATATATTTCAGTGGTTCTAACAATGTGTAGTGTTTTCCTTTAGACTGTCCTTAATGCATGCAATTTTTAAGATGCATTATCTTACTGGGTAAACAATGCTTAATGCTCTATCCTGACAAAGAATCCAGCATACAAAGGAGAGCATAAAGGTATTACAGGAGACCAATAACTTCCAGACTGCTTAGGGAAGCATTCCACGATGTTAACAATCCAGGAGGGGAACTTTTTAAAGCCATTTAAAAAAGTTTCCAGTACCGTTAACGTGAAAACAAGTTAGTACAAGAACATCTTTATCTTCAACAACCAGAGAACTTTTAAATACAAAAGGGACAGTATTCTCTTTAAGCAAATGTAAAAAGCACCACCCTGGTCAGTTCTACGTTTCACAGCTGGGAGCTGACAGAGGAAATTAGCTTTTAGGAGACTGGTTTCCCCTTTATACTGATTTGTAAAGAGAAGTAAAGGCAAAAACCCCATAAAGTTTTTTGAAATCGGTACCTACTCACCTTCCTGTTGTGCCAGAATAACAGTGGGATGAAGCAGAGCGAAAAGTAACCAGGTCCCCTTTTGCACAAAGCTCATCATGTCTAAATATCGGACATGAGACTCTTTGTGCAAAAAGGAGAAAAGCAAAGCAGCTCAGAGTAGCACCATCAGTTGTTCCCTGCCCTTCAGCACCGGGCCCGTCATAAAACTCAGCCACTGAGATTCCTGTGCTTTGGCCTTAAATAGGAAAAAGTTTGGCTTCCCTCGCTCTCCAGCCCCTTTCTGAAATATGAGAGCAGCACCCATCCCCTGAGCAGTAAAAGAAATGATTAATATGTCTTTTTCCCTTATGGAAGACACAACCCACAACTTAGGAGAAATTGCACATCTGGAGCTTGTGTCTATCTGTGTATGTATAAGTTTGTTTCATATTTTAGTCATACGTGTCTTTGCACAACTTAAGAATATATATCAAAAGGCTCTGCCTTGAGTTTTAATAAAAGACTTAGATGTGGGTATTTTTTTATTTCCCCATATTAACAACTGCATCATTTTGAGAAATTTCTTGATGCCCTTTTCTTGGGCATGACTAATTTGCCAACCTGATCTTCCTAGAAGACTTTTATATTGGGATTTTGCCAGAATCCACCCTAATTCAATTTAAATAGGGAACTGTAAAAGATTAACTGGAAGAAAAGCCTCTGTTTGTCCCTTTCATTCATCCACCCACTCTGGGTCCTGGAAATTCAGTTTCAGGCAAATGTCAAAAGACTAAGTATCTAAGATATGTTTGAATGGCACCTTAAAAGTTAGATACTAATCTATAGCTGTTTCTATTTTTCACAAATTTCTTTAGCCAGCCAAAGAGTAATTCCTTGTGAGAGTGCAAATTTTATACTGCTTGTAAAAGCTGAAACGGATTTTTCTAGAGAAAAATTTAGCCCTTCATGTCTTGACTTTGTAAGAAACAGAAAGAGAAAGAGCTTATCACGTGAAATATCAAAAGAGTACCAAAAGTTCTCACTTTATCTGGATTGGTATAAATATTAGTATAAATATTTCTCAATTTAGACTTTTGTATGTATAATTTCCAGGCCACATTAACATAGCTTTACAATGTATTTCTGGATATGGGGAGTAATTTCTGGGTCATATTTTAAAGAGGGTCAAATACTATTTATAGGTCTTTGATAAATCTTTGCAAGAAAAATGTGCTTGTCCACAGTACCAAGTTATTTCTATTAATCAAGATATTTCTTTATACCCTAATCATCAGTCCATAGTTCCTTCATTCATCTCTCTATTCTACATGAGCTATTCAATTCTAATCAAGGTCACCTGCATTTATTTTATTTTTTCCATGTCAACTTAGCCATGCCCATCTCCATGCATGTATGTGCACATAAAATTCTCCCCATCTCACACCAATTCATGGAAGTCACTTCTCTAATACCCAGTTCAGGACTTTCCTCGGTTAAAACTGTTTTCATCTTCTTCTTTATCTTTCTCCCAATTCATGTTACACAATTTTTTACTCAATTTACATGTTATTTGTATAATCGTAGGTGTACATCTGTTCTATAAGAGAGGACAGTTGTACACTTGCCTCCCTACAGGCCCAGTTACTAAAAGCACAAAGACGTCCAAATGTAGATGACATCATCTGGTGACAGGAAAAGAAAACTAGTTGGACCAATCTCTTGTACATCTTCTGGTTTTAGACCAGAGATACACTACTTGAGGGAAAAAAAGTAACAATTGAACAGTCATGAAAATAAGCTTTGCTATTGGATCATAGTGGAGATGTTGGGGGAAAAGACTGTTATATACATTTTTCTGTCTTTCAATCATCTTCACTTTATATTAAAAAAAAATCCCCTTGCATTCAAACCAATTCAGAAACATGATTCATTTTTCTCCTGGTGTCTCTGACACTTGCATAAAAAAATTTATATATCTGTATTCATTATGTTATCTTATGTACATGATCAATAAAAGTTGAAATTTATTAAATTTCTTCATTAGAATTGTTTTCCAAAGTGGAAAATTAGATACATTATTTTTAAAATAATGCTTTTTATGCTTTATTTCAGGCATTACATATACAATTTCTATTGTATTTTTGGTTTGTCCTAAAATTCTTAATTTGGTTATCTATTCAAATAAAAGTTTTATACCCATGAGAAAAATTCATGATTGATGTACTCATTTTTAAAAAGTTAGCTGATATTTTGCACAAAAAAAATAATTCTTGTGTTTTAAGGTATCCATGAGAGATCCAGAGATAAATCTCATACTCCAGATTTTCTGATTTGGCATTCTTCACTATCTCAAGCATATCTGGAGGTCCTGCACCAGGATCCTTTGTATTCTATGTCCCAGATCTTATTTTCCTCTTCATGTCAAAATGTTTTCTAATAAGGTGTCTAGATGGATGTGGATCTCAGCTGGTGTCACGACTGGCCAAAATACACACAGTGTTGAATCCTATTATGCAGTCCAAGGGCTGATGTCCTCGTAGTAATCTAGACACACATTGATTTCTATACATCCCTGACTTCCCTGATATTAACCAGTTCACGCAGACATGTCATTTTGCTCTCTGGATCACATTTAGAGTTTTAACACAAATCTAAACACGTGCACCAACTAAAGCACTGATTAATCTGGTTCTCCTTTAACAAAGAGGGTGACTACAAAGATGAGGCAAAGCAAGGGTGTGGCAGATTATCAAACAAAAATTCAAATCTTTTCCAGTTCAGTGGAAAATGGAGCTTGGGAGAGATGCATAAGCACAGCTGTGATGAACTCAGTAGGCCAGTGAATGTCAGCAGTGCTCTCTACAATAGCGATAAGAAAATCAATTATCTCCATCATGAAAAACACATGGAAGAGAAGTCTCTCCCTCTCTGTCTCTCTCTCTCTCTCGTACTGCTTCATATATAACTTTCTTCTTTAAGCGAAGGAGGTGCATTTTTTAATGGACATTTTCTATATGCTTTCAAATCACTGTAAAACCATTTAAAATGTATCTGTGGTAAGATGCACTTAAAAATATACTGAATCCATAGCAGAATTGCAGCCTAAAATAGGATAACTTAACAATTGTAAAATACAATGCAAATTTTCTTTGCTACTCCTAGAGAAGTGGGTCAGTTTACTTACTTTATGTGGTGAAAACATGTTTGGAGAGATATGTTCCCTTTAAAATAATGTAAACAAATACCAATATGTGTGTAGTAGAGCCAAAATGTGGTTGCATATGTCATGTTGTATTGAATGACTGGGGCATTTCTAACCACAGGTATATCTAAGATTGAGGCAGTGAGATTGGTAGTGGGACATGACAGGCAAATTTCTGAATGATTACTATGATCAGTTCTTCAAGACCCTGTAATTTCCTCTTATTCCCTAAAGTAGAGTTAATTGTCCCCTTATTTTTGTTCCTATAGAACTATATTGATAACCACTTCTCTTTAACCTAGAAATTTTACTTTTGGACAGGACTCACATTTCCTTGATGTTTAGTAAAATGAAGTGTGCTCCACGTACTCATTTTGGAACCACTAAGTATTTCTATTCTTATCTATTTTTTATATCGTTTGCTGTTAAGCCTGAGGTTCTGCATTTCTCTCCCAGTATTTTTCAGCTGAAAATTACCCCAAGATTGAACAGAAAGTTCAATGAGGTTACATGACCTCAAAATTACTCATTGGAATTGGAATTAAATAGCATGCTTTCCAAATTTTTTTCACCATGTTTTCCACTTGGGTTAGTCACTGATGTGGTAACAATATTTTTATGCAATTTAGGAATTGGGTGAATACATTTTTTTTTCTAATGAGGGATTGTAAAAAGATGAAGAAAGAATACAGTTGTAGAGTTAATGACCAATTTAAAAAGAAATATTCTGATTTCAGCTCATCATTAATCATTAATTCTGACTTCGGCTCATCATTAATCTTTAAAAAGAAATATTCTAATTTCGGCTCATCATTTAATTTCCAGTGTTGCTGTAATTTAAGAAGTTTTGAGTAAATCCTCATTAATTTATACTGAATGATGGAGTTCAATCTTAGGGCATGCAAGAGAATTCACATATGTGTTTGTGTGTCTATATGTGTGTCTGTGTATATGCTTATATACATATGCAAAGGTTGACTAAAATTTGAGCAAGTAAAATTTCCTGGAAACTGCTTTAAAAAAAATTAATTAATTAATTAATTTTTGGCTGCGTTGGGAATCTTCGTTGCTGTGCGTGGGCTTTCTCTAGTTGCGGTGAGCCGGGGCTCCTGGTTGCAGTGGCTTCTCTTGTTGCGGAGCACGGGCCCTAGGCACACGGGCTTCAGTAGTTGTGGCTCATGGTCTCTAGAGCGCAGGCTCAGTAGTGGTGGTGCATGGGCTTAGTTGCTCCGCGGCATGTGGCACCAGGGACAGAACCAGGGACCGAACCAGGGATGGAACCCATGTCCCCCTCACTGGCAGGTGGATTCTTAACCACTACGCCACCAGGGAAGTCCTCTGGAAACTGCTTTAATGTACCTGTTTGAATTGTGAAAGTTTATGAAGTGTTATGATTATGTCCTCCTGGAATGAAGTCTTTATATACTTATGTTTCAATGATATTTATTTGCCATCAAAATTATTGTAATTATATTTGAAAATTCACAGAAAATTGGAATCTATCTAATTACATAACATACTGACTCATTCCAGAACAGTGTGATTTCTTTATAAATTTTGTCACAAAGGTGACACAGAGTCTGGGAGTAACATCTTGTAGGAGTTCAGAAGTTCCCTGTTGGGTCTTCAGTTAACTTAATCATTCTCAGGATTGAAGCTCCACTCTGCAAATCCCACCAGACTCTCTATCAAATATAATTTGTCATCTGAGTCATACTTAGGAATTTTCAGCAGTATCCAACACAGCTGCAATAGCTTTTCAAATGAAGCCAATTCTGTCTGAAGATAAAAAGAAAGCCCAAATTACGATCTTCTGATAGAAGTATGAGATAGGCCAAAGCCAAATCTATTGGATTTACATGCTTCAAATGGAGAGTGATTTTAATGCCTCTCAATATTTTTATATTCAGATATTCCATGGGGGGCCATATTTAGGGTCTCTTAATCCAAATAATTCTTCAGGACAAAGAAATTTAGAGCCACCTGCTTCCCTCTCACCAAATAAATGGAGGTAAACGTGGCCTTTCCAGGTGTAACTTATTATGACTGTTGCTCTGTACAACTCACCCCTCTTCAGGTCAGCATTACTGCTCATGTAACAAATATTCTGCTTGATTGTCTGAAGACTGAATTTTTGTCTATACATTAAATCATGTTTAAAGAAGCTTTATATTTAGGCATGTTATTGGTATATGGAATAATTCCAATATTAGATTCTTGGTGGAAGGAAGCTATGGTAAATAGGCTCCTTTTGTTCCAAAGGATGTGAGTGTTGCTCTTGGGAGTCTTAGCTTTCATGTGACAATGTCCATTTTTGTAACTTTGCTTTCTATTTATGTTTATTTATATATTTATTTTATTCCTGCCTATAAGCTATTCTTATTTTTTATTCCCATTCCCTTTTAAAAATCATGCACAGCAGCAAACACAGTCCTGTGTAGATCGTAGGTAATAGGTCATAAATGTAAAAAAAGAATGACTGGATTGGAATGAAGTAGTTGAAATATTAGGCATTCTCTTTCTGCCATCTTGGTACGTGTGGACGCCCGCTGGGAATAGAATTTCTAAAATGCAGATATGTCTGGAAGGTTGTGGTCCAAGGCCATTTTTGCTGGCCTAAGTGGGATCTCCAGAACAAGAGGGAGTACCACACAGCTTTTCTTAAAACTGAAGATGCTAATGCCTGAAATAAAACTGATTTCTGTTTTGGCAAGAAATGTTCTTTTGTATACAAAGCAAAGAACACAGTGACTCCTGGTGGCAAACCAGACAAAACCAAAAAACTGTGGGGAAAAGTCAGTCCACTTGGGCTCATGGAAGCAAGTGGCATGGTTTGTGCCAAATTCTGAAGCAATCTTCCTGCGAAGGCCACTGGACACAGAATTCACATGATGCTGTGCCCCTTGAGATTTTAGACTTATTGAAAAGTAAACAAATAAAAGTGTGGGGGAAAAGTTAAGTGTTTAATAATATAAGAATTTCTTAAAATTTACAGGACCCATACCAAGAATCTGCCTCTACCCTTCATCATTTCACAGATATTAGATACATTTCATGAAGTGATTAGGTCAAAACATCTGACTGATGAGAATCGAATGGCTCTCGTTCTCCAATACCTAACATATTTATTTGTATCCATGCCTTTCCTTATGCTGCCTTCCTGTCTGAAATGAGCCTTCCTCAACTCCATATGCTCGAGTCCTACTCAATTTTTAACACCCAACCCAAACATCACCTAATTTAGGAAATCTCTCTGATCCTCCCTATTGAGATAATTCTCCTCCTCCTCTAATCTTCCTTAGCTTTCCCATGGCTCTTAGTTTCTTTTAATTTATAGTGTTTTATCTTTCTTGCTAGACTGAAAGCTACTGAAAGCAAGATTCAGGTTTAATCATCATTTTATACCCAATAGTATACAGTGCCTTACATAGAGTATGCAATTAATAGATGTCAAGTGTCATGATTTACAATATGAAACACTTAATCCAACAAAATGCATGTGAAGTAATCTATTTCCTTTGTATCCTTTAGAACTCATGTAATTTTAAATAAATTAATTATTCCCAATATTTCCATCACTCTGAAAAAAGGAAGGTCACTCTTTCCAGCATAGGAAGTCTTTGGATTTATAATTGGTTTTTAAGACTTCCAGATGTTATGAATTTATTTCTAAAATAGAAAAAAAGTAAACAATAGAACTAGTTAGTAAACAAATTAAAACAATCAAACTCTGTGTTTACCACAAGTATCACAAGTAAGAGACCACTAAAAAAACAAGCAATTTGTTTTTAAATGGAATGAAACACAGGTAATTTGCCAAGGATGATAAGAAAGAATGACAAGAAAGTCAAAAGTTAACTTCAAAAACAATTTAAATAATTGAGCTAGAAATGCATCATGATTTTCATCTGTTTTATTTGGGGGATAAAAATTTTTAAATGACATATAAATGAGTATCATGAGAAGAAAATACTTCAACGAGGAGTTCTCACACTTTTGAACTGTTTCACTTCCCTTGACTCAATTTCCTTGCAGTAAAAATTCTAAAAAGGAAAAAAAAAATGTAAAATAATCAAGTCATCAAAATACTGACATTTTCCTTCTCTTCCACAAATACAGGCACCCCACACATAATGTAAGAAAAATGTTGAATGCCTTTTTCGTATTGCTTGCTCTATTGGTTTAAATTCCCTGGAGAAGTATGGAAATGCCAGTTGGGTTAGTTGAGTATGCCAAAGAATATATAGAAGCAGGTGATAGTATTCTTGAGAGGACCCCTGTGTGTAGGAGTTGGAATCCAGTTTTCGGTTGTTTGGGTCAAGGTCAGCTCCAAAGTGAGCAGCCTCATTGACCTAGATTCAGCATCAGGCTTATATCACTCTTGACTGCTGCTTGGTGTGAGCTGAAATGGTCACTCCTAAAATATCAGTTAGGGTATGACTGGCAGTGAGAGGCCAACAGCTAAAGGTTATAGTTGGAGGCACGAGGTGATCAAACTGCATAGGATTGTATGAAAATTCCTTGGCCCTTTCCATCTCCCAGTTTGAAGTGGTGTACTTCAAATAAAAGTACGTTTCAAAAAAACGTACTTTTATGGTGGGGAAGGGAAGAAATAAGAAAGAAATATGTTTTCTACTTATTAATTGTGATGACTAACTAATTAAGAAGAAATCCCAAGCTAAAATAAGTCTCTTGAAATATTTTAAAATATCAGAGAGTTACTCTTTCCTATTCAAAATATAATCAAGAACTGATGAACTCTTTGAAATCATATAGATTTAGCGTAGGAAAAGGGGAGAGGATGCATCTTGAGAGATTTCACTGAAATTAACATCAAGTTGAAGAAGGTAACTTTATATCTGCACTTTTTGCTATAGCAGACATCAGAGCAAAATATGGCCAGACAGTCAATTGGGACAGCATGACACACCACTGGAAAAAATGATGTCAAGTGCAAAATTACAAGAAAAGTAAAATCATTGTTGAAGCCACGTTAGCATACCCTGCTCAAAATTATATCTGATTCTCTAGACACTTCATTTGGAAGATTCCCCAAAACAAAAGCAGAGAAATTACATAAATGGTTTTCCAGGCCAACCTTTCTGATTTAGTGTGCTGTAAGTTGCTTGTAGTGTTTCTCCAAGTAGGGAATCCAGGAAAATTTCTAGGGGCTGTGGATTTTGGAATCTCACCAAATTGTTAATGATTGCAGCCATACTAGTTAGTAACAAGAGCTAACCATGGTGTTAACTCTCTTCCTAGTTGTTTTTTTCCAACACTACATTGGTGTAATTAAATTTTGTTCTCCTTGGCTAAAAAAGGTGAAGAGAACACTTCTCATTTCCTCTTCTCAACAGCTTAGAACTTAGGAGAAGTGGGCATCAAGAGTTTGGGGTAAAGAAATCTTAAGACACAGAATTTTAAAATATTGAAAAAGAAGGCCAAAATATGGGCCATATTGAATGGGCACATTCCTGAAGTGGCCATTAGTTCAGTTATTTTCTCTCATTATTTTCTGGTAGTTATTTACTTATTATGATAATTTACTTGATTACTCATAATTATTATTTTATATTTTCTGCAAGAATGAAAGCTCCATGGGGAAAGCTCTGTGTCTGTTCTGGTGGTCACTGTTTTCTCTGGTACCTTGCATGTAGTCTCAAAGAGAAGGTACTCACTCAGTAAGTGCCCAGGAAGTACTGACCTGCTGACAGATGAGATGCTGAGAATCCAGTCCAATACCAATGATTCTAAGCTTTCTGGTGATTTCATTATTTTTCCAGTCTAATTTATATAATCTAAATTTAAATTAAAAGCTTCTTAATTCTCAACCTGTAATAGTGGTTTTATAAGAAAATCATCACTTTAGAATAAAAATATCCATCTGTAAAGTTTTATGATATTTTTCTCCATTTCTTTTTTTTTTTTAAATCCCCAAATAAAATCCCTGCCAAATGAAAGTAATACAAGGAGACTCAAATAATTTGCCAGGGCAAGTTTATTAACATTTTCCCAAAGCATATCTTATTTGAACTGTTTATTTTGGATCACCATCCAAAAGATAATTTTTTTTAAAGCTTATAAGAAAATGCTTGCCTTATAAATGTTAGTTTGCATAGATAAAGGCAAGGAATGGGGTTGAGTGAGGAAGAAGAATAGTGTCTCCCACAATTAAAATATTCTCAGAAATTGTTTTTGACTGTGTCATTTAAGCACTTAGCACTAAAGAGTGTTAATGCAGAGAGATTCAATCATCTCAAAATAAAATTTGAAAAGTATTAAATATCTAATGCCTGATGCAGTTCCTGGCACATAAGGTGCTCAATTATGAATTGGGTTTTCATGTTTTGATTTTATTAGTAGGAAGAAGGTTGTTTTCATGAAAAAATAATTGTGGACGATTGTCCATAATTAAAACAATAAAGAAAGCCCTTTATAATAATAAGAATAATAATAGAAGTTTTTATTTAATACTTACTATGTGCCAGCCTTATTCTAAGTTTTATTGGTATGTATTTATTTTTATATGTATTTAATATAATATATAAAAATAGAATATATAATTAGAATATCTAACATATACATATAATTTATTTAATCTTCACTACAACCCTGTGAGCATGACTAATTCTATACCTGTTTTGCAAATGAGTAAAATGACTTCCCAAAAACCACATGCTTAGTGAACACAGAGCCAAGATTCAAACCCAGGAAATCTGATTCCAGGATCCATTCTTTCAATCCCCATGTATTAAGTTGAATTTAGTAGCCCTAAATGCTTTCAAACAGATCAGAAACTTTATATTTAAATAAGTGTTTTCCTCATCAATGAAAACATCGGAGTAGCTAGGTTTAGTTAGTTTTTTCCCTCTCAATTACATATTTGTTTGAAACATTATTTTCACTGTTTCCACTGGTGAACCTATTGAGAGTAGGTTTAATTTTTTTAACTACCAAAAACGATTTGTTGCAATTTCTGGTGAATAAGTAGGATTAAACAAGTAAAACTGTATGACATTGCATCAAAAAACAAAATGTGAATACAAAGTAATGATTCCAATTTTCCTTCATGTCTCATAAAATGATTGTAAAGACAATCCCACAGATTAGATCCAAAAGTGTTTTTGAAAAAATATATAATGTGAAGATGTAGTCAAAGGTGTATTCTTTCTATTATATTAGTAAAAAGAGAAGAATAGAAAAGAAAAATCTCAGTGCTTTATGGAATTTAAAAGTCAATGGAAGAGTCCTTGGAGTCTATTGTCTTGAATTGAGGTGGTGAATGTACATTGGAATACAGAGGTCTTTGTGTAGAATCTCATTCTTCTACTAAATTATATTTTTTAATCTGATTTTTGTTTTTCTCAGAATCTGTTAGGACAACACAAGTTTTATTGTAGGCAGTCTTAATCTAGGATTAGCCAAGCAAAACCAGGAAGTGAAAAATTAGGCTTTCCCTCCCCTGAGGGCCTGTCCACGTTGTAAACTGTACAAAAGGATCCCATCCTGACAGTGCAGAAATGAACACAGTTTCCAACAAAACTTACATATGTGGCAGGGAGCTGTCCCGAAATGACATACTCAGACAAATATTTCCAAAAGGATCATAGGTTTTCCTTTACAACAGTATTTCATAGGCTTTACAACATTTCTCAGCTTGGCCTTCTCTTTATCACTTTCTCTCTTTATCATTTTTTTTTAAAGCTTTATTAATTTTCAGTTTCTTCAAAGAAAATTTTTTTATTCAAACAACAATTTTATTTTGATGTACATGTTGATTCAGTGCTAAGAAGCAATTGAAGAATATGAAAAACAGTTAAGCTGGGGGACATTGTGGATTATTAACAGTTAAATTAAGGCAGATAACTAAATTCCAATTTTTATTTTATTTTATATTCACTTTAATCATTTGATAGATGTGCCGTTTGCCCTCACTTTATAGATTTGGATTTTCAGGGACATTGTCCGCTTTCTACATTTTTGTCTCCAAATTACTTTCCAACAATTCAGGTAAGTGCCTCTAGGTGTAGAGCATATCTCCTTGATGATTCTAACAGTTTCTGATCAATTAATTAATTATGCTATTCAAATACCTATTGTGTGCAAAGAACCACACTAAGTTTGTTAGGGTATAAACAGAAAAGTAATATGATTCTTAGCCTTACAGAGTTTATATAATTTACTTAATATTGAACAAATCCATTGGGCACTCTTATAATAAATTCATCTATGAAGTGATAAGTTTAAACATAATTTGACTGAGATTTATTCTAGTTTAAGAATTTGACAATTTTCTAAAAAAAAATAGAGTACTTATTTTTTCCCCAATTAAAAATATTTCAATTATTTACTCATACTTGCTTCTCCCTCTTGTAATATGTTTTGTATTTCTACAGTAGCTTCTGTTTTCCAAATAGCTCCCACAGAAATAGATGCATCTGTTCTCTGGACTTAACAGTATATCATTCTTTTTCTTACAACACATTATTGTAAACCACAGGTAAAGAGAACCAAACATATTTTTTTAAAACATTGCACATGAAGTGTTTTCTGAGCTGTGAGCTACTTAAGCTCTCTCTGGAGCTGATATATGGATGCTTTTCACTTAAAGTTCATGCTAGAATTTTTTGTTCTTTAAAATAAGAGATTATACCTATTCTCTAGATTAATTCTTTTTTGTTATTTATTTTATTACACTTGAGTTCATTTTGTTTTTAGTTGGAGTAGCCTGATTAATTGATGTATTAATTTTGAATGGGATGCTTCAGAATAAGGCAATAAGCTTACAAACTCTAACTATTAATAGGTAGCATCTATTTTTTTCTATTGTATACACTTTAGTGAAATAAGCTTAGAAAAAAGAAAAAAGAAACGTATTTTCTCAATCTAACCAAAATGTTTCTTATGCCAAGAGATCAAAGAAATTCATATCAAAATATGTAGCATGTTTAAAAAGTGTATTAACTGCTTAATAAATATAGGGACTGTTAATATCCACGATCCAGAGATGGGGTGGTTAGCCTTTTTGTGACTGCTTTGTTGAGTCATGGTAAGCATATTCTTCATCTGGCTGTCACATTGTTTTATTTGTTAGTCATACCAATTGAGTCTGATTCATACTGTCCTGTAGAAAGCTCAAGGCCTTGCAAGCATACATTCTTCTAACATTTCTAATCAAATGCGTCACTCTGACTTAGGAAAGTGCTGACAATAATGTAAGATTTTTAGTGTAAAGAACAGTGAATATACTTAAAAATAATATGACAAAAATCTCAACATTACTATCTTCCAGTTGGACAATTTTACATGATTGGGGCTAATTAGAGCTTTCTTCCTGAGTCTGCAGAGTTCATGTTAGTGAATTTTGGCAATGTCTCTCATATTATCCTGTGCCAGATAAGTGAAGACGTCTTGGTGGGCTGATATTGAAGTAAAAGGTGTGAAATCAGTTTACCCAAGGTCCTATGATTAATGGACATAGCAGAAATTTTAAACAAATTTGTAGGTGATGAAAACTACATGTTGCATGGCAATATTAGGATTAAAATTAAAATCTCAGAATTTAGTGATGATGGGCTGATATCAACATCATAAATTTGTGTAAGAGATAAATGTAAAAGCATCTATTAAAAACTGATTACAGAAGAATATGGTGAAGAGACATGGCTGCATAATAGTAGCTGATGTGACAAAAAAAGTTGGTAGGTTTTAGTCAATCTTAGCAGGAAATATGGCTGTTAAATTGGTCTATGCCCTTGTTTATGAATTAAATGTATACTTACTGAGTACCTAGTGTGTGCTAAGCATTATGCCTGGCATGGGGCTAGTGACGAAATAGACCTGATCCACATCTTTAATAAATCTACAAACAGTCTTGTCTGAAAGGTTGACAAGAAACAGTTTCAACTCAGAGTGAAAAATACTATGAAAAAGGTGGTACTGAAACTTGTGAAGGCCACATGATCTAGTCTATAGTGGTCAAGATGAGTTTTCCACAGCAAATGATTTCAAGAATGATACTGCTTCTGCTTCTATCTTCTACAAATCTTACACAAAGAGGTTCATCCAATTACATCTAAATCCCAACTTTGGCCTGTTCTATAATGATCTTGCTACCCTTCCCCCCTCCTCTACACTACCTGGGAAAGACTGAACATGGTACCATTTCTAACTTCCTCAACATCCAGAAAATTCTTGTAAATGTGAAATTGGGCAATGAAAGATTCTGATAACCAAAGGGCTTTCATAATACTTCTTCCCTCTCCTTGATAAGAAATAGAGTTGCATTCAGGTTGTGCATCCCAGTAGCTTTTTTAGGAAAGAAAGTAGGAAAGAGGATAGATAAAAGAAATCTAGGGACTTCCCTGGTGGCACAGTGGTTAAGAATCTGCCTGCCAATGCAGGGGACACAGGTTCAAGCCCTGGTCCGGGAAGATCCCACATGCTGCAGAGCAACTAAGCCTGTGCGCCACAACTACTGAGCCTGAGCTCTAGAGCCCGTGCTCAGCAACAACAGAAGCCACCATAATGAGAAGACTGCGCACCACAAATAAGAGTAGCCCCACCTCTGCACAACTAGAGAAAGCCCGCATGCAGCAACGAAGACCCAAAAATTGCAGCCAAAAAATTAAAAATTAAAAAAGAAAAATTAAAAAATTAAAAAAGAAAAGAAATCTAAAAGGCAGATGAGTTACTCTTTCTTATTTCCAGATCATAATGCCTCAAAACATTCAGAGTTGGAGCAAACACATCTACAAAAGCCATTAGCCCCTGAACAAGCCCTATTCTGTAGTATTGTCAATAATGTTTACCAGTAAGAGAGAGATGTTATATTCTATATTCTATTAAAGGAGTTAGGTAATTTTGTAATGCATTTGAGAAAGAGATCTAAGCATCTGTTTTTAGAGTAATCTAGGTATTGTTTATCCTAAGATCTTTTTACTTTTTCTTCTTCTACTTCTCCTTCTCCTCATCCTGGATCATTCCTTCCCAACATCTGCATGGTTTGCTCCCTCATCTTCTGCAGATCTTTGCTCAAATATCACCCAGTGAGTATTTCTTTGACTGTCTCATTTAAAATCTCACATCCTTACCATCCCTCTACCTTCTCTTTCCTGCTTTATTTTTCTTCTCACCACTTATGATCCCCTGACATACTATATATTTTACTTACTTTTCTGTTAGTGTCTTTCCAAATGGATTATAAATTCCATGAAGACAGGGTTTTTGTCTCTTCTATTCTTTCCTGCAATGCCAGCACCTAATACTCAAGTACCAAGTATTGGACATGGTAGATCTTCAATAAATATTTGTAAAATAAATGAATGAATAAATAAACCCTAAACATTTACTTCACCTTTGACCTCTTTCCTGAGTGCCACACATCTTTACTCTAGAGGTCAGCACTATAGTCCATCTCTTGCCTGGATTCGGGTAATACCCTTCTAGGTTCTAGCCTTGCTTCCAGTCTTTCTTCTTTTTACATTTATTCTCTATACCATCTCTTGAGAAATTATTCTGAAGTCCATATCTTATCCTGTCACTCACCAATTTATAATTTTCCAATGGATTTCACCACCCGTAGAAGAAAAACCTACATTTTAAGAAGAATCACGTTAGCTTTCCTCATCTCACTTTGTTGTCTCGGGTCCTAACACTCCAGTCTTCATTCTGATCATCCTAAACTACTGGTGTTAGAGTTCCTCTAACTCACCACCTTCTTTCTTACCTCGAGATCTTCACCTACATTCTTCTTGACACACTATTTTCACAACCCATTTTATTAGCCTAGCTCTTATGTATTCTTCAGTGTCAGATGTTGTTGCCCTGGGATGCCTTCCCTAAAGGACAGAAAAGCCAGTTGTTCCTGATAAGTACCACTTAGTACTGGCATTTTCTCAAAGCAGTCATCACATGTTATTTAAATTGATAATTCTTCTGTGTCCTCTACTGGAGTCTAAGTGCCATGCAGATTGTCATCTCATTTGTTTTGCTCACATCCAGATCCCTAGAGCTTATCATGATGCCTAGCTTATGGTATGCATTTGATATTTGTTGCAAGTAAAAGAGAGAAAGAAAGAATAAGGAAAAATGGAAAAGGAGGAAGTGGGGGGATTAGACTTTATTCTGTATTTAAAAGAAGACAAGCTTAGATTGTCCATGGAGATAAATGTTCTTATCTTAAACATTTTAATTAGATAATAAAAACACGTTTAAAATCCTGCAGAAAATGTTTCAATGTTATCTTTAAATCACTCTCTTATTTATTCCAATATGCTCCGCAGGCCATAGCAGGTACTAAATAAATATCTGGTAAATAACACACAAGACTGTTTTTTTGTTTTTCTTTTGTGGTATGTGGGCCTCTCACCGTTGTGGCCTCTCCCGTTGCGGAGCACAGGGTCCGGACGCGCAGGCTCAGCGGCCATGGCTCACGGGCCCAGCCGCTCTGCGGCATGTGGGATCTTCCCGGAACGGGGCACGAACCCGTGTCCCCTGCATCGGCAGGCGGACTCTCAACCACTGAGCCACCAGGGAAGCCCAAGACAGTTCTTTTTTCAGCCAGAGAAGACATAATCTGTGTGAATATACACAGAATGTTTGTTCAATAAATTTACTGTATTTTAGTGAGAGCATTTAAAATGCCCGCCAGGCCAGGACCTGGTGCACCCACCCCAGTTCACCATGAGACTAACAGTGACTCCATGGAAAGAGTTGGATGGGAGACCTCTCAGAGGTCATTTCTGTGCAATGGATTTTTAATCAAGTTCTTCTAAACTAACTGTAACTTATTATCTATATATTCCTCAAAATTGCTATTACATTGTTCCATCTTCAAACAGCATTAACCCTTGGGCAGTCAAGTTCCACAAATTATCAGTCACTGTATTAAATAAGTGTTTTCAGTTGTTCTAACACTACCTATTCAAAGCTTTCCAGGGTGCCCAGTACTTCTAATCTTGCCAGACTTCTCGAACCACTCCAAACCGCCAAATGATTAACTTCCCTCTTATTTCCCCTAACTTTGATCAAATTTCTTATCTGCTCTTGCCTTTCAAGGATACTGAGACAGGTATCAAATCCAATCTGCCTGGACCTAGAAGCCTCACTGTAGAGAAGGCCAGGTGGATCCTCACACATTCATAGCCTGATAAGAGGCTTCTTGTCTGTCCACTCCTCTCAGATCTGCAGCAATAACCATTCTGAAACAAAGCTAGAAATGTAGGTGAAGAAAAAGGGTGGAATCAGTCTGAGCTTGAAACTGCTGCCATCATGTGTATTGATTTTTCCTTGTCAAAATATTATTGCCATCTTTCAGAGCTCTGCTAAGGGTTTGGAATCCATCTCTTTGCTGAATCTGTCATGTGTTATAATTCTCCTCAGACCATGAGCTAATGCTACAGGGTAGTCCACCACCTCATCTCAGAGGACTAAACTCTATCTTCATGCTTAAGACAAGAATGCTGATGAGGCGCTCCTATTAAGTAGAACTTTCTCTTTCATACCATGTTGGCAAAATTAAACACACACTAAAAAACCAAACAACTGTAACAACAAAATTTAAAAATTACAGGGAGTAATTTTACAGGTGAACATTGTGAACATTTTATTCCTTGTTTGTTTCACTGTGCCTTGAATTTTTTTTCGTCAAAATATACTCAACTCACATTTTAATGTAATGCTTTTCTTCTGGTTCTGCTTACATAAGACACCTATGACTATAACAACCATTTCCTAACTGAATAAAGGAGTAAAATGTGGGAGAGAGGACTTAAAAATTAATACATATTAACCTAAGAAAATGAGATCTTGTCAAATGTCATTATTTAAAGCCAAATATTGGATATTAATTCTGGTTACTTCCTGATTTTCTGCTTTAACTTCAACTAGCAAAGTGATTCAATAATATGTTGGATATTAATTCACCACAAAATTGTCAATTTACTGCAACATGATTTCTAGAAATATGAAACGAACAAGTCTTGGTATGTTAAAGTGAGATCTGAGAAGTGAGAGAAAAGAATGTGAAATTAGCATATGGCATAATTTGGAAAAGTAATTGATTAGACTGAAATTTTGAGATGGAAAAAATACTGAGCAAGTTTGTGATATAGGTGCAAGCATGCTGGCTAGCTTAGGAGTGGAATAGAAGAAAGGAGAAAGAGATGTAAGAAAAGGTAGTTAGGCAAACATTATTTTATTTTTATACCCATAATTTGATTATTATCATTAAATTTCTACTCATTCTTCAGTTAATAAGTAATCCTGTATAAGAGTACATTTCCTACCAAAACTCCAGTAAAGAATGTGAAAAAAAAGTTGTCAGTTCAGTTCAGAGTTTTCCTTACGGTTACCATTCATACCATTAGGAAGAACATAGGCATGTTGTATTTAATAAAGCCTACTTAAACTACTTATTAAAAAAAAAACTCTCTATTTATGTACCCCATGAAAAATATATACCACTGAAGAGCAAAAAACAATGGGGTGTACATAAGCTAATAAAAGTGGTAGGATTTCTCTTTTTTCTTTCTTTTTTTCCCTGAATTATGGTAAAATTCCTGAAAAAGAGAGAATTGGACAAGTATACGTGTTACTTGTACTTGGACCCACAGATGCTTTCTCAGAGGTCAGTGAGTTCCCTATGAGATATTATATTATTGTGTTTTCATTTTGATGATACACACAAACACACATGCACACATATGTATACTCTGAATAATATGTTTGGCACTTCTGTAATCAAGTGGTGCCAAACAATAGTCCTTGTCTTTTTTTTTTTTTTGCGGTAGGCGGGCCTCTCACTGTTGTGGCCTCTCCCGTTGTGGAGCACAGGCTCCAGACGCTCAGGCTCAGTGGCCATGGCTCACGGGCCTAGCCGCTCCGCGGCGTGTGGGATCTTCCCAGACCAGGGCACGAACCCATGTCCCCTGCATCGGCAGGTGGACTCTCAACCACTGCGCCACCAGGGAAGCCCTAGTCTTTATGTTTGTGTTTACGGCTTTTGGGTGCCAAATAAAACTATACTAATTGAGTTGAGCTAAGAGAACAGTGAAAACAGCAGGAGTCAAATTAATAATTAGTATAGAAATGTTGTATTTTCCCCAAGTTCAAATGCTGTCATGGCTTGATTGATGAATCAGAGTTTCACCGTAGTTTGAAAAGACGAAAATGATGGGAAAACTTGAGCAGAGAATGAAGTAGAATATAAGGGAGACAGAATGACACTTTCTTGAGTATATGCTTTTGTATAATTTTGACATTTGAAAGCTCTATTTTTAGTTGGAAATTTAGGCCGTTTATATTTAAAGTTATTATAAAGCATAGTTTTACATTTCTACATATTTTAAATATAAATTAATATAAATGGGAAAGGAAAATAGTAACTCAAAAACTGAAAGAACACTGAAACAAAAGGACCTAATTGTGTTTCAATTGAATACCATAACCACACTACAGGGACAAATAAACAAACTCAACTAGATGCTGCCTATATGAAACTCAAAATATAGGAAATAATAAATAAACAAAAATCAGTGTATTAGGAAATAAGAACACCATACAACATAGAAAAAATTATAAAACCAAAGGTGGTTTTGACATGATCAATAAAATTAATAAAACTCTAGTCAGGATAATTAAGAAAAGGAAAAAGAAGATACAGAAAAGAAGACAACTACCCATATCAGGAATGAGAGAGGTGATATTACTACAGATGTTACAGTTATTAAAAAGATAAAAGGGGGTATTATGAACAATTTATGTCATAACTTTGAAAATTTATATTAAGCAAATAACATGAAAAGCACAAACTACAATGTTTACTCAAGAAGAAACAGATAACCCGAATGCCATAGGTTTATTTAAAAATATGTAATTGCAGGGCTTCCCTGGTGGCGCAGTGGTTAAGAATCCACCTGCCAATTCAGGGGACATGGGTTCGAGCCTTGGTCCGGGAAGATCCCACATGCTGCAGAGCAACTAAGCCTGTGCACCACAACTACTGAGCCTGTGCTCTAGAGCTCCCGAGCCACAATGACTGAGCCCGCATGCCACAACTACTGAAGCCCACACACCTAGAGCCCAGGCTCCACAACAAGAGGAGCCACCACAATGAGAAGCCCACTCAACAAAACCAAGAGTAACCTCCGCTTGCCACAACTAGAGAAAACCTGCGTGCAGCAACAAAGACCCAACACAGCCAAAAATAAATAAATAAATTTATTTTAAAAAATGTAATTGCAGTTAAAATCTTTGCAGAAAGAAAATCTAGTTCTAGATAAGAGGTGAATTCTAACAGTAAAGAGGTAGCAATATCTATGCTACTCTATCTCATCAAGAAAAATAAACAAGACTAGATATTTCCCAACTCATTCTATGAGGCTATTGTTACCATGATCCTAAGACCAGATCAAGAAAATACACAAATAGAAAATAGCAAACCTACATCCCTTGTGAATATAGCTGCAAAAATTTTAAACAAAATGATAACAAATTGAATCCAACAATACTTTTAACAGTATAATATACTGACCACCTGAGTTTTACCCAAGGAATGAAATGTTTTAGAGTTTGAAAATCAATCAATATAGCTTCACAATATTAACAGAGTAGAAAAAGAAGAAAAACACACATGATTGTCCCAACAGATGCAGAAAAAGCATATGGCAACATCCAAATCTAGTCCTGATGAAAAACTTACAGTTTACTTGGAATAGAAAGGTACTTTCTAGACATGATAAAGTGCTTCTGTGACAAATCTACAGCTAAATTTATATGTAATGAAGAAAGACTGATTACCTTCCCTCTAAGAGAAGCAAGAGGTCAAGACAGTTTACTCTCACCACTTCTATTCAGCATTGTGTGGGAGGTTCCAGCAGGTGCAGTAAGGCAAGAAAACTAAATGAAAGGCATACAGATTGGACAGTGAAAACTGGAACTCACTCTGAGTTTAGCACAGTGCAGGAGACCAGATAAATATACTAAAATTAATTTTATTCTATATGCTAGCCAGACAAAATTTGAAATTGAAACTTAAGTAGATACAATTTACAATAGCACTAAAATATAAAATACTTAAGAGCAAATCTGAAAAATATGGTACAAGGCCTGTACACTCAATATTACAAAACTGATAAAAGATTTCAAAGAAAATCTAAATAAATGGAGATATATGCCTGTTTACAAATTGGAACACACAATAATGTTAAGATGTCATTTCTTCTAAAATTGAGCTATAGGTTTAAAGCAATCTCAGTCAAAATTATAGCAGGTTTTCTACTGTAGAAATCAGCAAGCTCATTCTAAGTTTCGTACAGAAATACAAATTACCTAGAATAGACAAAACAACTTGGAAAAAAAAGATTAAACTTAGATGACTAGGAATATGAGTTTAGGACTTATTATAAGTTACAGTAGTCAATATAGTATGATGATGGTGTGAGGATGAACAGATTGATGAAATAGAATCGCGATTATAGAAATAGACATACATGTACACAGTCAGTTCAACAAGGGTGCAAAGTCAATTTCAAAAAGAAAAAATACAATTCTTGTACTGTATGGGAATAATTGAATATCCATTTATTAAAAAATTGGTGAACTTTGATCCATATCTTTCTCTGCTTTCATGTCCAGCTGAACTTTTATTCAAGAGTTGGGGTTAAATAAGAACTTGCCGACGCACACAAATGCTAAAGGGAATTTTCCACCCACATCCTTTCACAGAAACCACAATTAATTGACTCTTTTAATTAATTAATTAATTAATTAATTAATTAAAGTTTATCTGTAAGTTCCCTTACTAGATTCAGGGTCTTTTCTTTTTCTTTCCTTCAAGGCTTATTGAGATATAACTCACCTACAGTACTGTATTAGTTCAAGGTGTGCAACATACTGATTTGACCACATACATCAGGAAATGATTATCACAATAAGTTTAGTGAACATCCATCATCTCATATAGATCATATGAGATATAGATACAAAACTAAAGAAAAAGAAAAAAATTTTTTTCCTTGTGATAAGAGCTCAGGATATACTCTCAACGACTTTCATATATAACTTATAGCAGTGTTAATTATATTTATCATCTTGTACATTACATACTTAGTACTTATTTATCTTATAACTGGAAGCTTGTACATTTTGACTGCCTTCATCCAAACCATCTCTGGTAGCCACAACTCTGATCTCTTTTTCTATGAGTTTGCTTGCTTTTGATGTATAATTGACCTACACTGTTAGCTCTTGTTGCAAAACATAGTGATTTGATATTGTTATACATTTCAAAATGATCACCACAATAAGTCTAGTTACCATCTGTCACCATACAAAGATATTACATAATTATTGACTATATTCCCCACACTGTACATGTCACACCTGTGACTCATTTATTTTGCAACTGGAAGTTTGTACCTCTTAATCTCCCTCACCAATTTCTTTCTCTTTCTCTATATGTAAAATGTATATCTTTCTCTGTATACGAAAATAAACTCAAAGTGGTATATTGACCTAAATGTAACACCAAAGACCATAAAAATGATTTCTCTCACCAAAGAAAATGTGAGAGAAAATTTTTTGATCCTGTGTTGGGTAAATGTTTCTTAGATATAACACCAAAATTACAATGTATCGAAGAAATAATTGATAAATGGAACAACATTAAAATTAAGAACTTTGGCTCTTTGAACAACAAAGATGAGAAATTGAAAAGAGAAACCACACATGGGGAGAAAATATCTGAAAATTGCACAACTAGTAAGGAAATTGTATCCAGAACATATATAGAACTCTCAAAACTGAATAAGACAACCAACAACCAAATTAAAAAAGCAAAAGATTTGAACACTTTATCAAAGAATATATATGGATTGCAACAAGTACATGAAAAGATGCTCAACACCATTAGACTCTGGAGAAAAGGAAATTAGAACAACAATAAGGTAAGTCTGCACATCTATTAGAAAGTCAAAAGTTAAAATGTAGATGAGATGTTAAAGTGTTGATGAGGATGTATAACAACGGAAATTCTCATACACGGTTGGTACAAATGTAAAATGATACAACGGCTTTGAGAAACAATTTTCCAGTTTCTTAAGTTAAAATTATCATATGACCTAGTCATTTCCTTCTTAGCTATTTACTCAATATAAATAAAGCATATGTTTATACTTGTTCATGAATGTTATTTGTAATAACCGAAAACTGGAAACAATCTGTATTTCCAACAGCAGATCAATGGATACCAAATTATAGAATTTGGTATAGAATGGACTACTACTCAGTAATAAAAAGCAGTGAACTACTGAGTCACTTAGCAGTCTTGATGTATATCAAAATAATCATGCTGGGTGAAAGAAGCCAGACTAAAAAAAGTATATAATGTATGATTTCACTGTATTAAATTCTATAAAATGCAAATTCATCTATAGTGAAATAGAGCAAATAAATGATTTTTGGGGATGGAGGGTGAGGGGAGGAGCAGAGAGAGGGATTACAAAGAGACCTAAAGAAATTTGGGGTGTGATTGCTTATTATCTTGATTTTGGTGATAGTTTCATGGGTATATACACATATCAAATCATCAATTTTAAAATTTAATCATAAGCATTTTATTGATGTTTATTATTCTTAATTAAAGCTGTTAAAAAAGAAAAAGAGTACCACAAATGAAGAAAATAACAGGGGCGTGGGGCGGGGGGGAGTGATCTGCAGACAATGGATTTCTTGCAAGAGAGAATGTGGATAAACATTATTTACGGATTAAACAAAGTTAAGTACACAGGTGTTCTGGGGACAGGATCACACATTGACTAAGGAGAGGGACCCTTTCCATGGGCACTCTGCTTTAGAGGGCTCACATAAGCAAACACACAAAAAACAAATGTACATGTTTGTGTTTATAATATGAAAGCCTAAGAACAAGTTAGATCCCTCCCTAAAAGTTTATTAGAAGAATTCATCTTAAAACTCCAATTAAAATAAACATTTAAAAAAAAGCAAATACTCTAAGTGCAATGGGGTTTGGGCAAATCGCACGGTCTGAGGGAATAGTACCCAAAACATTGTCCTCACTTTAGACACCAGCCACAAGTCTGGGGGCTGCAGGACCACCTTCACTTTGGACCAACTGACTACAAGGTCAGGTATTCCCAGAACCCCACTAGGTTTGAGAATTTGCTAGATAGCTCACAGAACTTGGCACTATACTTACAATTACACTATTCTTTTTTTTTTTTTTTTTAAGTGAGAGTATATAAATTAGAACTAACCAAAAGAAGAGACACAGGGCAAATCTGGGAGGGTTTTGAACATGAAGCTCCTGTTGTTCTCAGGGACAGGTTATCCTCCTGGCATTGCAGTGTGACGATACTCAGAGTATTTCTAGCAGAGAAGTTCACGCTAGTCTTTGGTGTCCAGAATTTTAACTGACGCTCACATACTACCCACATGGCTGACCTTTAGTCTCCAGTACACCCCTTCCTCCAGAGGTTTGGCTAATACCGTCAGTGTCCAGTTTCTCTTGGAAGTCCAAACTAATATGGTGTGGTCTAAAGCTCCCATTACAAATTACATTGTTAGGTTGTCTGGTTGCCAAAACCTCTGATAAACAAAGATGTGCTTATCAGCAACACATTCCAGGAGCTTGGAATCACTTCCCAGTAGCTAAGGACAAAGACCAGACCTCTCTTTGGGTAAAGTTAATTCTTCACTATACATTAAGGAATGCATGAATTTCTGTCACTCAGGATCCAGCCCTTGGCACCAAAGCAAAGCAACCCAATGAGTGTTTACTGTAAGCATCCACAGTCTGTGAACTAACACCATTCTGGCCCCTAGGAAACCTCTGTTTCTCTTGCTCAGTGTTCAGAAGCAAAAGTCAATGTAGTCCGAATGCTGTGAAAATTTTAATTTGTGTGATGCCAAGTTGGAGACTGACAGTGCTTACACGTGCCCTGAGGAATGAGTGGCAGAATTGCCTAAAGAGAAAAAATAAATTCGTGTATCATATCCTTCCATTAAAATAGCATGATTACCATAGTTTCTTGCATAATGAAGTGTCCTTTCCCAGTAGTGCTGAGATCTACTTTATTTTGCTTTTCTTTTTGCTCCATTTTGAGGTTTTGATGACACAAATTAGCGCGATATTCACTGGTATTGCTCATGGCAATGAGGGATATTTTGCAATTTTAAATACTTAACATATTACTTTTTGCAATCGTAAACATATTATTTTCACTTTGTTTTCTGGGATCTAGCCATACCATACTGGAAGTGTGTTATTTGTCCTTTGAACAAGCAAGTAGATGGACATTAAGTGATATAAGAGTATTTAACTAAATTTACAAAGGTTTATGACAAATTTTTTATTTAAATAATTTTGATTTAAATTTTAGATATTTATTGATTATAATTGTATTTTGCCTCTAAATTCTAATAGATAATTTTAAATAATTTAGAAAAATAACTTTTTGGGAAAATGATAAGTATAATTTAGTCATTTTGATTTTTTACATTTACATTTTTAATAAAATATTTTATTTCATATTTTTAAGATTAAGATTATCATATAATAACATTATGTTAAAATGAAAATAAATAAAAGAAAATGTTATGGTCTAAGTGTATAATAATTTATTATATTTCGATTTTATTTTTCCTCCAAGAAAAATGTCAGGTCATCAGCAGAATGCCTACATGCACTATAATAATTTATTTCACTCATCCTTGATATTATTTTGACTATCAGTAATATACAAACCATAGCTTTACACATATTTCTTTAAATATATTTTTATGAATGCATATTTGTAAGGCATAGGGATAAATCATAATTTATTAGCAGTTTGTTAACTTGGTTTATAATCTTTAAAAATTTAGCCATATGCTACATGGGACTCTGTTCATTCTCTTGCTCAGGACCTCATAAATGACAGAGTTGAGCATGTCGGTAGAGATGAGAGTCTAATTGTCCAAGAAATTCCATGGGGAGACTTGGTTCCTGAAGATACAAAGAGCAAAGTGATCTGTGGGGCTCTCATGCAGAATAATCAAGATTAGCGTGTGTATGTCTGTGTGCAAAACAACTTCGAGGCCTCCAGGAGGTATGTGTTCGAGAAAACAAGACAATTTTGTTGAAAAACTGATCAGTGGAAAGGGCACATTATTTTGTGTCAAAAATATGAAGGCAACATATAAACAGAAATATGAAGGCAATTTACTCCGAGAAATATACAGTGCTCACCAGAAAGTCATGGATCAAATAAAAAAAATAGTATGATTTTGAGCAACTAATGGAGTAAGAAGAGAGAATTACTTTTACCACATCAATATCTAAATGCACATGACAGTTTAAGTCAGCAATTTAAATGAGCCTCTCACACTTTGAAAACAGTTCTTTTGAATCTCATCCTAGATTCTTCCTAGTTTCTTTTGGCCTCTATTTCTCACCCTAATGTTCTAGTTTTTAATTTTGTACACTTTCTAGCAAATAGACTGAGGTGAGGGAGGCTGTTGACTAATCTTAGTAAAATATCTCATTTTTGTGATATACACATTACTCTTAAAGGGAGGAAAAATCAATGAAGAGTGAAAAAGTAAAACTGCAGTGGTGGATAATAAAATATTCTGGACAAAATCACAATTTCTCCCTCTTTCACGTTTCTTCCTTAATCTTCAGAATAGATCCTCACAGTGCCTGTGATAAATGCCAATGCAGTTTTAGTTTTACTTTAATTAGTAGTTAGACTATTTATTTCTTACTTTTTGTTTTGTTTTGGTTTTATAATTATGTCTTCATGTTATCAAAAGCATGAGGTTATGCATATGCTAATATATGATATGTATTACAGGCAAATGAGTATACGTGAAGAGGTAGATTTGCTTTTGTGGGTGACAATAGGTTGGTAACATAAGAGTTCAGGAGAAGTAATTGATCCATCAAACCATATCTCTTTGAACGATGTTAATTGTATATGATACATGGAAAGAGTGCTACAAAAGCATTATGTGGAGGACATGTTGAGAAGATGGCAGAAGACTAAGACACAGAGGTCACCTTCCTCCCCACAGATACATCAGAAATACATCTACACGTGGCACTGCTCCTGTAGAACATTCACTGAATGCTGGCAAAAGACCTCAGACCTTCCAAAAGGCAAGAAAATCCCCACATACCTGGGTAGGGCAAAAGAAAAAAGAAAAAACAGAGGCAAAAGAATAGGGATGGGACCTGCACCAGTGGGAGGGAGCTGTGAAGGAGAAAAGGTTTCCACACACTAGAAGCCCCTTCGCGGGCAGAGACTGTGGGTGGCGGAGGGGGAAGCTTCAGAGCCACGGAGGAGAGCGCGGGAACAGGGGTGCGGAGGGCAAAGCGGAGAGATTCCCGCACACAGGATGGGTGCTGACCAGCCCGAGAGGCTTGTCTGGTCACCCGCCGGGAAGGGCAGGGGCTGCTGGGAGCTGAGGCTCGGGCTTCCGTCGGAAGCCGGGAGAGGACTGGGGTTGGGGGCGTGAACACAACCTGAAGGGGTTAATGCACCACGGCTAGCCGGGAGGGAGTCCGGGAGAAGTCTGGAGCTGCCGAAGAGGCAAGAGACCTTTTCTTCCCTCTTTGTTTCCTGGTGCTCGAGGAGAGGGGATTAAGCGCGCCGCTTAAAGGAGCTCCAGAAACGGGCGCGAGCCGCGGCTATCAACGCGGACACCAGAGACGGGAATGAGATGCTAAGGCTGCTGCTGCCGCCACCAAGAAGCCTGTGTGCGAGCACAGGTCACTCTCCACACCTCCCCTCCCGGGAACCTGTGCAGCCCGCCACTGCCAGGGTCCCGGGATCCAGGGACAACTTCCCCGGGAGAACGCACAGGCGCGCCTCAGGCTGGTGCAATGTCACGCTGGCCTCTGCCGCCGCAGGCTTGCCCCGCATCCGTACCCCTCCCTCCCCGCGGCCTGAGTGTGCCAGAGCTGCCGAATCAGCAGCTCCTTTAACCCAGTCCTGTCTGAGCGAAGAGCAGACGCCCTCAGGCAACCTACACGCAGAGGCGGGGCCAAATCCAAAGCTGAACCCCAGGAGCTGTGCGAACAAAGGAGAGAAAGGGAAATCTCTCCCAGCAGCCTCAGAAGCAGCGGATTAAAGCTCCACATTCAACTTGATGTACCCTGCATCTGTGGAATACCTGAATAGACAACGAATCACCCCAAACTGAGGAGGTGGACTTTGGGAGCAAGTTATTTTTTTCCCCTTTTTCTCTTTCTGTGAGTGTGTATGTGTATGCTTCTGTGTGAGATTTTGTCTGTATAGCTTTGCTTTCACCATTTGTCCTAGGGTTCTGACCATCCTTTTTTTTTTTTTTTACTTTTTAAAATTTTTCTTCTTAATAATTATTTTTTATTTTAATAAGTTTATTTTATCCTACTTTATTTTATCTTCTTTCTTTCTCCCTTCCTTTCTTCCTTCCTTTCTTCCTTTGTTCCTTCCTTTATTCCTTCTTTTATTCCTTCCTTCCCTTCTATTTTGTCTCCCTTTTATTCTGAGCCATGTGGATTAAAGGCTCTTGGTGCTCCAGCCGGGCATCAGGGCTGTGTCTCTGAGGTGGGAGAACCAACTTCAGTATAATAGTCCACAAGAGACCTCCCAGCTCCACGTAATATCAAATGGCGAAAAACTCCCAGAGATCTCCATCTCAACACCAACACCCAGCTTCACTCAACGACCAGCAAGCTACAGTGCTGGACACCCTATGCCAAGCAACTAGCAAGACAGGACCACAGCCCCATCCATTAGCAGAGAGGCTGCCTAAAATCATAATAAGGCTACAGACACCCCAAAACACACCACCAGATGTGGACCTGCCCACCAGAAAGACAAGATCCAGCCTCAGCCACCAGAACACAGGCACTAGTCCCTTCAACCAGGGAACCTACTCAACCCACTGAACCAACCTTAGCCACTGCAGACAGACACCAAAAACAACGGGAACTATGAACCGGCAGCCTACAAAAAGGAGACCCCAAACACAGTAAGATAAGCAAAATGAAAAGACAGAAAAACACACAGCAGATGAAGGAGCAAGGTAAAAACCCACCACCCTAACAAATGAAGAGGAAATAGGCAGTCTACCTGAAAAAGAATTCAGAATAATAATAGTAAAGATGATCCAAAATCTTGGAAATAGAATAGACAAAATGCAAGAAACATTTAACAAGGACCTAGAAGAACTAAAGAGGAAGCAAGCAACGATGAACAACACAAAAATTAAATTTAAAATACTCTAAATGGGATCAATAGCAGAATAACTGAGGCAGAAGAACGGATAAGTGACCTGGAAGATAAAATAGTGGAAATAACTACTG
>NC_041215.1:93487252-93488420 GCF_002837175.3 Physeter macrocephalus | reverse complement strand
TTTGAGAAGATAAAGAAAATTGATAAACCATTAGCCAGACTCATCAAGAAAAAAAGGGAGAAGACTCAAATCAATAGAATTAGAAATGAAAGAGGAGAAGTAACAACGGACACTGCAGAAATAAAAAAGATTATGAGAGATTACTACAAGCAAATGTATGCCAATAAAATGGACAACCTGGAAGAAATGGACAAATTCTTAGAAATGCACAACCTGCCGAGACTGAACCAGGAAAAATAGAAAATATGAACAGACCAATCACAAACACTGAAATTAAAACTGTGATTAAAAATCTTCCAACAAACAAAAGCCCAGGACCGGATGGCTATACAGGCGAATTCTATCAAAGATTTAGAGAAGAGATAACACCTATCCTTCTCAAACTCTTCCAAAAGATAGCAGAGGGAGGAAGACTCCCAAACACATTCTGTGAGGCCACCATCACCCTGATACCAAAACCAGACAAAGACGTCACAAAGAAAGAAAACTACAGGCCAATATCACTGATGAACATAGATGCAAAAATCCTCAACAAAATACTAGCAAGCAGAATCCAACAGCACATTAAAAGGATCATGCACCATGATCAAGGGGGGTTTATTCCAAGAATGCAAGGATTCTTCAATATACTCAATTCAATCAATGTGATACACCATATCAACAAACTGAAGGAAAAAAACCATATGATCATCTCAATAGATGCAGAGAAAGCTTTTGACAAAATTCAACACCCATTTATGATAAAAACCCTGCAGAAAGTAGGCATAGAGGGAACTTTCCTCAACATAATAAAGGCCATATATAACAAACCCAGAGCCAGCATTGTTCTCAATGGTGAAAAACTGAAACCATTTCCACTAAGATCAGGAACAAGACAAAAACTCTTAGAGGAAAACATAGGCAGAACACTCTATGACATAAATCACAGCAAGATTCTTTTTGACCCACCTCCTGGAGAAATGGAAATAAAAACAAAAATAAACAAATGGGACCTAATGAAACTTAAAAACTTTTGCACAGCAACGATACCATAAACAAGACCAAAAGACATCCCTCAGAATGGGAGAAAATAGTTGCAAGTGAAGCAACTGACAAAGGATTAATCTCCAAAATTTACAAGCAGCTCATGCAGCTCAACATTAAAAAAACAAACAACCCAATCCAAAAA
>NC_041215.1:93464132-93487014 GCF_002837175.3 Physeter macrocephalus | reverse complement strand
GGTAGGATGGGAATAAAACACAGACCTACTAGAGCATGGACTTGAGGATATGGGGAGGGGGAAGGGTAAGCTGTGACGAAGTGAGAGAGTGGCATGGACATATATACACTACCAAACGTCGGGTGGATAGCTAGTGGGAAGCAGCCGCATGGTACAGGGAGATAAGCTAGTTGGTTTGTGACCACCTAGAGGGGTGGGTTAAGGAGGGTGGGAGGGAGGGAGACGTAAGAGGGAAGAGATATGGGAACATATGTATATGTATAACTGATTCACTTTGTAAAGCAGAAACTAACACACCATTGTAAAGCAATTATACTCCAATAAAGATGTTAAAAAAAAAAGCATTATGTGTACATAGGGAAAACCTTTATATGAGAAAACTGAACTTTTCAATTCCTGAGAGAAATTAGAACAAAACCAGAAGCATTGAGGGTTAGAGAAATTGAGAAGAGGTCATGATTATTTTTCATAAATTCTAGAAATAATATAGAAAAAACAGGAGCTGTATCTGGACATGGATAAAATGTGATCAGCAATTTTGGCAGGGATTTTTTCTTAGGTATATAAAGGAAGACTGTACAGTTATAGAGAAAAGACCAATTAAATAAACATAAGTGACTTAAAATTTAATTCCGAGCTTAGGCAAAATTTTTGAAATTCCAAATAAATATCTACATTGAGGGAAAAATTCTCTGTGTCTTTGCAGTTCAGTTCACCAATTTCTACCAATGTTTTCAGCATTATAAATACAAGGGATTCAGAAAAACTCTTTAATACTCATTTTTCCTGAGGCTATCTTGCATAAACATGTTAACATTATTGTGTTTTTTTAACATGAAATTAAATTTTAAATCGGTGTTATTTTTGACTATGTTCATACCTCAGCTCATACCGATTATGAATATAAGGATATATATACACATGTAAATACAATGGTTCACAACAGATTCAAGTCATGCAATGATACTAAGCAAAATTAGAGAAATAATACCAAGTGACTGAGCTTATTATATTGGAAAGCTGAAACCTACCTATATAAATTCATTTCTACTGAACATTCAAAAATTCAGTCTTATGATCATGGATTCTAACTTGTTCGTATTTTGATATGAGTGTTTCCTATTAGATTTTCCCGGATAACGAATGCCAGGGTTCAAAGCACCCTTCACTGTAAGTCTTAGGAATCCCTGGGTTTGAAGGCTGTCTGTGCCATTTTCTAGATAAGCAATGTTAGATAAATCACTGATGGCTCTAATACCCTCGTTTCCTCATCTTCAAAGGGAGGATGGTGACACACTTGTTTGCCCAATTATATCTGGCGATTTGTTGAAACAAGTAGGTACAGCACGTTTAGAGAATACAAAACAATAAACACGGGCTTCCCTGGTGGCGCAATGGTTGAGAGTCCGCCTGCCGATGCAGGGGACACGGGTTCGTGCCCCGGTCCGGGAAGATCCCACATGCCGCGGAGCGGCTGGGCCCGTGAGCCATGGCCGCTGAGCCTGCGCGTCTGGTGCCTGTGCTCCGCAATGGGAGAGGCCACAACAGTGAGAGGCCCGCATACCACAAAAAAAAATAAAAATAAAAAAATAAACACACAAGTGTTTATAAATTAAATTTGCTATTGCCAATATTTAAAAAACACGATTGTATGCATTTAACTAGGTAGAGTTCTCTTTTCATGTACAAAATAAAACATTTTACTAAATTAGGCAAAGTTTTAAAGGAGAGTACTGTAGATTTGGAGGGTTCCTTAGGAATCAGTCATTATTAAAAACTCACTCTGGAATTCCCTGATGGTCCAGTGGTTAGGGCACCAGGCTTTCATTGCGGGGGGTCCAGGTTTGAGCCCTGGTCGGAGAACTAAGATCCCACAATGTGGAGCTCATGCTATTGAAACTATTTCTGAGCTACATGCCATTTTGAAGATATGGACATTTCATAACTCTTTCTACAAACTTTCAATTAATTTGAAGGCCTGAATATATTTCTAACAAGTAACTCATTTAATGGAAATGAATTTTTTTGTAATTATTTTTTTCTCTAAAGAAAGAATATACTAGATATAATGAAATGTGGCCTTAGGAAAAGAAGCAGTTGGTTTTCATTGCTGGGCAAGTTCATAAAACTATATTAATAACCACATGTTTCACATTGAAAATCACCACGTTAAGATGTTCCTTTACACAAATCTGTACAGAACAGCTCTGTGGCAGGCAGCAAAATAGACTACCAAAGATGTCATATCCTAGTTCCCCAGAACCTATGAATAAGGTGGTTTCCATGGCAAAAGAATTAAAGAAGCAGATGGAATTCAGGTTGCTAATCAGTGAGATTATCTAAAATAGGGAGATTATCCTGGATTATCTGCATGGGCCCAGGGTAATCACATGGGTTCTTAAACGTGGAAGAGAGAGGCGAAAGAGTTAGTATCACAGTGATATCATGTGAAAAAGATTCCACCAGCCACTGCTGGCTTTAAAGATGAAAGGAAGCCACAAATCAAGAAATGCAGGCAGCCTCTAGAAGCTGGAAAGAGCAAGGAAATATTTTCCTCTAGAGCCTCCTGAGATGAATGCAAGCTGTCTGGATTTTAGCCTGTGAGACCCATTTTGGACTCCTAATCTCCAGGATTGTAAGCTAATAAATGTGTGTTGTTTTAAGCCACGAAGTTTGTGGTAATTTGTTATAGCAGCAGTAGAAAACTAATACAATCTCCATACTTTCAATCAATATAAAAGACTGTGGCTTTGCCCACCAGGACATTATCATTATCATCCTGGGCTTTGATGTTACATGAATGAATGGATGGAAAGACAATTTTCCTTAAGTCACAGAATAAACTAAATATTCTCTGTACCTGTCAAGACTAAAATAGTTACCTCAAATTAAAATGTATGAGCCAAGCAAAATAGACAAAAATGGCAATTAATCGATATCACTTCAGAAATCTGTTAATTTATTAACTAACAGGAGCATTATACCTAGTGCTCTTGCTTAATAGTTTTGGTGGATTTTGGCAAAGGGTCTTTAGTAAACATGGGAAGAAGTCTTGACTTTTAATGAAAAATAAATCTTGCTGTCACCTCCCAACTGGACAGAGATCTGTTATTGTGACACTTGCAATTTGTTTAGAACTTCCATGATGCTTCTCTTTGCCAAATACAACATTATTATTATTATTATTACCACTACGACTACTTTAATGCCTCAATTACCCATAGAAAGCCATAATGTTTTTCCTTTGAGTTTTTTTATATGAAAGTCAAGAGCACCATTAAAGTTTGTAAAATTCTCCAATTAGCTTATTTAAAACTAAGTGGTTTATTTTGGAACAGTGTATATATTTTTGAAACATTCTAAAACCTTAACAAGACAAAGAAAACAACAGGAGGCCCTCTGCACCCACTAGTCATCACCACCAAAGACTGAGTTTTTAACTGACACTCTGAATGGAAATATATTAACTTTTCATTCTTTTATCCAGAAGTCATGACTACCACCGCCAATGTGCAATACGTGCTCTGACCACTGTACTCTTGACCTCATATGGCATCTGTCCTCAAATGAAATGGAAGCATTTACAAGGGAACTAGAAATGTGTGTCATTAGGATGTGACAGCCAAGGAGTGTTTTTTTTGGGGGGGGTGGATGGAAATGTTGTTTATTCCAAAAAACATACCCTTTGCTATTGTAGAAATAGCTCTTAAAATTTTTCACATAAAAAGTAGGACATATTGAGAATATCTTTCATATGGGTTGGATATATTTGTATATAGGTCAATTTTTATACTCATTTCCAAAGAAACCAGCAATTTGCCAACCCCTCCTGAGATTTGCACCTCAAACAATACTTTCTTAATGAAATATAGTTTAAAAATTTGGAATTTTATCTGTGTAGAAAACCAGTTGGTCTAGGTAAACTAGAACTGGTGATTAGATTTTTTTTAAATTAATTAATTTATGGCAGCACTGGGTCTTCGTTGCTGCACGCGGGCTTTCTCTAGTTGCGGCGAGCAGGAGCTACTCTTCATTGTGGTGCGCGGGCTTCTCATTGCAGTGGCTTCTCTTGTTGCAGAGCACGGGCTCTAGGTGCGTGGACTTCAGTAGTTGTGGCACACGGGCTCTAAAGCGCAGGCTCAGTAGTTGTGGTGCAAGGGCTTAGTAGCTCTGCTGCGTGTGGAGTTATCCCGGACCAGGGCTCGAACCCGTGTCCCCTGCATTGGCAGGCGGATTCTTAACCACTGCACCACCAGGGAAGTCCCTGGTGATTCGTTTTTACTGTATTTTTTCATGAAGGATGAGAATTCCAGAACATTCATGTCTATTCTCTTGATTTGATAATATATCCAGTGTTTGAAGTGTCGCATTACCATTCCCATATCCCCTATTATCAAGTTTACTAGGTAGTAATAAGATTTTAATGAGTTTGGTTACACTTTCTCATTCTATTCTGACTATTGAATTCTATATAATTCACTCTCTTCAGCCATATTGAATTATATATAAAGTCATATATAGTACCTTCTAGTGAAGTAAGATGAGCTATAATGAAGAATGCTAAGAAAAAAAAATGGATTAGAGAAAACCAGCCTCTGCGAGGCTATACTAGTGAATATGAGAATAAATTAAATGCAACTTTCCAAAAAGTCGAAAAAAAAGTATAGTATCAGAGTTTGAGGTCTACATTGAAAGAAGTAATATATAGCATAAAATATGAATCACTTTTCTTTACCTAACCAGTCTCCTCCCTCTTCCAATAAAATATGTAGATTCAATTTTACTTTTCTAACTCTAATTTCACTTTAGCGCTGGCTGGCCTCATATGCTTACGTTTTCCATACATAAAAGGAAAGATTAAAAGAAAGAGTTTACTTTTATTGGGGAACATTTCTGAAAGATTTTCAACCAGTGAAAGATAATTCAGTTCAAAGTTAGAAAGGAAAATATAATAATCAAGAAGCTGGCACTGGTCCACAGGAAAGGATTGTTCATGAGCCCACATGACTGGAACATTTAGAAGAGATGGAAGCTGTGGGTGGAAAGCCACTGCTTACATTAAATAAAGTGGGTTTTGGCACTGCTTTAAACTTGATGTCAAACTCCCTGTCTGTACACGTTTGTCTTCCCAGACAGTCAGTTTCACCGAGGGCAGCACAGTGAGGGTGGGTGCAGGGGAGCCAATTGCAGCTTTCTCCTTCGAACTTGCCAGCTCCCTGGAGGGGATTGTTAGCGGTCCAGCTGAGTCTCGTCACAGCCATGGAAAAAAGACCTCAGTCGATAGTCTGATCCTGGGAACAAAGTCCTAAGAGACTCAAATGCCTTCTACACTAAAAATCTTACTTTGTTGTATATATTTTGTGTTGACACTTTATACCTCTTTAAATTCATACTTTTAAAATCATTTTCTTGAAATCAATATGTACTCCATTTAATGTTGACATCATATTGAAAAAATACTGTTCACAAATATGTGTTTGTTAATTTCTTGTCACTGGAAATTAGTATAGTATGCATTGAATTTCTTATATTCAAAAGACTTTGGGAAATTTAGACCATGTCTAGGTGTTAAACAACTTGCAAGAAAATGTTTTAGTGGGTAATACTTAATTATATCTTGGGAAATAGGATAACTGGGATGTATTTCTTAAAATATCTGCCCTCATTTCAGAATAAGATGCTAATACTTATTTCCTTTAACATTTAGTGAAAATGTTCAGTATAATGAGTAGCAAACCTCATGCCTATAAAATCTGAGATCCTGCATTCCTATTTAGTTGTATTTGTTTCCACCAGTTAGAGTACCTTAAGTTCCCTGTTATCACGAAACTCTAGACAAATGAGCTTCTCTGTTTCAATTTTCAAATTCTAAACTAGAATTTATTCTGATTCTTATATAATATGTAAATAAGACATCTTAAAACACAGATTTTTGAGAAAATAAACATTAAATGAACACATCAACACATATATTTTCCTGATATGACATCAAATTGTTGCTTTTTATTTTAAAACTCCATTTTTTTTGAGGCATAGTAAAAGGAAAAATAAAAGGAGAAAAATAGAGAAAAAGAGAAAAGGAAAAAGGAGGGTAAGAAAAGAAACGGGGGAGAGTATGATTGAATACTGCTTCTACTGGAGATGTGTATAAACCTGTTCATTATTTTTCACATCCCATATCATTTTCTCCAAGCTTTCCAAACAAAACAATAGAGATAATTTGCACTAACTCCAAATGGCACCACTTTTACATTACTGTGCTCTAAGTTGTGTACAATTATGTATTTAGAGGTTAGGGTAGGTGGGTGGAGATTAGGACTCTGGAGACTGAATAACCATAGGGAGGGGAAGCAGAAAGTTTCAAAAAACAAAATTTCAAAATGTTGCCTTGCTCCAGATCTGTATATCTTGTTCTTCTTGTATACTTATGGCTACTGCATTTTGGAGGGATATAGAAACTTGACTAAAATCATGATTTTTTTTTGCTGAGAATTTCACGCAGAATCTGGACATTTTTAACTTATCTACAAAGTTGTTGAGTTTTAATTTATCAAAGTATCAAATGTTGTTAAGCAATTGACCTGGTACAGTAATCAGGGTAGGGCTTCCCTGGTGTCGCAGTGGTTGGGAGTCCGCCTGCCGATGCAGTGGACGCAGGTTCGTGCCCCGGTCCGGGAGGATCCCACATGCCACGGCGTGGCTGGGCCCGTGAGCCATGGCCACTGAGCCTGCGCGTCCGGAGCCTGTGCTCCGCAACGGGAGAGGCCACAGCAGTGAGAGGCCCGCGTACCGCAAAAAAAAAAAAAAAAAAAAAAAAATCAGGGTAGATTACCTTAGGTTGCAAAACAAAGAGTCACCACACTTTAGTGGTTTAAAAGAGAAGAAATATACTTCTTTTTCATGTTACATGTGTTATCCAGGTTGGCAAAGGGCAAGCTGCTCATCGGAGTTGCTCAGAAGACCACCTTGATCAAGGTGTTGTCATCTGAACCTGAGGTTTCAGGCTTAGGCATGGTAGGATCAAAGAACCCGGAAAATTGAATTTCTTAAGTGCTTCTGCTCAGGAGTGACACATCACTTTCATTCACATTCCATTGGCCGAAACAAGTCCCACAGCAATGCATAACTTAGAGTGAATCTTCGTGGAAGGAGAGGAGAACCAGAAATTTCTGGGAATAATAGTAGTATTTATCACAACTTGCTTTCTTTTGAGCAGCAAGTATTATGTTCACTTTCCTTCCCACATGAGTATTTAGCCATCATCACCTCAAAAAAGAAAATCCAAAAGTCTATTCCAGTCATGGTACGGAATTTAAAATCCAGATCTCTGAGTAATGTGCATTGGTTTATTCATCAGGTCATAATGTGGCTTCCCTTGATCTGGAGAATAGTGAGCTAAAAGGAGCTAAAATGCCCCACCTTTCCAACCAGATACACCCATAATATGCAATGGTGGAAAAGAAAAACAAACAAAAATTACTCCCATTCAGAAAGAGGAAGAATGGGGGACTTTCTACAGACTCTGGCTCACAGCAATTCTAAAATTCCAATGGGAAGATATTATGAGACTCCCTTCCCTGGGGGTATGGAATGTTCCTTGTTTATGCCCTGATTCTATTCCTTGGGGGAACTTTGTTCATTGTTTTTTAAGTTACTAGCTAGACCCTCTGGGAGAGTATTCCTTTTCCAATATATTCCTTGGCCACATCTTAAGTGGACACTGGGGAATATGCATTTCTGCTTTCTTAACTCATTTCCTGCCTATATATGGTTGGGTGCCCAAAGAGCATTTAAAGTCTGGAAGAGGAACAGACTCCTCAGAAACTCAGTAAGATTATTATCTCTCTGCTTTTAGTCAGCTCCTTGGGCCAATAACCAGACCAATGGTATTTTTTAAGACATAGTTCCCAGAACTGCTACATTACTTAGTTTTCTCTTCCATGTTCTCTCTCTCTCTCTTTAGTGTCAGGTACTTTGAGGCCTGGGATCTAATAATTTGTTTTCCTAACTTAAAGGACTTAAGAACTTGATACTCCTAATTTGCTCCTGACCCAGAGGTAATTTAATCAATTGAAAGGTTTTAATGGATTTTGATCTCACAAAGCATTTCTCAATCTTATCTTTCACAGTTTGAGATGGAAAAGTAGTTTCTGGACTCATTCTATTCCCCTTTTTGTCTCATTTGGAAACTGGCTAGTTCTTTTCTGAGTTCATTTGTATCTTGCAGTTTATTCCCAAACTATCCAGTGGTAACCAAAACACATAACCAACATTTTGCTTTCCAATATACTCCCCTAGAGCTACAAGTGCATGGGGAACATGATCTACCTTCCATGTTATTATAGGTCTTAGCAAATATTTCACCATGCTGTAGAGCACAAATCTCCATCTTCTCAGTTTCCAGTACTTTTCCCCACCAGCAGCTATTAGATCCCTAAGACAGTAAGACATATTTTAGGTTTTTATTAGGGAATCAGCATGCTTTAGGTACAACTTTCATATTCATCAAGATAATTAATGGATAACAAATAACCCAGAAGCTTCAATGGTTTAAAGCAACAGAGGCACAAGGCAGTTGCCTTCCTATACACCAGCAATTAATAATTGGAATTTGAAATTAAAGAAAAATAGCATTTACAATAGCACCAAAACGAAAAATGAAACAATTATAAATCTACAAAATATGTACAGAATCTCCATGTGGAATACTGCAGATTATTGATGAAAGAAATCAAATAATATTTAAGTAAATGGAAAGAAAAGATATTTCCATGTCCATGAATTGGAAAATTCAACAGTGTTAAGATGTTAGTTCTTTCCAGCCTGATCTAAAGATTAAACATAATCCCAATCAAAATCCCCACAAGCTTTTCTGTAGACATAAAAAAAAAATTCTAAAATTTATGTTGAAAGGTAAAGGGACTAGAATAGTCAACACAATTCTGAAAAAGAAAAATAAAGTTGGAGTGTTCTCAATACCAGATGTATTATAAAGCAACCAGAATCAAAACAGTCTGTTATTGACAAAAAATAGACATATTGACTAATGGTACAGAATAGAAAGCCCAAAAGTAGACCCACACAGATAGAGTTAACATATTTTTGACAAAAATTCAAAGGTATTTCAATGAAGATAGGCTAGTCTTTTCAACAAATAGTGCTGAAATAATTGCATGCCCTTATGCAAAAATATGAACCTACATGCAGATCTCACACCTTACACAAAATCAACTCAAAACGGACCAAAGATATAATGTAAAATGAAAAGCTATAAAACTTCTAGAAGCAAAATAAGAGAAAATCTGCGTGACCTTGTATTTGGTTATGAATTTTTAGATACAACATCAAAAGTACCATTCATAAAAGAAAAAAAAGTACTTTATTAAAACTAAGAACACTCGCTCCATGGAAGATACTGTGACGAGTGTAAAGAGACAAGCTAGAGGTTGAGAGAAAATATTTGCAAATCACATGTTTGATAAAAGACTCAAATCTGGAATAGGCAAAGAACTCATAAAACAACAGATTTATTTTATACTTATGTTACATTTCAATGCAGATTGGTAGGGGTTTTGTTCATCATGGTCACTCAAGGAATAAGACTAATGGAGCCTTTGCTGTTCACAGGAGACAGGGTTCCCCCATCAGCTGAAGAGAATATGGAGAATCGGACAACTTTTAAGTGTTCTCACTAATAATTGGTATGCCACTTCTGATCATCTTTCATGGGTTAAAGAAGATAATATTACCTGAGGTGTGCCCTCAGAAGAAAACTTCCAGAAGAAAACACTGGAAATTTTTTTCCAGTAAACTAGTAAATATTCCATATCAGGTTACTTACATATGCACAGACAGCTGAGAGGCCATTTAGATGATATTTATTGAATACTGCATAAGTAAAAGTAGATATTTCATGGTATAGGAAACTAACTACTTCCCATCTTTGCAGGAAATTGAGTCTAAAACATTAAAGCATTCAGCTTTCCTTTTAGGTGTTGGATTGTAATTTAATCATTAGATGCTCATCTTAGAAAATCATAAGACCTTTAAGAAGGCAGAAAGATGAAAGAAAACAAATACACCTTTTGAAAGTGACTTCTGCATTGAAGGTCATTAGAAACAAAACAATTTTAGAGGAATGTCTAATAAAACCATGTAAACCTTGGTGGTTTCCTCTAAAGTAGCCGAATTCTTTGGTTCAGTTAGACGTCTCAAGTGAACTTCAAGACAATGAAAACATGAGAAGACCACATGAGGGGTTTCCTGAGTCAAAGTAAAACCATCACATTCAACCAAGTTATAGAAGTTTTTATGTTCAAAGAACTTTCATTTGAGAAATACAAATTATTCAAATTTTATTCATTTCCATAGATTTTTAAAATAAAAAATTAATTTACTATCACAAACAACTGTCATTTAAATAGGTCAGTACCTCTAAATATTTATGCAAGTTTTGGTGGTCTTACTTCTTTGGGAAGTTTCCAACTTTTAGTTAAATTCAGTACAGAAGTAGATAATGAAAATTTTTCTCTATCAACGAAGAGTGTAAACCTATCATTGGAATAAAATACATCAATAATACATAAATGTCTAGTATCTGAGGGGCCAAATGGAGTGGTCAGGAAGTATGCTTCTCCAGCTTTGTGAACTTGACTGATGAAAGAAAGCAAGTTCAATGCATATTAGTAGCTAAGCACAAATTTAGAAAAAAAAAATCACTAATTGCTAATCAATTTGATGTTTCTTTTTCCATTTTAGTACAATCAAGAATCACAGGCAACCACTACATAAAATGCTGTTTCTTTTTTTTTCCTTACAATAATCAGTTTTTTAATTTTGTTTTTATGGTTAGTTCTATCACAAATTATTGGCCTGAAAAGAACAAACTGACAAGACATTTCTATAGATCTCAATTAAAACAAAAACAACAACAAAACAAAAAACAGATTAAAGAAACCCCAGCTAAATCTGAAAAGAATATTGAAGTCTGTGGTTTCTGCGTGATAAATTGTGGGAACAAGGGATAAACAACATCTCAGAGTTATAAACTATATGCTCTTTGAAATAAATGGCATATTGAATGTTGCCTTGGATATTCAGAGTATTTCAGGGTTTAAAAAGGCTCACAAGCAAATTTACCCACAAAACAGTTGTTGCTTATTAGTTTTTCAAATGAATTTCCAAGAAATGAATATTGTTTTAGTTCACTAAGTTTGTACTTGCTCCAATACATGTTTTCATGTTGCCATTTTCTCTCCTATTAACTCAAAGTTATAACAGAGAAATATCCTCATACAAATTTCCGCAAATACATGTGAATATAATGGGTTTCTTTATATATTGTAGCCAATTCTTTTTTTATATAGCCAATTTTCTTAAAATTGAAAAAAACAGCATCTATCTCAAAGGGTTTTTATGAGAATTACATGAATATATATATCAATATATAAAATATATCATATATATATATAGAGAGAGAGAGAGACAGAGAGAGAGAGAGAGAGAGAGAGAGAATAGATCCTGGTATATAGTTAAAGTAAAAGTAAAGGCTGGATAACTGTTAGTAATTATTATAAAATGTATTGTCTGATATTCAAGAAATTGTTAAGACCATTTCTTTTCCATCTTTCTATCTAGACTTCCTTTGTATTGATGGCCCAATCTAGAACAAATCAAGTTCTAAAACACTTTAGGAATGCTTTTCTCCTGGTCTTGATATTATTGCAGTTGATGTTGTCATTCTCTTCATTGTCATCATTTTATTCAAACTATGATCCCTTCATTTCTCACCTATCTGCATGCATCCAGGAATTATACATCACCCAAAGGCAAGATCAGTTTCACACGTTGTTATAAGTTGCCTTAGAAAGAAGTGATATCATTAATCTTCCTTTGAGCTCATATGGTATTTACCATATTCTTGAAATTTAGAAAGGTCTCTAATCAAGACCAAATTGGTTGTCTTAATATAAACTGTGTAACAATCAAAATTATTATCTGTTGGTAAATATTTTTTGAAAGATTGAGGGGCACAATTTAATAACTTTATTCCTTGCTCAGTTCTGATTATCTGATGGTTTCAAAATTGACTTTGCCTTTGTATCCTTTCCCATCTACTTCCATAGATATATAATCATAGTATAGCTACAGTAACATTCCAGAAAATTTTTTTGAGTAAATATTCTATGGGAAAACTATTTGCAGTGTAATTTCTCAAAAGATTGTTCTTTTGTACCTGCATCTCCCACCTATTAGATAAGTATGGTTTCCTTTTATCTCGGTAGGAGGTGATAAGGTAAATATTCATCCTTCATTTTTATTTTATTTTATTTTAAAAAAATATTTATTTATTTATTTGGCTGCACCAGATCTTAGTTGCAGCACACAGGATCTTTGCTGCGGCGTGCGGGATCTTTTTTGTTGTTGTTGTTGTGGCATGAGAACTCTTAGTTGCAGCATGTGAGATCTAGTTCTGTGACCAGGGATGGAACCTGGACCCTCTGCATTGGGAGTGTGGAGTCTTAGCCACTGGACAACCATGGAAGTCCCCTTCATTTTATTTTGTTAAGTCAGAGAGAGGAAGAAAATTGAGGTTTCTATTAGAGCTAGTGATCACTGGACAAAGTCTATTCTTGTGGATTGTTATCTCTGCTGCCTGTGTAGGCAACCATGTTACAGTTTGTGACCTCACCTCTCTCTTGCCTCAGGGATCCAGTGGCAGCCATCCTTAGGCTGGTTACTGGTCTTAACAATGGACTGCTGAAATAGTGTACTAATCCAGTCAGGTTCCCTCTTACAACTCTGGATCAGACTATGGAAATAATTTACCAATTAAGTAAAAGGACAAAACTTGAAAAAATGCTATACATGTGAGCATAGCACATATATAGATAAAACTAAAATTATGAGAAATCAGAGGAAATCAGTTGTGAAAAATGCATTAAGAGAAAAATCCTGTAGCTCATGAGAGAAACAGCATGGCTGCTAAGATTCCCTGGATACTTACCACCATTCTAATTCCCATTATAGTCCTTCCCTTGTCATCTCTAACAACTTCAAGAAGTTTATTTATGTGTTTTTATTTTTTAACTACAGCATGTATAAATTATTGTATAAGGGATAATATGCCTCAGTAGGGACAACAGATAGTGTGCGTGAATTTCACTAATTTTCACTATCTGGAGGAAATGAAGACTAAGAACAAATTTCATAATGATGAATTGTTCAGTACAGAATGTATTACAAAAGGCCTTTTTGGAATGGCTTAGCAGTAAAATGGTTTATCATGTGGGAGAATAGATTTATGTTTGCTAAGGAAAGTATGAATAAATGCCATAGCACAGCTGTCTCATAAAAAATATGTTTTATTTATTTTTGAATGATAGTTTTATGTATAACATGTATCTATAATTGTTAGCTTTACCTAAAGAAAATTGAGGCCGAGGTGGAATGGATTAGTTTTGTATTTCTGTTTAACAAATTACCACAAACTTAATGGATTAAAACAATGTCCATTTATTAGTTCAGTTTTGTCAGACACAAGTCTGGTCTGGTGTGCCTGGGTTCTCTGCTCAGGGTGTCACAAGCTGAAATCATGAAATTTGTTGGTTAAATTCTTATCTGGAGGATCAGTGGAAATATTACTTCTAAGCTCATTCTAGTTCCTTGGTGTTGAAGGGCTGAGGTCTTCATTCCCTTGCTGTCAACAGAGACCTACTCTCAGCTCCTAGAGGTCACCCACATTCTTTGTCAAGTGGTCTCTTCCATCTTCAAACATGCAATGGTTGGATTTTGAATTTCTGACTTCCTCTTCTGTAACTAGCCTCAGAAAACTCTTGGCTTTTCTTTTCTTTTTTTTTTTTTAATTTGTCTGCGCCACATGGCTTGTGGAATCTTAGTTCCCTAACCAGGGATTGAACTCGCGCTCTCTGCAGTGAAAGTGCAGAGTCCTAACCACTGGACCACGAGGGAATGCCCAGAAAACTCTTGGCTTTTAAAAGATTCTTGGGACTAGGTCAAGCTCACCTCAATAATCTCTCTTTATTTGAGTCAATCATGACATTATAACGTAACCTAATCATAGGAGTAATAGCTGTTTTATTCACAATCCTAGGGATTAGGATAGAATATTTTGGGAGACATCTTAGAATTCTTTCTACCACAGTGATATTTTTACATGGATCTCTAGATACAGACAGGTCTGTTAATACCTATATAATTAGAGTATTAGAATGTGATTTCTACATATTTGTAAATTAGTTCAATATTTAATATTATAAGATCAAGGGAAATGAAATATAGCGTATATATTATAAGTAAAGAAATAAATGCAATGTAAATAGGGAAATCGGGTACCTAGTACTCATTTCTGGCAATTTAATCAAAACTACAGAGAAAAGATTTCAATTAACCTACTTATGGGTTTGAAAGACATAATGAGACATTTTAATTATTTAATTAAACATCTACTCAAGGAAAAATTGTTTGATGATCTATACTGTATTCACTATATACAAAGAATTTAGCTGAAGTCTGTACTACACAGAAGGAAACAAATTTAATTAAAAGTGACAACCTTGTTACTTTGAGTACCATCTATTGTTTGCAACTGAGAAAATTACATTTATATTATAATTAGGGATTGAAGAAGAAAGTACAAGAAATTCTCAATCTACACCTCTTTATTTAACTGTTGAGGAAACTGACCCAGAGAGATTGTGATTTGCCCAAGAAGATATAGTCATTTGATGGCGGAATTGAGACTACAGTTCCTATCTCTGATCCCAGAACTTTGTTTCTTTTGCTACTCCTTAACATGACTGACATTCTCATTGTCTCTTATGCCATCATCCCAACTGGATTCGAAGCACGAGTGTGAGAATCTGTTTAGTCCCTTCCTCTGCTTTGAAAATAACTGAAGAAGTAGTCACTGTAAACCAAATTAAAAACTGAGTCCATTTAAAATAAAAATTAAAAGAACAGCATGACTAACAATGTGCCTGGTTATGACAGCTAGACATAGCAAGAAACACAAGATTTGAGTCAAGAACACAGTATACAAGCCTTGACTCTGCCACTGACTGACTTCGGACACAGATATTGGCACTTATCCCCATGAACAATTATGAAAGTATGAAGGAAAGATGAAAGATTAAATATGATATTAAGCTTCAGAATGAAACTTTCAAAAATGGACTTAATTTTATGCTTAACTCTGATATATTTATCATAATATAATTCACATCATTTCTCTGCACATTGGTGATAGCTAGGATTAATTCTTACAGTTCTCTTTAGTTGGTAAAGCCCTTTTTTGGTCAGAATCAACCTTATTCCATTAACTCTGGTTTGCAGAAGATGATAGCCAGCAGTGTTGGAATTATTCATGTGGACTATGGGCAGGGATTTTGGTATCTGGACTCAACTTTAATGAATTTGAGCCAAGGAAAACACTTCATCAAAATCAAAGGACTCCAGATTTATTATTTCTTTTTTTTTAATTTAATAGAGCTCTTAAGTATAAAACAAAGAACTTTCATTGCCACAAAAGGCCTACTTCATCATAATTATAAAGCATACTCTCTCAAATGAAAAGTTGTACATTTTAGAAACATTAAAATCATCATTCAGGATGTTCCTCAAACCAGTTATAGAATTGTGGGGCTGGAGAGAATCATAGAGATCATTCATCCCAACCTGGTTATTTTACAGGTGGGGAAACAGATACACAGTTTAATTTATGGATGAAGGTCTTGAAAACCCAGGACACATCCTCCAGGTTTAACATATTTTGTATCACATCATGCAACTTTTCAAGTACACATAACTTTCATTTTTTGATCTGAAAATATCCTGCAGTTTAGGATTGAGGAACTGAAATATTAATCATTCTCCTCTAAGACATTCTAAGTCTTTCTAAAGTAGTTACTGTCATTATTATCGATCTTGAAATTAGCTTAGCTTTTACTTTTTTTTTTTTTTGCGGTACGCGGGCCTCTCACTGTTGTGACCTCTCCCGTTGCGGAGCACAGGCTCCGGACGCGCAGGCTCAGCGGCCATGGCTCCTGGGCCCAGCCGCTCCGCGGCATGTGGGATCTTCCCGGACCGGGGCACGAACCCGTGTGCCCTGCATCGGCAGGCAGACTCTCAACCACTGCGCCACCAGGCAAGCCCCCAGCTTTTACTTTTTAAGGTGTATCAATGAAATAACTGTATTCTTCAGGCTTTTCTACAAAAGAGTTTTTTAAACTTAATTGCATATTGAAATCAGCATGGAAGCTTTAAGAAATACAGGTCCTTGCATCTCACTTTCAGAGATTTTGACTTATTTAATCTGAGATGTGATCTGGGTGGGATTTTTAAAAAAACTCCCTAGATGATTCCATTGTAAGGCTAAAATTGAGAACCACTGCAAGATCAACAAAGTAGGGAGGGTTGGTAGCAAGAATCTAAGCTATCGGGTAATACAATTCTGGTGTCTTTCTTCCGTACCTTGTGAGTTCCTTTATTAATTGATCAGAATATTAAATGGAGAATTGGCACATTTTGCTCCTACTTTTACAAGTGTTTTTTGTCTACTAAAAGTCTAAATATTTGCTAAACACTGGTAATATAAATACAAATAACATGTATACCCTGTCCTTAAGGAACTTCCTTCCTGTCATGGTGGGGTCAGATTAGGAGGCATTCTTGTCAATGAAGCTTATAAGACAATGGGAAGAGTGTCCAGATGAGGCATGAATAGCTGATTTTGCCCACTGACATTATTCATCTATAGTAATTCATCTATAGTAATAGTTGTGCATTCATGGAGGATTTCTATCTATCCAGATATAGTTCACCTGGATGTAGGATATCATTTTGTGATGAACAGTTAAAAGAAAACAGTTCTTGGATAGGATGGCTGGTTTTCCAAATTCACTCAAATAACATGGATGGAGAATAGACACTTTCCTCCCTCATTGTGCTGGAAGTGTGTGTGATTTTGTATGAGTCAATGAGTCAATTGACATTAAAGAACAGTCAATAGAGTTCAAGAAAAACACTTCTGCTTATCCCTGAACACACCTCATTCATTCATGCTTCTCTCCAGCTGCATGAATACTTCTCTCCAACAACATAGCCAGGCAGATTCTTGCCAACCTGTGGGGTGGATCTAGAAGGTATATAAATAGTGATGAGGAAGAGATTAGAAATATGTTTTCATAAATGACTTAAGTAATTTAAAACATGAAGCCGCTGCTACTGAAAGGAATCAAAAAAACAATTTAACTTCTAGGCGCTGTAGCTATTTTTTATTTTATTATATTGTATGTACATATGAAAAAAAATTTTAATACTTGAAAAAAACACAATCAACTAGTGAGAAATCAAAACATTTATTGTCTCTATTTGGTGTATATAATATGAACTATTAACTATCAACTTCACATACTATTTGGATATAATAAGAATCATATACAAGCTCAACGACTGAGGTTAAAAAATAAATCTCTATATGATGGGATTTACCAAAATTAAGATTAAAATTCTTTGAAAAGAAACTAGATTAAGCTCGGTGAAGTTAGGAACATTCTTAACTGTCAGTGTAGTATCTGGCAGATATATTTGCTGAATGAATGAGAAAATGTCTTCAGTTTGTAAGCTAAATGTGCATTTGCCATTTTTCTCATTTGAAAGTCCTCAGAATCTGGTTTTAGTGTTTCTTCCTGTGTAATCATATTTATAGCTTTTTAAAAAGAAGTTAGAGACTGTCTTATACAAATTTTGATTCAGTGATATTAGCAGTAAAGTGGTACATAATAATTTCTTCATTATATATAGAACTCATTGAATTGAACATTTTATGACAAATAAATAATCTTACAGTCAATGAATACCTAATAAAATAAAAGTATAAAGTAAATTTTCATATCTCGTGTGATGATTAAAAATCATATTTGTATTTTAATAGATATTACATATGCATTGAATTTATATATCAATTTCCAAAGCATTGATTATGGTTGGATATTAGCAATATAGTTTTGTGGATATACATTCTCGGTCAGTGGCCTCCAATTTTTTCAGCTCAAAATTGGCAGTAACCATCCTAAATGATATAAGCCACTTAAAATGAAGCCTCTTCTTTCCTTGTGTGGCTGGTAAATTAGCCAACTACGTTCAAGTTTTACCATTCAAAATTAAAATCATATGCTTTCTGAAAAGGATAGTAAACCATTGCCCAGAGAATCTCCATTACTTGTCACCAGTCACATTTAAGTATAATGTCCTGTCACTGTGGGGCTTACTGGTATCAAGATGTCAAAAATATCTCTTCCTAAATTTAAAAAAGACGACTCAATATCTAAATTTCACTGTTAGAGATAGGGAGGATCCAGGTCTCTTAAATATTGTATTACTATATTTTATGATAAAAATATGTTTATAAATATATATATCAACAATATGTTTCAATTAATATATAAATAATAGGAGCTGGAATTTTGCATCATGAAACTGGAGAAGTGGTACAAGTACAAAGTTCTACATCACTCTTTCTTGCTCTCTGCCAACGAGTCATTCAGAAACATTAATATGTACATCAGTGACAAAATTGGCATTTTTAAGTCAGTTTTACTTGATCAAGATCTATCCATGTAGATCAGAGATATAAAACTGAAAATGCAGACATTTGATTATTACACTGTATCAAATTAACCAATTTCCATCTCTACAGAATCAGTTCATTTGGTTTTTCATCCCATGTAACTTCATTAAGCATTAATTATATGACAAGATTTGTGCTAGACTCTAGGTATGCAATAGTGACAAAAGCAGCCATGGTGTCTGCCATCACAGAGAGGTATCGGGAAAGAGACATTAATCATATTAAAGCACAAATTTTTATTTAATACATAATGCTAAGTGCTATGAAGAACTGACATGTTGTGCTACCAGAGTATATAATAAAAGGGTCTTGATCTGCTCTGTAGTGTTTGGGAATTCTTCCCTCAGGAAGTGAAGTTTGACCTGAATAACTATTCTTCAAATTTGAGAAAATAACAGAGAATATCTTAAGCAGAGAAAAGAGTTCTAGCAAAAGCCCTGCAATGATATAGAACATGACATTTTGAGAAAGTGAGACAATGCCAGTGAAGCTGGAGCAAAGAGCAAGGGTGGATGGTGTAAGACGAAGCTGGAGATGTAGGTGAGGTTGAAACCATGTAAGGTATTATTTTGTGCTATATAAAGGCTATGTCTTCATTCTCAGTGGCAGTGATAAACCGTTGAAGAGTTTCTAAGCAAAGAAGCAAAAATGATGAAATTTTAACTTTCAAAACATTAGTTTGATGGTAATATGAAGAAAGGATTGGGAAAAGAGTGACTATGAAGAGATCAATCATTAGACAATTCAGAAATCAAGTCTTGGGCAAATGGATGACTATACTAAGGTAGTGAAAGGCAGCTTAAAGAAGAGTGAATGCACTTAAGAGATATCTAGAAATTGAATCTAAATAATTGATTTAACATGGAAATAAGGAAAAGAATTATGTTAAGTTTCTAATTTTTACGACTAGAATACTGATGATCATTGTATTGAGACAGGGAACACTGGAAGAGAACCGGGTAGTTGTTTTTGTAGAGGGGGATTTGCTTTGTTTATTCATTCATTTGTATAATTTTGTTTCGGGTGGGGAGAAATCAGGGATTTGGTTTTAGCCATGTTGAGTCTGAGGTGCATCCGAGATATGTGGAACTGTATAGTTCTTCATTGTCGTTCTATACTATACACCTTTCTCCTGCTGTCCAAAAGTGAGCATTCCTATGAAATCTTTCATAAGCGGAAATGGCATAAAGCAAAGAAGCAATTACCTTAGGACACAGCTTGCTCACGGTTGCATGAAATAAACTGAGATAAAGCACAGATGCTCGCAGACACAGTTCAAAGTTGTGGCGTCTTGATGCTGAGATGCTGAATATAGTTCCCAGGGAAGGAGCTTGGCAACGCCATTCTTACTGCTTGGGGTGTAGGCCGCTTTTGTAATGGGCTTGCTACAAAACCAACGCTGACCACCATTTTCACTCTTCACCTTTTTTTGTAAAAGTGAAAATCCTTTTTGATTTCTTTTGGTTAGCAAAAACAGGTACTAATGTAGGTCTTTCAAAAAAATGAAGTGTGTAAAGTGAACTTTCACAAAACGGGGGTACCAGTACAGGTTTGGAAATCATCTAGGGCTAAAAATGTAAATCTGGAAGACCTGGGTATCTAGTCACCAGCTGACTAGATCAGCAATTGAAACTGCAGATTTAGATGTGAGTGTAGAATAGGAAGTCTCACAGCCTAGCCTTGAAGAACTCTAACAATTGGGCTGAGGAGGCTGAGAATTGATCAGAGTTGGGAGTATAACTAAGAGGTTGTTGTTACAGGCAAAGGAAGAGAATGTTTGCAGGAGGAGCTGACCAAAAGATGCTGAAACTGTTGAGAGGTTACAGTGACAGTGAATTTTTTAATTGAAGGTTATTTCAATACAAAATCTGGCCAATAACTCAGAAGTCTGGAAAAAAAGTCTGACTGATGAATTTGATGATGTAGATGTCATTGGGTGTGAGGATGCTTTTAATTTTGTTTTTTAGGTTGGTAGGGGACACTTGAGAATTTTTAAATTCTGATGAGAGGGATCCAAGTGGAAAGTATGTTAAGTATATTGGAATATTTATATGCATGTATTTTGTGTTCACTGTACTTTCCCATCTCCCTTTCTAAGGAGAGAGCCAGGCCTTGGCAATCCCTTTTCCCAGGGGAAGGTTTATTCTGCCTTTCAGAATATTGTTTTCCCTGAAGCTCCTTGAGAGGATTATTTTATAGGAGTAGAAAAGGATGGGAGGGGCTCTACCTACTCTATCAAGTGGGAGGAGGGTGAGAAAAGCTCTCGGCTTTTAAGGATCTTATCAAGAGCTCCTCAAGCATTCATAGTGAAATTTCTGTGGGTAGGAGCTGACAGATCTTCAGAGTCCTATGACTGTTGCCAGAAAATTATGGGAACAAGGCAGTAAAGGATTTGACAATTATTGCCAGGGATAAGCATACTGCATGCTAATTGTTTCCTTGTTGCTTTATCTCACCAGAAGAAAAATTTACCCATGTTCAGCTTGTAGATTCAGACTGGTCTGAAAGCATTCTTTTCTTAATTATCTATCTAGGACCTTCAGTCTTCTGTGAAGTTCACCTGTTAATATTCTTTACCTATCTTTTTCAAAGTAAATTTTTAGTTTGATTATATTTCAATTTTTTAAGCATATTCTGCTTTCTCTTTTGTGTTACTTCTGTCCAGTCAGGATTTTATGAGTTATACTAGATTAGCATTCAAAGATTTAGCTATTTGTTTTCAGGTAGTAGTATTTTTTGGTGCTGTATTGCTAACAGGCGGGAAAGAGATGTTTAGCTCATGAAAGAAACTAGCCCACCTCCAAACAGCTGAATTTCAATGTGGTCCTATGATAATGTGCATCATCCCTTGATCTTGTAGTTGATGAGTTTATAATAAGCTTATTTAACATTAGACTTTGAACTACAATTTGGATCATCCAGTATTCAGAACCTGATCCTGATATATTCAATTGTTACTCTTGAACAATAACAGTACAAATGTAGATTAAAGAAGGTTCAATGCACTGAGTCCTATAATTTTATAGATAAAACATAAAATCTCTGTATTTTTATTCTCTATTGTATGCTTGTGTAATTGGACTTTTCCATCACTCAATAATTTTGGAATTATATTCAATATTCATCTCCTCAGAAGACTGCAGTCTCTCGATGTGGACCAGCATGTCATACTGAGCACAGTATTCACAGTGACTTGACTGGAAAATAGCAAGCCCTCAGTCAATATTTATTGAATGAATGAGTGGGTGGATGGATAAGATATTTTCTTTTTAAATTTTCTTTTATTTATTTTTTTATACAGCAGGTTCTTATTAGTTATCTATTTTATACATATTAGTGTATACATGTCACTCGCAATCTCCCAATTCATCCCACCACCACCACCACCACTTAATTAATTAATTTATTTGATACAGCAGGTTCTAATTAGTTATCTGTTTTATGCATATTAGTGTATATATGTCAATCCCAATCTCCCAATTTAACCCACGACCACCACCTCCCCCACCCCCACTTTCTCCCCTTGGTGTCCATACATTTGTTCTCTACATCTGTATCTATATTTCTGCCTTGCAAACTGGTTCATCTGTACCATTTTTTTTCTAGATTCCACATATATGTGTTAATATACGATATTTGTTTTTCTCTTTCTGACTTACTTCACTCTGTATGACAGTCTCTAGTTCCATCCACATCTCTACAAATGACCCAATTTTGTTCCTTTTTATGGCTGAGTAATATTCCATTGCATATACGTACCACATCTTCTTTATTCATTCATCTGTCGATGGGTGTTTAGTTTGCTTCCATGACCTGGCTATTGTAAATAGTGCTGCAATGAACATTGGGGTGCATGTGTCTTTTTGAATTATGGTTTTCCCTGGGTATATGCCCAGTAGTGGGATTTCTGGATCATATGGTAATTCTATTTTTAGTTCTTTAAGGAACCTCCATACTGTTCTCCATAGTGGCTGTATTATCAATTTACATTCCCACCAACAGTGCCAGAGGGTTCCCTTTTCTCCACACTCTCTCCAGCATTTGTTGCTTGTAGATTTTCTGATGATACCCATTCTAACTGGCGTGAGGTGATACCTCATTGTAGTTTTTTTTGTTTTTTTGTTTTTGTGGTATGCGGGCCTCCCTCTGTTGTGGCCTCTCCCGTTGCGGGGCACAGGCTCCGGACGCGCAGGCTCAGCGGCCATGGCTCACGGGCCCAGCCACTCCGCGGCA
>NC_041215.1:93408746-93463988 GCF_002837175.3 Physeter macrocephalus | reverse complement strand
CTCCATACTGTTCTCCATAGTGGCTGTATCAATTTACATTATTCCCACCAGCAGTGCAAGAGGGTTCCCTTTTCTCCACACCCTCTCCAGCATTTATTGTTTCTAGAGTTTTTGATGATGGCCAATCTGACCGGTGTGAGATGATATCTCATTGTCGTTTTGATTTGCATTTCTCTAATGATTAATGATGTTGAGCATTCTTTCATGTGTTTGTTGGCGATCTGTATATCTTCTTTGGAGAAATGTCTATTTAGTTCTTCTGCCCATTTTTGGATTGGGTTGTTTGTTTTTTTGTTATTGAGCTGCAAGAGTTGCTTATAAATTTTGGATATTAGTCCTTTGTCAGTTGCTTCGTTTGCAAATATTTTCTCCCATTCTGAGGGTTGTCTTTTTGTCTTGTTTATGGTTTCCTTTGCTGTGCAAAAGCTTTTAAGTTTCATTAGGTCCCATTTGTTTATTTTTGTTTTTATTTCCATTTCTCTAGGAGATGGGTCAAAAAGGATCTTGCTGTGATTTATGTCATAGAGTGTTCTGCCTATGTTTTCCTCTAAGAGTTTGATAGTGTCTGGCCTTACATTTAGGTCTTTAACCCATTTTGAGTTTATTTTTGTGTATGGTGTTAGGGAGTGTTCTAATTTCATACTTTTACACGTACCTGTCCAGTTTTCCCAGCACCACTTATTGAAGAGATTATCTTTTCTCCATTTTATGTCCTTGTCTCCTTTATCATAGATTAGTTGACCATAGGTGCATGGGTTTATCTCTGGGCTTTCTATCCTGTTCCATTGATCTATATATCTGTTTTTGTGCCAGTATCATATTGTCTTGATTACTGTAGCTTTGTAGTATAGTCTGAAGTCAGGGAGTCTGATTCCTCCAGCTCCATTTTTTTTCCCTCAAGACTGCTTTGGCTATTCAGGGTCTTTTGTGTCTCCATACAAATTTTAAGATTTTTAGTTCTAGCTCTGTAAAAAATGCCACTGGTAACTTGATAGGGATTGCATTGAATCTGTAGATTGCTTTGGGTAGTGTAGTCATTTTCACAATATTGATCCTTCCAATCCAAGAACTTGGTATATCTCTCCATCTGTTTGCGTCATCTTTGATTTCTTTCATCAGTGTCATAGTTTTCTGAGTACAGTTGTCTTACCTCCTTAGGTAGATTTATTCCTAGGTATTTTATTTTTTTGTTGCAATGGTGAATGGAATTGTTACCTTAATTTCTTTTTCTGATCTTTCGTTTATTTCTTTTTCTTCTGTGATTGCCGTGGCTAGGACTTCCAAAACTATATTGAATAATAGTGGCGCGAGTGGACATCCTTGTCTTGTTCCTGATCTTAGAGGAAATGGTTTCAGTTTTTCACCATTGAGGATGATGTTTGCTGTGGGTTTGTCGTATATAGCCTTTATTATGTTGAGGTTGGTTCCCTCTATGCCCACTGTCTGGAGAGTTTTTATCATAAATTGGTGTTGAATTTTGTCAAAAGCTTTTTCTGCATCTATTGAGATGATCATATGGTTTTTATTCTTCAATTTGTTAATATGGTTTATCACATTGATTGATTTGCATATATTGAAGAATCCTTGCTTCCCTGGGATAAATCTCACTTGATCATGATGCATGATCCTTTTAATTTGTTGCTGGATTCTGTTTGCTAGTATTTAGTTGAGAATTTTTGCATCTATATTCAGCAGTGATACTGGTTTGTAATTTTCTTTTTTTGTAATATCTTTGTCTGGTTTTGGTATCAGGGTGATGGTGGCCTCATAGAATGAGTTTGGGAGTGTTCCTTCCTCTGCAATTTTTTGGATGAGTTTGAGAAGTATAGGTGTTAGCTCTTCTCTAAATGTTTGATAAGTTATATTTTCTACTGAAACATTTCCCCAGTTCTCTAAGGTGCTAAGATATTTCCCAAACAAATGATTTCTTTTTTAAAACATTGAATACTTTTCCTTTCATTATTCATTCATGTAACATTTATTTAAAACCTGGTTTATGCCAGGCATAGTGCTTTTAGCTGTTTTCACAATTCATAATGCAGTGTGTATTCTCATCATACTTAGAAATCTACTGCATTGACTGCCAAAGGAAATTTCTGGACACGGAGGATGTTTGACTGTGCAAACAGTGGTCTTCCTCTTTTCCATGTGTCCTAGAAAGAAATTCAGAGAAGGAAATGGCAGTAACTATTCAATGGCAAATATGTTTTATAGATTATATGTAAGGAGAACTACACTGGCCACAGTGTAGTTATAAATAAGAAGTCCTGGGAAAAGTTCATCATGAACACATGTTTGGATCAAACAGTCTTGTTATGCAAAAGACAAATTGCTGGAAAGGTACCCCAGCCAGGAGATTCACTCACTAGTGTCTGTTATTATTAAAGCAGTAATAGCCAAAATATTTTATTTAGTGTGATATTTATGTTGCCCTTGCTATTTATGGATACACGGTTGGACTTTTCCACTGTAATTCAGGAGAAAGGCCACACTGGTTCACTTGAAGGTATATACGTGTTATGTTGTTATCCTTACTTGTTAGATCACAGAACAGGTAAATTAATATTTACTGAGAGCAGAGGTCTTGGCTAGGGTTTTATATATCCTCTTACATTTTATCCTTTAAGAATTTCTATGCAGCAACTCATAGTAGTTCTGCATAAAGATGAAAAAATTAAGACTCAGAGATTCTAATTTGCCTAAGTCACAGCTACTAAGTCGTGAGGTCAGAATTTGATTCTAGTTCCCTGAGAGTTGAAATTTTACGATTATCCCATTATGAACATTGGCCAAATAGCCACTAGTAATACATGTTCCAGCCTTTAAAGAAAACCCAAGTGTAAAACAAAGTGAATAAATCAGTGCATATTATCCAATGCCTAAACAGGCTTATTTCAGGAATGAAAAGGTGATTCAATATAGGGAAATTTACCATAATAATTTTTGTCATTAACAAATTAAAGGAGAAAAATCAAACTATTACATCAGGAAATGCTACCCTCCAAAAAAGCATTTGATAAACATCAGCAGGATCTATTCTTGGTAAAAAACAACAACAACAAAACAATAATAGGTGAAACTTTCTTAAACGTAATTAAAACTTATTCGCAGTCAATTTTTTAACATATTTTTAAATAGTTGTATTCTACAAATATTTTGGTAAGAGATTGAGAAAATTTTTATTATCACTATTATTCAAATATTTTTTGGAATTTCTATGAAATGTAATATATCAAGCAGAATTAATCCACAAAACATCACAAAGGAAAGGATAATATCATAAAAATTTGAGGTATTTAAGGAAGAAGCTATTAATTCTAATAAAAATTGTTATAAGCCGACTAGATATGACACACTAAATAATAGTTTTCCTTAATACTAAAAGTGAGTTATAAATTAAAGTAAAAAAGATCTCATTCACAAAAGCAGAGTCAAAAATACCAACATATAAAAATGGAAAAAAAAAGATATTCCTTGTAGAATGGAGTTTCTAGGATAACAGGACACAAAATGTCAACAAAAGGAAAGTGATTAACTCACTATAGTAAATTTTCTTAATATAATAATATGTAATTATAAAAATAATAGATATAAATATACTTAGTTTTAAATGATGTTCATGACATGACAAGACTAATGAGTACATTACTCATTTTTATGGAAAAGATAGTTTTCATATTATATATTTGTATGTATAATATATATTTCTATAGGTACATATTTTATTTGAAACCCTTGACATTATAGCTCTATGTGGGTATTTATCTGTGTCTGCATGTGTGTGTGTATGTGAGAAGAAATCTTGACAAGTCAAAAACTATAGAGAATTTAGAATAGTACATATCAGTAATACATGTTTATTGTTATTTTCATGTCTTTATAAAAATTTTCCTTAAAAAATTTTCTCATGAAGAAGCTGGGAAAAATAAACTCCAAACTGTAAGTTGCTGTCTTCAGGAGACAGGATTTCACAGATTGGGTCTCTATGGGCAGGACAATGTAAATGAGGCTTTTACTTTCAATCTCAGTTACGTTTTTTTAAAGAGTCTGTAGACTTAGAGGACATTTTTACCTTACAGTGTTTTCCAGTACTTTTCAAGGAAAAATAAAGAAGAAATTTTTTTAAATGTAAGGAGAATTTTCAATGTCCAAATATCATAAAATGTCCGAACTGGATTTGGTGTTCAGTGGATACATTCAGTCACTCACAAAAAGACATGCTTTACACTGTGTGACATTATGTAAGCCCTCATTCACTGATGAGAACATTGAAGTCTAGAAAGAAATATAGACTTTGCCTCTTGTTTTGAGGTTAGCGAACTAGAACAGAAACAAAATCCACAAAAAACCCTGAGGGATTCATACATGGGACAAGTGTGTTTCAGATAAGCTTCTCTCCACACAAGGAAGGTAGGGAACAGTATGAAGGAACTAGAGTAGCAGGGACCAACCATGATCATCTAGGAGTAGTAACAGTTCTAATAACAGAGATCATAATCCTTGCCATAGTAGCTGCCACTTCTTATTAGGCACCAGGATGGGCAGTTTTTAGTTTATATCATTAATTCTCACATTGAACCCATGAGGTAATTCTTGGTCACATTAATTTTCAGAGGTGAAACTCTGTCTAATAAATTTCCAGAGTTAAGGGATGTGCCCAGAATTCAGTGATGTGATGCTAAATGTTTAACTACCAGCTTTGAGGAAAAATAAATGTATGCCTCTATACTCACACATATGTTAACTATATGCAAAGATAAATTTATGTAGACACATAACCTTACTATAATTTTTACTTACGTAAAAGATGTGTAGCACACAATTTACAAAGAATAATAAAATATAAAATACTCTATTGTAAATCCATGTAACCAGTTGAGTCTCACAGGATACCCTCTGATTTTTGCTGAACTCAATATCCATACATCTGTGATTGTAAATGATGGAAAAATGTAATTCGGATGTGAAAACGGTTTGACATTTTCATTTATATTAATGAATAAGATGAAGTGAAATAGCAAAGCCACATATTGGAACTTTATTCATTAATCAATACTTCGAACAACTTCTTTACTGAATCCCAGAATAGCTTTTGAATTCTGGCAGAAAATTTCTTTAAGTAATATTTAGGGATTAAAAAAAATAATTTAAAAAATTTTCACCACACCCTTTCCAGCATTTATTGTTTCTAGATTTTTTGATAATGGCCATCCTTACCCTGAGAAAACCATAATTCAAAAAGAGTCATGTACCACAATGTTCATTGCAGCACTATTTACAATAGCCAGGACATGGAAGCAACCTAAGTGTCCATCGACAGATAAATGGATAATGAAGATGTGGTGCATGTATACAATGGAATATTACTCAACCTTAAAACGAAAGCAAATTGAGTTATCTGTAGCAAGGTGGATGGACCTAGAGTCTGTCATACAGAGTGAAGTAAGTCAGAAAGAGAAGAGCAAATACCGTATGCTACGCATATATAGAGAATCTAAAAAAAAAAAAAAAAAGGTACTGGTGAACCTAGTGGCAGCGCAGGACTAAAGACGTAGACATAGAGAATGGACTTGAGGACACGGAGTGGGAGGGGGAAGCTGGGGCGAAGTGAGAGTAGCATCGACATATATACACTACCGAATGTAAAATAGCTAGTGGAAAGCAGCAGTATAGCACAGGGAGATCAGCTCAGTGATTTGCAATGACCTAGAGGGGTGAGATAGGGAGGGTGGGATAGGGAGGGTGGGAGGGAGGCTCAAAAGGGAGGGGATATGGGGATATATGTATGCATATGGCTGAGTTACTTTGCTGTACAACAGAAACTAACACAGTATTGTGAAGAAATTATACTCCAATAAAGATCTATTAAAAAAAACTTTTTTTGATTTATTTTCAAATTTAGAGAAAATTTGCAGGAAAAGTACGAAGACCTTCCACATGTTCTTCAGCAGTTGTTTATGTTTCTCCTCAATTTGCTTTATTACTTTTCTCTGAATCTTCTGTCTTTCCTTTCTCTATTTCTCTCTCCATTTCTCTCTCTTTCTCTGTCTCTCTCTCTGATCAGTCATGCTAGGTGTAGGTGTTTATCAATTTTATTTACCTTTTCAATGAACCAAATTTTAGCTTTGTTAATTTTGTCTTTTTTTCCCTCACACTACATTATTGGTTTTTGCTCTATCACTATCATTTTCTTTATTCTACTTAAGTCTTTTTTTTTCCCTAGCCTCTTAATGGAAAAACTTGGTAACAGATTTTAAGAACATTATTCTTTAATAGGAACTTCTCAGGCTACACATTTCTCCCAAAACACAGCTTTAAGTTGATCCTGCAAATTTTGTTGTGATATATTTTTACTATAATTCTCTTGCGATAACTTATAATTTCCCTTGTAATTTGTTTTTGAGCTGTGAGTTACCTAGCAATGCGTCAAATTTTGAAATAATTGGGGCTTTTATACATATCTTATATTTACAGATTTCTAATTCAATCCTCTATTAGTTTTTCAGCTATAACTACTTACATTATTTTAAGTGATTGTTTTAAGGATTGAAATACATATTCTTTATTTTAGAATTAATATTGTACCACTTTATGTAAAAGGTAATAACTTTGCAGCAGTACAATTCCTTTTACCTGGTTACTGTTGTTCTTGTCATGTTTATTACAGCTACTTATGAGTCCCATGACAGTGTTGTTATTTTCATTCAGTCACACATTTTTTTAAGAAGTAATGATAAAATATTCTCTGCATATTCTTTAATTCTGTTTCATTCTTTAATTTTTATCGACATATTTACCATTTCTAGTTCCCCCTACTCTTTCCTATAGATCCAGTATTCACCTGGTTTCTATTCTTTTAAGCCAGAAGAATTTTTTTTTTTTTTTAGTTTTTCTTTCATTGCAGAACTACTGGAAATACATTTTCTCCATTTGTACCTGAAAACTTCATAATTTTTGCTTTCATACCTAAAATATATTTTTACTGGATATTGTATTTGTGGTCATTGATATTTTTGTTGTTTCAGAATTTAAGGAGACAATTCTAGTGGGATGAAGTTCAACGTTTATTCATATCATTATTTTTCCCTGAATGTAATGTCATTTTCTTCTAGCTATTTTCAAGATTAAAAAAAAATTATCAGTTTGCTTCATCATCAGTTTGGTTATGATGCATCTAGGTGGGGTTTCCTTCATATTTATATGACATGTGGTTCATAGAGTTTCTTGGATCTGTATAATTATATCTCTTTTTTAACCATATTTGGGAATTTGGGGGCCATTTTCTTCAATATCCACATCTCTATCTCCATGAAATATTAAAGAAGTCAGCCATGTTGATATCTGGAGATAAAGCATTCCAGGCAGAAGGGAGAGTCAGTACACAATGCCCTAAAGTAGGAGCATATCTAGCATGTTTGCAGAACAAGAAGGAAGCCTGGACAACTGGAACAGTGAGTAAAAGGGAATGCAGGAGAAGAAGTTAGAGAGGTCATATCATATAGGAGTATCCAGGATTTTTAAGAGAAGTTTGGGTGGTAAAGTTTAGGTGGAGAACCCTTGGAGGATTTTATCAGAGGAGTAACGTTGCTCTTATAAAGGTATTACTCTGGCATCTATATTGAGAAAATATTATGTTTGGAAGAGAACATTAACAGGAAAATCAGTTAGAAGTTATTTAATAACTCAGGCAAGATATACGGTAGAGTGTGCCATCAGAGCTGATAAGAAAGTGTCAGATTCTTGATATATTCTGAGGATAGGTCCAACTGGATTTACTGACCCATTGAATCTGGAGAGTGAGGGAAAGAGAGAAGTCTTAAATGTTTGCAAAACTTTGGGTCTGAAAGCTAAAAGGATAGCGTTGTCTTCAACTTACAAAGGGTAGACTTTGGGTGGATCAGGTTTGGGTAGGAGGAAGTCAATAGTAAAATTTTTTTTTTTTTTTTTTTTTTGTGGTATGCGGGCCTCCCTCTGTTATGGCCTCTCCCGTTGCGGAGCACAGGCTCCGGACGCGCAGGCCCAGCGGCCATGGCTCACGGGCCCAGCCGCTCCGCGGCATGTGGGATCCTCCCAGACCGGGGCGCGAACCCGGTTCCCCTGCATCGGCAGGCGGACGCGCAACCACTGAGCCACCAGGGAAGCCCCCAATAGTATAATTTTGGACTTAGTATGTTTGAGATATCTATTAGACCATCAAGACAATATACAAGTAGATAGTTGCATATACAGGTTTCAGATTCAAGAAAGAGATCTGGGTTGGAAATATAAAACTGGAAGATATCAGCATATCAATCTATAACTATGATTGGATAAAATCAACAAAGTAGTGAGTTTAAGCACAGAAAATAATAGAATCAAGAACTGAGACACTGGGATCAGGATTGAGGTAAATGAGATGAGGAGGACCCAGTAAAATAATCTGAGGAAGGCAGTGAGGCAGGAAGTCAATGAAGAAAATATATCAAGGAGGAAAGGGTGATCAGCTTTGTACAATGCTTCTGATCATTAATTTTAAATAAAGGTTGTGAATTAATTGAATGTAACAACATTGAGTTCATTACTAATCTTGATAAAGGCATCTTTGGTGGAGAATTGGGAGTAAAAGTTTGACTGGAGATACGTTAAAAAAGTATAGCGGGAGGAAAGTTGGAGATGAGTAGAGATGGTTCTATTGAGGATAAGTCTTGAGAAGTTGCTGGAAAAGAAAGTAGCTGAATAGGGCTGTTGCTGGCAGGGAAAGCGAAGTGGAGAAAACGTTATTTTTTAAATTCAAAGTGTGTGATGATTAATTTCATGTGTCAACTTGACTGCACCATGGAGTGCCCAGATATTTTTAAAAATTTTTTTGAAGTATACTAGATTTATAATGTTGTGTTAATTACTGCTGTACAGCAAAGTGATTCAGTTATACATATGTTTATGTTCTTTTTCATGTTCTTTTTTTATTGGCGTGTAGTTGCTTTACACTGCTGTGTCAGTTTCTCCTGTACAGCAAAGTGAATCAGCCATACATATACATATATCCTCTTTTTTTTTGGTTTCCTTCCCATTTAGGTCACCACAGAGCACCAAGTAGAGTTCCCTGTGCTATACAGTAGGTTCTGATTAGTTATCTATTTTATACATAATAGTGTAAATATGTCAATTCCAATCTTCCAGTTCATCTCACCCACCCTTTTCCCCCTTGGTATCCATACCTTTGTTTTCTATGTCTGTGTCTCTATTTCTGCTTTGCAAATAAGATCATCTATACCATTTTTATAGATTCCATATATATGCATTAATAATACAATATTTGTTTTTCTCTTTATGACTCACTTCACCCTGTATGACAGTCTCTAGGTCCATCCATGGTGTTGCAAATGCCATTATGTTGTTCTTTTTTATGGCTGAGTAATATTCCATTGTATACATGTACCACATTTTCTTTATCCATTCATCTGTCAATGGACACTTAGGTTGCTTCCATGTCCTGGCTATTGTAAATCGAGCTGCAATGAACATTGTGGTACATGACTCTTTATGAATTATGGTTTTCTCTGGGTATATGCCCAGTAGTGTGATTGCTGGGTCATATGTTAGTTCTAATTTTAGTTTTTTAAGGAGCCTTCCATACTGTTCTCCATAGTGTCTGTATTAATTTACATTCCCACCAACAGTGCAAGAGGGTTCCCTTTTCTCCACACCCTCTCCAGCATTTATTGTTTGTAGATTTTTTTGATGATGACCATTCTGACTGGTGTGAGGTGATACTTCATTGTAGTTTTGATTTGCATTTCTCTAATAATTGGTGATGTTGAGCATCTTTTCATGTGTTTGCTGGCCATCTGTACATATTCTTTGGAGAAATGTCTATTTAGCTCTTCTGCCCATTTTTTGATTGGGTTGTTTGTTTTTTTAATATTGACGTGTATGAACTCTTTGTATATTTTGGAGATTAATCCTTTGTCAGTTGCTTCGTTTGCAAATATTTTCTCCATTCTGAGGGCTGTCTTTTCATCTTCTTTATGGTCATGTTCTTTTTCATTATGGTCTATCACAGGATATTGAATATAGTTCCTTATGCTATACAGTAGGACCTTGTTGTTTATCCATCCTATATAAAATGGTTTGCATCTGCTAATCCCAAACTCCCAATCCTTCCCCCCGCCTTGGCAACCATAAGTCTATTCTCTATATCTATGAATCTGTTTCTGTCTCATAGATAAGTTTATTTGTATCGTATTTTAGATTCCACATATAAGTGATATCGTATGGTATTTGTCTTTCTCTTTCTGACTTACCTCTCTTAGTATGATAATCTCTAGATCCATCTGTGTTGCTGCAAATGGCATTATTTCATTCTTTTTTATGGCTGAGTAATATACCACATTTTCTTTATCCATTCACCTGTCAATGGACATTTAAGTTGTTTCCATGTCTTGGCTGTTGTAAATAGTGCTGCTATGAAATAGGGGTGTATGTATCTTAGGTATATATCCAGAGTGCCCAGATATTTGATTAAATATTATTCTGGCTGTGTCTGTACAGTTGTTTCTGGATGAGATTAACCTTTGAATAAACAGACTGAGTAAAGCAGATTGCCCTGCCCATTGTGGGCAGGCCTCATCCAATCCACTGTAGGTCTGAATAGATCAAAAATGCTAAGCCAGGGAGAATGTGCTTTCTCTGCCTGACTGTGTTTGAGCTGGGACTTTGATTTTCTCCTGGCTTTGGACTCAGACTGGAACGTACACCATTGGTTCTTCTGGGTCTCTAGCTTGTCAACTGCCAATCTTGGGACTTCTTGGTCTCTATAGCTGTGTGAGACAATTCCTTATAATAACTTTCTAGACAGATAGATAGATAGAGATATAGCTAGATACAGACACAGACACAGATATAGATATAGACATAGATATAGGTATAAAGATATAGATATAGATACAAATATAGATATACTATTGATTCTGTTTCTCTGGAGAGCCCAGACTAATACAAAGTGGGAGAAATTGTAGCATGCTTGTAAACTAATTGGAATAATACAAGAAAGAGAGAAGGGGAAAATTTGTGGGGTTATAAGTTTTAGTAGGAAAAAAAGGAATGAGATTTACTGCAAAAATGAAGAGATTGGAATGGTTTTTTTATAGTAACAGATGACAAAGAACAGTATATGGATGCAAGTGCTGGTTGGTAAATATATTTGGATGTGGGAGTCTGAAATTTTCATTTACTTTTTAAAATTTTCTCAGTGAAGAAGGGAGCAATGTCACTGGCTAACAGTGAAGATAGGGAGATGTTGGTTTGAGGAGATTGCATATGTGAAGTCATTTAGGGGAGTGGGAGAGCAAAGGTGTTATGCAAACATGTTTTGCCCAGTATCCATTAAGCTGCACACTGCAGGTGATAGATAAACTTATGTTGGTCAAGAGATAAAAGAATTTATTAGTTTGCATAATAGTCCAGATGTGAAGAGGGTTTCAGAATTAGTTGACCTAGAGACTCAATGATGTAATCGTAAATCTAGTTTATTTTAGACTCTCCTTGCTGCTGTCTATTCCTCCAGCTTCTTCTAAGTCAGTATTTCTCAACTGGGAGAGATTTTACCCCCAAGGGGACATTTGAAAATATCTAAAACATTTTGTCACAGCTGGAAGGTTTCTACTAACATCTAGTTGTAGAGGCCAGGGATGCTTCTAAATGTTCTACAGTCCCCCCAAATAAAAATTATCTGGTCCAAGTAGTCCAAATAGTTCACTGAATAATTGTTTCAGTAGCAATAATGGCTACCTATTTACTTATATCCAGGAAGGGAAGGGAAAAGAGGATTGACTTTTTTCTGTAACTTGTTCTTGAGAGTGAAGGAACTTCCTAGAAGCCCTTTGAATACATTCTCTTATGCTCATCGGGTCAAGTTGATTAAGGGACTCATCCTTTAATACAATCACTGGCAAAAGGGATGAGATTATCAGGAGTATCTTCAAAAAATCAGGGTGAAACCTTGGTCACAAAATTGTATTGATATTACTTGTTGGTGCTAGGTAAGCTAGATTTTGGGGTGTCAACCACGGTTATTATACCAGTTAAATTTGTTATTAATCTATACTAGTAAATATATGGATAAATAAGGTCATAAAGAGTTAATAGATGATTCCACTCACATGGTGTAGTAGATATTCAGTTTTCTGATTTCTTTTTATATCTAAGAGGGGCTAAGTGGGCAAGACAGCCAAGAGGTGGCAGATAGATTATGCTTCCCACTATATACTTAGCACGGACATTCTCTTAGGCTTGGGTAGGTGGATATCACTTTAGGATAAAGAAGATTAAGATGAGAAATAAAAATGCTACAGAAAGACAAGTTCCAGATGTCTGCTGAGATCATTCTCCAAATGCATGACAAAGTGTTCCTTACCAATGGGACTGCAGAAAGCACACAATTAGCAGTTGCCTGGCAACCAAAACACCATCAGCAGTACCAACTCAAAAAAAGTGTAAGAAATCAGGCCATTGTTCTTTTTCCTTCTTTTAAAATCTTTGTTTGGGCTTCCCTGGTGGCGCAGTGGTTGAGAGTCTGCCTGCCGATGCAGGGGACACAAGTTCGTGCCTTGGTTCGGGAAGATCCCACATGCCGCGGAGTGGCTGGGCCCGTTAGCCATGCGGAGTGGCTGGGCCCGTTATCCATGGCCGCTGAGCCTGCGCGTCCGGAGCCTGTGCTCCGCAACGGGAGAGGCCACAACAGTGAGAGGCCCGCATACTGCAAAAAAAAAAAAAAAAAAAAATCTTTTTTAGCAGCTGACTTAGTTTATTTACATAATTAAAAATAATATCTGTATTAGAGTTCTCCAGAGAATCAGAACCAAGAGGATATGAAAGGAGATTTTTTTTATTTGATCCCGTTTAGACTATAATTAAATCTATAGGCAGTTTTCCAAAATGTAAAAGGCAGTAAGTTAGCAGGAGTGCTTTAGTACCCCAGATACATTTTCTGCTTTTCTAAGTAATGTTTCTGCATTTAAATTCACAAACTCTTGGAACAAGTCTATGCCATATTCTTTTAAAATTAAAAAAATTTTTAATACAATTTTTAAAGGTTACACTCCATTTATAGTTATTACAAAATATTGGCTATATTCCCCGTGTTGTACAATTCATCCCTGTAACCTATCTTACACCCAATAGTTTGTACCTTAAAAGGAGATTTATTATGAGGAATTGGCTCACATGATTATGGAGGATGAGGAGCCCCACGATCTGCCATTTGCAAGCTAGAGACAGGAAAGTTGGTGATGTAATTCAATTTGAGTCCAAAGGTCTGAGAACCAAGGGAGCCAATGACGTATATCCCAGTCTGAGGGCAAAGAGAAGATGAAATAAGATGCCCTAACTCTAACAGTGAGGCAGAAAAATAGGGCTGAATTCTTCCTACCTCCTCCTTTTGTTCTATTCAGAACCTCAATAGGTTGGATGCTGCCCAACCACATTGGGGAGGGCAGCCTACTTTACTGAGCCCCCTGATTCAAATGCTAATCTCATCCAGAAACACTGTCATAAACACACCCAGAAACAATGTTTTCTCTGGACACCTTGTAGCCCACTCAATTTGACACATAAAATTAACCACCACATCAACCCCTTGTCAAATTGGTACCCACACACATATCCTTAAATCATACTTAATCTTCAAATAAAGACTATAACAAGGTCATAATACCACCTAACATGATACAACTATCCTACAACCAAAAACAGACTAACCCCTACCCTGGAAGAGGAGGTAAAGTCCTTGAGCAATATTTACTCTTCTTCTTGATGTCCTATAACTTAAGTAATATGATGTAAAATTAACCACATTTAAATACTATGATATAAAATCAATACATCTCATGTTATATGATAAGAAAAAAAGGAAATAAAGAAAACATATATATCCTGTACACACACATGTATTCGTAGTAAAATGAGGAGGAAATGCTGATGACAATTATAGTCCTTATTTCTGTAATTTGTCACATGGCCATAGCTAGTGTTTATAACCACCGCCTTTTGATTCTCATCTATATTGTCTGCTTTCAGCAAGTGACCCAATAGACACTTGAAGGGATCTCCTATATTCCAGACATACTCTTCCTTGCCTCCATTGTGAAGTTGTAGTCTAATTTCCCCTGAGTAGTCAGAATCAATCACCCCAGCCACTACTGTAACTCTCTTCTTTGCCTGTTGACTCAGAGGAATAAGTAGCCCAAAGTGGCTGGGTGGCAGTCTTAACTTTGGTTCAGTGGAATCATTGTTGTATCTCCTGGTGGAAGGATTCTTCCCTCTGGAAAATCATGGGAACCGGAAACAAAAATTTTGCTAATGCATCAGTAGGGGTAATAGTGAGTGGTGCTGTTCCCATTTCTACCTCCTGACTCTTGGACCCATGAATCCTGGTTACTGGATAAACAGCACCATATATTGGACACTAATTCAGAGCATATACAGCCTTCTGGAGAACCTTTCACTAACCCTGCAAGGTGTTGCTTCCCTCCCCCTTTTCAAAAAGACATTTCAACATTCTATCAAGCTTGAGGATAGTGAGGAAGATGACAAGACTAGTGAATTCTATGATCATGGGCCCATTGCAGTACTTATTTTGCCGTGAGGTGAGTTCTTGATCAGAAGCAATGCTGTGTGGAATACCATAATGGTGGATAAGGCATTTTATAAGTCCATGGAGGGTAGTTTTGGCGGAAACATTGTAGGCAGGGAAGACAAATATTGTATAATCATATCTTTTAATGCTAGGATTTCAGTACTGTGGCATACTGATGAGAAACAGTTGAAGCCAGATGGAATTTGTGCATACAGTATTTATATACATATGTGTACTTCTCAAGTCAACTCAGGCATCAGGGGACCTGGGTTTTAGTCACACTTTGCTATGAACCGGCTGCTTGGGCAAGTCAGTGAACCATTCTAGGCCCATTTCTCTCTATTGTAAATGAAAGGATTAGACTAGAAAGTTTCTAATGGCACTGATTTAACATTCTTATAGCCTATGGACAAAACATTTATCTGCTTGTATATTTTTGAAGACTTTTGAAAAAAATGTTACTTACAAAGTTTATAAATCCTAATAGAATTCAATTTAATTTGAAAAAGGCAGTTGGGTATTTTATACCTTATAATTCCCTTTGGTGTTACCAATAAACATTTGTCCAATTCAACAAACATTTATCATGCAAAGTGTCCTTTGCGCAGTAGGTACTAGAAAACTCGTAATCATGTGATATAGGCAGGCATAACTTCAATTCTCGTCATGTTGCATTTTGTGTACTTATCTGTAATTTCACAATAGCCCTGAGGGAGTATGTGAATGTAGCATGTGCACAGTACAATTTTACTATAGTAAAGGCTTTGGGTTTTCTTTATTCTTCCTTGTAAGCAACTGTTTATTTTAACCCATTTTTTAAAAATTTCCCAGCATGTAACTACATTATTATTAAAATGTTCGATGTCGTCATTGGTGCTCCATCAGTTTTATTTTTGTTAAATAATTTTTCAAGGCCTTATAACTACTTAGCACTCTTTTATTATATTGAGGCTTTATAGCATGTTGGTTTAGACCATGAATTCTGGAACTAGGCTATAGGTCTGAATCCTGACTTTGCTACTTAGTAGCAGTGTCTTGGGTGGAATATATAAAAAAATCTCTGTATCTCATTTTCTTATGCATAAAAATTTGGATAGAAATAACACCCACTCTATAGGGATGTTGTGAGAATTAAATAAATTATTCCATTAGGAGTGCTGAGAATAGTACCTGGCAGATGGTAAGAGCTCAAGAAACATTAGCTATTATTATTATTATTTCCATTTTTTCCTGCTCTTATTTTATAATGGAAGTCAATGGAAAATTTGAATTCATAAACCTACTTGACTCTAAAGTATTATTTTAGATACACTACTTTTTTTTTTTTTTTTTTTTTTTTTTTTTTTTGTGGTAAGCAGATCTCTCACTGTTGTGGCCTCTCCCGTTGCGGAGCACAGGCTCCGGACGCACAGGCTCAGTGGCCATGGCTCACGGGCCCAGCCGCTCTGCGGCATGTGAGATCTTCCCGGACCGGGGCACGAACCCGTGTCCCCTGCATGGGCAGGCGGATTCTCAACCACTGCACCACCAGGGAAGCCCCTAGATACACTACTTTTATTTAGAATTTTTGTAATGATATATATATCAGAGATGGATTAATACTATAACATAAACCAAAAATGGATAATCTTGATCTTGATAAATAATATTTCTCAGTGGTGGATCATTGCCTGCAGGTGTGACACCTGTTTACCTACAAAGGCCAAACGTTTTAATTACCTTATTTGTGTAAAAACTTGGCTCTTTGAAAACAGAAAGGAATTTTCCAGAGAAAACACCTTTTGAAACAGTGATTTACTTCACATCGGAGCAGGAAGGAGAACATACAAACTATGATTTATTGATGTTCTTTGCAGCTGGGCAGCCTGACGGAGGGGAAATGAGGGATTAGTTGATGAGCTAGAGAGCATAAGCAGGTGTGTGTGCCTGAGTAGAGTGTGTGAGTGAAGTAGGGGAGCAAAGGGAAAGCAGATGTGGCAAAGTGGGATTGGAGCATACTCGGAAGACCACAGTCAGAAGTGTGTTTGGGGGTGAGTGGTATTGAGATAAAGGGTGGTGAATGGTTGTTTCCAAATTCACTCTCATAGTTGAGACAAGGCATCACCAGGAAGTGCTGATGTATGCATTTGGGAAAATTGTTTGGAAATGTTTCATTTTGTTTAGATCCAGAAACAGGGTCAGAGCTGGAAGGGACCTAAAAATTCTGTCTCCAAAATCATCCAAAACAGATGATGGTTGGCTATGCTAATTATAAAGCCTCCCAAGGGAGATTTTCCATCATCTAATGAAACTTCAGACATAAGTGACAGCCATTATAAACATATGCACATTTCAGCAGTCATTAAGGCAAATATGAAAACAATGGTAAATTAACATTTGCATCAAACTGAACAATCCTATTATATCTCACTTTCTCTTGCCCTAATTTGAGTCATCAATTTAAAATGAAGAAGGCTTTTCCTTCCTTTGTTTTAAATTAGAGAACGTAGGGGGTTTGTGACTCCTTCATTTGTCCTGCTGGCTTCGATGTGTTCACTTTGTTCTCAAAACTCAGTTTTAGTATTAGGCTCCTGGGCCAATTGCACCAGTCATTCTCTAGTCATGATAATTGTTAAGGGATGGAAAACCATAATGAAGTTAAGATGTTGCTTTGTCTATCATCTTGAATTATTTTCTTACAGGATTTTGAGGAGGTAGAAACGAAAAGAAGAAAGAACAAATCAAAGGGCCAAATTAAAAAAATCAGCAAAGACAGAAAAGTCAAGAGTAAGGATATATTAAAATAAGTTTGAAAGAAGTTTCATCCATGACATTTTATATATTGTTTTCTATAAAATTAATATCATATTCAAAAAATTTGTTTGGAACCTGGGTCAGCCTTTTGTTTAGTGAAGTTTATTGCCATCTTTGCTGTAAGACTTAACGATCAAAGCCTGGATATCTGGCTGCCTTCCACATTTACCTTTTCTGAAATTCCTAGATATAGACTAAAAAGATAGGTGTTGGCTGCAGCAGGCCATTATATTACATTTCATGAGAAGCCTCGAGAAGCAAAGAGAGGTAAGTCATAAGGATTTGAAAACATAGTGAAGTTTCTTTCATTGGGGGTTAAAAACTGGGTAATAGGGAATGGCATGGTGGTTTTTCTTAGCAAAATCCCTAATTCACATTCCTACTCCTATTATTCTAATTTCATCATCTGAAATTTGTTTCTGGCTACTGTATAGTTAACGCTTTCAACCTGTTTTTCAGTCTATGGTGGCAAACTTGGCACACACATGAACCTCTCCTCCATCCATAGATCTCACTGAATGGCAGTAAAGATATACAACATAATGAGTTCCTGGTAACACTGTAAACCAGAGAGGATTCCTCCAGCAAACCAGAGATTTGACAAACTTTGGGAATTCTGAAAGTGGAAGGGATTATATAGTAGATAAAGCAGATGGGTGAAAAAAAGTCACACATTGGAAGAGATGCAGGAGGAAGATGGTACAGATAAGGGAGAAGCTCTTCCTAGCTGAGCTGCAGAGAAATTCTAAGTTTGGAGTTGGTGGACAATGAAAAAGCAGGATTGGGAAGAATCAATGAAATGTATATGGTCTAATTTTGCTCCTCATCCTCCCATGCATTTTTGGAGCAGCATTCTAGAACATTTGTTCACAGACAGAAATCCAAGGCTCACCTTCTATATAGAGTAATATATTTGAGGAGGGGTCGATCACAGCCTGTGTAATGAGGTGAAGGATATAACAAAGAACCAGAAAGGACAACATATTTCCACAACATTATAGGAAGAGACAGTGCCTGTCAGAAGTGTATTGTGGAAAAGTTTTCTACTTCCAAACTAACATATGCCTCACTTTGGTGTTTGTGGAGTTCTTGAGCTAGCCTTCCTACTCCCAGGTATGTAACATAAAGGAAAGCTTGTTTTCAACAGGAACCATCAACTTACAAGGGGATCCTCAGTCAGCCCTTCCTAAATAGATAGACTGATATATACTACTGAAAAGGATAGCAATTTATACTGAGTCAAATCAGATTTTGTTCACAAATATCAATTGTTAATGAAGGATTATTAGACCTTTGGGGAATACTTAAACAGCCTGGGAGAGGAAGACCAAGATGGACAAACAGATCGACAGATCCCAGGTGTAGAAATAGTGCAAGAAATAGTAGAGAATTTAAAAATTCTAATATGTATCCTTAGAGATATTTGAGAGACTATATCATCCATAAAGCAAAACCAAGTTATTAGGGAATAGGAGTAATTATAGACCAAGTAGAAGTTTTAAAAATTAAAAATATGCAGAAAGAATTTAAATAATATAGAGCTAATTTAAAAAATTCTAGATAGTTGGAGATAAAGTTGAGCAAAATGCTCAGACCTCAGCAAAAAGAGAAAAAAGATGGGAAAAAGTTAATAGTTATGGGAGACACAGAAAACCCACTTTCTAGCACATATTACAGATGGCAAGAACAGAGAAAATGGAATAAGGATAAGGATAATTAAGTGAATATTTGGTGCGAGGAGGCCACAGGGAAAAGGGATATTTGAGAAAGAAAACGAGAGAATAATTCTTGCATTCTAGGCAGAGAGGACTGTCGCTGTGAAGGCCCAGAGGTGGGAATTTGCATGCATATGGGAATTTCCCAGAGGTGGGAATTTGAGGACCAGCAAGAAAGTTACTGTGACTAGAGCTGAGTGACCAACGGTGAGAATAGTCAGACATTCGATAAGAAAAATAATGGGGCCAGAGTTTCTTGGTCCTTTTTGACCATTGCCATCACACCCTAAGGTGAATAGGGAGGGATTAGAGAGTTTTGAACAGAACAATGACATGATCTGACCTACATTTTAAAAGGATGACACTGGCTGCTATTTTTGCATGAAGTATGTTGTGAATAATTTTTTTTTTCCGTGAAGACTATGTGGGCTACACTCTGAGTTCCTGTGTATTTGAAACTCTTTCTATTGCTTGTATTGTGTGAGTAAAAATATCTTGGGTCTTAAACTTTTCAGTTGAAAACTCAGTAGATGTTATGTTAGTGTCTTCCAACATTTAATATGGTAGAGGAGGAAGATGAGATGATTCTCATTTTTCCATTTGTGTAGATCACATTTACTGTAACTTTTTAGAGAAGTCTCTGATATTATTTACCTTGGACCTCAAATATTTCACCAGGGATATCTAAGCAGTGGTCATTTACCACTAATTTCATACACAAATCTAATCTTTTTATAGTCATACTACAATGTTGATTTGGCTTTATCATGTGTAACTCTCTTATTTAATCCTTACAACAACCCAGTGAAGTGGCTACTATTATTATCTCATTATTATCAATTTTACAGATGAGGTAAGTGAAGCTTAGAGAGATCCATGTCTTGTTACAGCTCTCAACGCAGTGTACTCTGTCCTTAATATCTCCACCAGCTGGCTGAGTCTCCCTGAGGCTGGGTTGGGATGAGTCTTGCTCATATATGAAACTTGTTGGATTGAGAAGAGGGGGGTTCCAGAAGGAAGGAAGGCCAGAACTGACTGTGGGGAGAACATGATCACTGTAGGGAAAGGGACATTAGGAATGTCAGGGGCTTTCTCAGCATCTGCCCACCCCTCCAGAGACCCCAGTAACCCTCACCTCAGGTGAAACAATGATGTGGGCCCTGGAGACAGAGTGAGCCCTTTAATTTCTACATTCCAGCCTTTTTTTCAGATTATCCTTTTGCATAAAACTGTCTGATGTTATTTCCTGAAGCATATCTTTGCCAATACATGTTTGGTTTCAGTGGTGCTTGTTTAAGTACATAAAAGCTCAGAAAGGATAGCTACTGTGATAGACTCTTTTGGCTTCCTACCAACAGCTGCTCCCAAACTTTACATTTTTACTAACTGAAGTCCAGTTTGTTTAAGTGGTGGACTGAGAGGTCTTGACTTCCAGAAAATAAGGAAATCTGCCAAACCTAGGAAATGAATTGTGATTGGTTTATTTTAATCATCATAATTTTATTCTAATTTGATAGAAACTTGGTTTTTCAGACTTCTTGCAGAAGGGAGTGACTGAGTGATTAGAGAGGAATTCTCCTAGGAGGAGGTGATTCTGGAGAAAAAATTAATTTCCCAATAGAAGAAACAAATCTGAGACTAATGTTAGACCAGCCTCTTCTTTCCTCTTCTTCCTACTCTGAAGATGGACATTATGATGTCTTGAGCAATGGCAGACACCTATCAATCAGAAGACAAATGGGCAATATGAAAATATGGCAAAATAGGAGAGAAAAAGCCTGGTTCTTTGACGACATCCCACTAGGAAGTCTAATTCCAATTTGATTTGGAGCAATAGTCACAAGGTAATTCATTCTTGCCTATTTGATTCTGAAATGTGCTTTTCCTATTTAAAAATTTCTTTCTCTATTTAATTATTAAGGTGCATTTAGATGCTTTTGGAATCTTTGCCATGGGTGGCGGTAAAGTTTTAACGCCCCTCATATATAGACAGGCATGTAGCATCAGATGGTTGTAGAAATTGGATTTGTTATTTGTCAAACTCAAATGTAAACCTTTAGGGACTTCCCTGGTGGCACAGTGGTTAAGAATCTGTCTGCTAGTGCAGGAGACACGAGTTTGATCCCTGGTCCAGGAGGTTCCCACATGCCACTGAGCAACTAGTCCCATGTGCCACAACTACTGAGCCCGCACACCACAACTACTGAAGCCCACGCACCCTAGAGCCCATGCACCGCAACTATTGAGCCCACGCACTGTAACTACTGAAGCCCACGCATTCTAGGGCCCACGGGCCTCAACTACTGAGCCCGCGTGCTGCATCTACTGAAGCCCATGTGCCTAGAGTCCATGCTCCACAACAAGAGAAGCCATCACAATGAGAAGCTGGTGCATCCCAATGAAGGGTAGCCCCTGCTCGCCGCAACTAGAGAAAGCCTACATGCAGCAACGAAGACCCAATGCAGCCAAAAGCTGCTTCTTGATTGGAGCTGGGGTGAAAATAGCAGACATGGGAAGAAAATATATGCCATCAGCACGCTCACAAAACATTGCTGGAAATGGGTGAAATAACAAACTCAGTTTGAGCACATGTGTCAACTATTTGTCATACTTACTATAGAAGTAAGGTAATGTGCAAAAATCTTTAAGAACCATGAAGAAATTCTTTCAACATATGTCCTTTCAAGACTACTGTTTCTTCTAATCCTACAATTTAAGAGGGGAAAAAAGTTAGGAAAGTTTCACGGGTCAACACCATGATTATTAATGAGCTGGGAATAAAAGTGATAATTAAAGTCCAAAGGATCCTTATTGTTTAGTCTTGGTTAAACAATGAGAGATGTGCCTGATCTCTAAGTATATAAAAGATGAATATACAAAGGAAAGGAGCCAGCTGTTCTCCTTCACTGGTGACTGAAAAGGCAAAAATGAGCTCCGTTTATGACTGTCCTGTGGACACAGGCTTAGGCAAAGTCTAATGCTTGTGTGACAGGGGGATAACATGCCACTCCTTTCCACAAAAGAATATATGGGGTTGTTTTAACCTTTGAAGAAGAGAGTTTCAACTCTATTTCACGATTCTAAAAGAACCAAGTTATGTTTGAATAAGATAAAAGAATAAGTAGGAGAAAAAAAACCTATCAGAATGTTGTAAGAGTAACACAGAGCCTCACATTAGTCATACTCTTTGTTCCTTATGGAAAATTCATAATTCTAAAAGTAAAAAAACAGTGTTTGGTGGAAGGAGATCAATGTGAAGATTAATAAAGTTTAAAGTTACTTATAAATTACAAAATTATACCATCACAAATATCCTACTAGTAAAATATGAAGTTGGTATGCTGCTAAAGCGTAAATGGATATTTAACTATTGGCATGCCCTCTTCTCACTGAACGTGGATGAGAGGCTATTACTAAAATATCTCAAAAACCTCAGCTAGGATGCTCTATCTGGAGTAGTTTTGGTCACATACTAGGTGAGAAGTTACTCTTAGGTCACCTTGCCTGCATGGGGACAACATATCCACCGACACATGTTTTGACAATCCATTTCTCTCACCAAATGTTTTCGACTTTTGGCAATATCAGCCCTCCTAAAAGCTCTGCCCTCCCAAATTTTGGTTGGGCATTTCTATAGTTCTTTAAAAAGCTTCACAGTCTAGCTGTAGTTCAGATTAATGGCTGGGTCTAACATAACTTGACTTTTCAAACAGTCAAAGATGGACAGAAGAAAGGCATGCTCACTGGAATGCTGGCAGATTTATTTCCAGTTCAAGCCAAAAAACAGCCTTTCTCACAATATTTCAGTGTGTTCAGTTCAATCCAGGTCAGAAACCAGAAATGCAAAACATTCACCAATGTTTCGGAACCTTCAGAAGCCAGTAGACAGTTTGGGTGGCTGAGAATGTATTTATTTAAGCATGATCCTACTTTAAAACCATTTACCCTGCCTGATTGTTAGAGGCTGTGGGAAGTAAAGTGCCCACAGAGAATGGCTCTGTAATGCACTCTAAATTCTTTTCCATATATTTCTATGTCTTGTTTTATTTTCTGGAACTTAGTAAAAACTCCATTATAACATTAGATTTGAAAATTTATAGCTATATCAATTATTTGTCAAAATAAAAACATTAGTGAGAAAGAAATATACATTTATATAGACTAAAAATTTAAAAAAATTTACAGAAAAATATAGTGGTGTTTTACTCTCTCAGCAAAATATATTCAATGGATGAAAATAAACTTTGTTCTAAATACATAGCCAGGCCAAGATTATAAGAGAAAATATGAAGATCTGTATAACAGAGTTTCTCAGAGTATCTTTTAGGTTTCAAAAAAAATGTATTTACCAGTTTCCTTCATGTTTATGTTTTAAGTTCCCTCTTTCAAATCAGGAAAAGTGGTTTTTAGTAATATGTATACTCTATATGGATTAGTGCATTCACTTGCACACAAACTGCATGCTATAATTTTCTTCAAATGTGCAAGTAACAGAAACTTAGTCTAGTTTATGGATAAAATGAAATTTATTGGAAAAGTACTTAAGCATTTTATAGAATTTGAGCAAAATTTGAATAATCAGGAAGAAAGCCAGGGAAATCTGGTGACATGAACACTGGTGATTCCAGCTAGGGAAAACATGACTGGTCTGGGTACATGAGCAATGGCATTTGAGTGTTTGAAGGACCGTCCTTCTAAAGTTTCACTATTAATGTGGCTCAGTTGTTGTTTTCTCTAAGACCCTTGATTCCAAATCTTGAACTAAAGTATCAGATTGGCTACTGGCTCAATTAAGTTAGAAGGAATATGGACTTGGTATTCTATAATTTACTACATGTCTTAACTTTACTAATGTGTTATGAAGCAGATGCTCACTATCAGAAGAAAAGAACAAGAACATATCAAGGTGTGATATCAGTAAGAATGGCAATGTTCAGTAGAGACTCATATAAAAAATACAAAATGTTTATTTTTTGGATTAATGTGTCATTATTAATTTGATTCTGCATCCGTGAGAAGGAAAAGACATAATTTAACGGGTTCCCCTATGGGGACTTGCATGAAGTTTTGAGACATGACAATGATTTAGTTAATTCATTAGTTCAATAACATTTTGAAACCACTGGACTAAGAAAATTAGTTTTCTTTTCTATTAAATTTTTGTATTATGTACATACTTTTCAGAGATAAGATCATTTAAAGGTGGAAACACATTGAGTGGGTAGATGAACAATAACTTCTGCTGAAAAATAACATATTTAATAGATTTGAGTTTCTTTCCTTCTTTTCTTCTTTCCTTCCCTCCCTCTTCCACGTTTTTTCCTCTTTAAAAAAATTACTTAAAGCTTATAAAGGAGATAAAAACATTTTTAGCCAGTCTTTTTAAAATAAAGGAAACAAACCATTAAATGCAGTATGTTACATACAACAATCTTTTAGTATTGTCCACTAGTCCCAAATTTTTCTTGAGGCAACAAACTCTACAGCCTATGTATTATTTGGTAGAAGTATGGAGGATATCTACTAGTACAGCAGTTTTGTTTCCTTTTTTAATTTTTATAGTTAAAATGACTTGTTGCCTTGTAAAAAACTCATATTTTCTTTTTCTTGATATGCAGACTGAAAATAATTGTCTTTCTACTAAAAACATTATTTGCCAATTTTATGCATGGATGAATTAAATAATTATTTCAAGCCTGTCTTAGGTATTAGTATCAATAGTTTTTTATTATTACATGAGATATTGTTTTATTCGACAACTTAACAATTCTGAAGTAAACCAAGGTAGAAGAAAGTCAGCCATATCAGCATTAGTCCACACATATAATAACTAATTTCATAAATTCTCATATCTCAGAAATTTTATTTTTGTACCACATTCTGTTTTAAACAGTGAGGTTAATGACTTAAAATTATTCAAGAATGTTTTTTAATAATAATGGCTAACAAAATGATATATACTGGCAAGGGACTCTAAATGTAGTGTTTTGAATTTCCAACATTGCAAAGCAATTATATTAATCTGTTGACATCCTACTTCATAAAACTCTTTTCTTATTTCCTTAGGTGAAGGAAAAGGGGAAGGCTGTATTTACATGTATTCCTAATTTCTTAGCCAATTTGCCATATTGGTACAGTACAATAAAGAGTTGTTTTTCAACTCTAGAAGCTTATTTCATTTTTCCTTAGAGAAGCTGCGGGCTGGGGGAAGGTAGTGGACAAGTTTATTGGCAGTATTACCTAATTTCATCATTGTTTTAATTTAATTCACATATGCCTGACAAATTCAAAAAGCAGCTTTTTCAACAAGACTAAAGTACTTTTTGTTGGTAATCCCAGGAGGATTTAACTAGTTGTAGTTGAATCATCAGAGAAGATATTTCCTTTCCCTTCTCTGTTTTTCTCACTTTCTTCTCTCATATCTCTTATATTGTGCCAAATGCATTGACTTAAGCACTTCTTCAGATCACTTCTAAATGACATAACTGATTTTGAACATGAACATTAGGCTCTGTTAATAAATGACAGTATGATAATGGATCTAGTTGACTGCAATGGTCCAAACTGACCACTGAGGCTTTTTGTATAAACAGACCAACCATGACTTTTGACTTTTTTTAAGTTGTGTAAAAATCCAATCATGCTTAATAATGATTTCAATTTATTCCTAAAATTTAACTGTTAAATTTAAACATCTTTGTATTGTATTTACTTTGTTAACGATGGTACTTATTTGCCCATACAAATGGCTTTTTAAAAATGAGGTCAGGTTCATCAACTTGCTAACAGGTTTTGACTGATATTGGCTCTTTGTTTTCACGTTAGTTCATTTATTGCATTATTAAATCAATTCTTAGTTTAGAAGCCAAGAAAATGTTTTATAGTGCAATGTGGTTGCCTCCCTAGAGTTCATTAGCTCATTTTCCTTCAATTAACTCTGTGTGCACTGCACACCTCTCCTAACTTTGCTAATGCTGAAGTCTTACTGCAGGCAGAGCATTCAGTCTGGCCTTGAATTACCAGAGAAAGTAAAGACAGAAAATGACTTTCCAGGTCATCTATCCTAGACTTCTGCTTCTCTATCAGTGTTGTCTCTGGAAGGAGAAGAACTACTGGAGGCAAGGTCATGCCATGTGATGATTAACTCTGTAAAATACTTGGATTTATGGAAAAGTTTGGTCTGTCCGTTCAATGGTCTATTCACCATGTTATTATATTTTTAGTGCTTTCAGAGAATTTTAACATGAAAAGAGGGGTTTTGCTCTTTCTTCAGAGTTACACAGCTAGTTTATGGTGGTGCTAGAAATGCATTGCTCTGACTTCTACTACAGTATTCTCTTAATCCCATCAAAGTACATAAATAGCCAAGTTATATCCTCATATATGCTCACATATTAGCACAAATCTAGTTCAGAAATGAGAGCAAATGAATACTCTGTAGACTCAATGAACTGAGCTTTCTTTTCAACTTAAAACCTACCAACTTCTTGCCAGTAGGTTTAATTTAGCTCCAGTTTAAAAAAATTGAGTTAAAAATACATATAGATGAGTATTTTAAAATCCATTCTTCCTGAAAAGTCATTACTACTTTCTCTAACTTTTAGTTTTAACTGCCTCATGAAACTGATCAATGTGGAGAATTTATCCAAATGAAGAACCCATATTTTCAATACAGAAATTTTAAAATGTTACCTGAATACTAAATCAATAGTCAGAAAATATAGCCTCACCTAATTTGCATTTTGCCTAAGTCAACACAACAATCATATCACTTGCTTATGCTTGTGGAAGCAAAGGCTAGTGAACTCAATTTTAAGCCTATTATCTCTTTTAGATAACGTTCTGTGTTGAGCAATAAGAATGTTTTCCCTGCTCTTTTCCAGGAAATCTTTTCCCACTGAATTTAAGACCAGAAGTTTATTTTAATGTTTCAGAAGTTCAAACTTTATTTTCTAAAACAAAGAAAAGCAGATGAGGGTTACTTGTAATCAAACAGAGATTCTTCTGGATATAACTGACATGGATACAAAAGTTACATTTGGTTTTCTAGCCAAAATAGCAATTTGCTCTCATTACCATGCTTCTCTATCTGAAAGTGAGGCTGCATATGGTAGGTTGTCAGCTTTTCCAGCAACACTCACAAATATTTTCCTTATGCTGCAAACTAAACCTTTGACTCAGTGTCTCACCCAGTAGACGTTATTCATTTTGAAACAACACAGCTGTAACTCAGATTTTATGTCTAATACCTTTCCTCCATGAGTTAGATTCCAAAAGTAAACCAAAAATATTGAGAGAACTACATTTAATAAATTTCATTGAGGGAGAATCTGTCAATGTAATCAACTTGCAAAGGCTGAAAGTAAGGGTGCTCCTACTGTTATTAGGAACTTTTATTTTTTAAAATACTGCTGACTCAATTGGTGTACTCGTCCTTAAATATTACACCTTTGAGAAAATGTGTAATCAAATAATTAAATCAGCTAATTAATTTTCATCTTTTTTCTTTACCCCTCACTGACAAATGGTGAAGGGTCATGTCTTGTGACATGGAAGTTTATGAAATGGTTCATGAAGCTGATAGATAGCATTATCAAAGAGGGGCTAGAATATGGAACCACGTTTGGTCCGTAAGAAGGGTGACATCTGTGGGTATACTGTATTTGCAGCTGTAAGAGACGGTGTAAAGTGAGTCAGCAGGGAGAAATTGGCATTCAGAGAGTAGGTTAGAAGGAAGTAGATCCAGTAGCAATCAGTACCAGAGGTTCAGAAAATGGCATGGAGGTTTCCATGAAGCCAATGAAACACTGCAACACTGATTTATGTAGAAAATAACATGTAGAGATAAATGTCAGACATCCGCATCAAGATGGTGTTTTCTAAACAAACGTAATATTAACCATGAGGTTTAAAGAGTCCAGATAGGATTTCAGCAATGAGAAAAGAGCTTGGGAAATGTAAGGCATTGATACCATGCTAGAATGTTTTCCAGACTTTCTAGACAAGATCTCTTGCACAGAAGAGGATAAAAAGATGACTAAATTGGGGCCCAAGGCGAGGGTTTGTTCCCAACTTCATAAAAAATAAAAGCAGAAGATGAGAGTCAGACTAACAGTAGCACTGACTTTCTGCTGTTTTAGATTTTGCAAATATACTTTAATTTGAGTCAGAATTGATTCCAGTGCAAACATGTAAGATAGTGGAATGAGCAGATGGAAGAAAAGGAAATTATACAGAAAAATGAAGCCGTATAATGAAAAGCCTAGAAAGACTGTGAGAAACTTCCTGTTTCTGATAATGATGGACTAGGTTATTCAGACCACTTATCCTGCTAACAGCAATTTAAAACTTAAAGATTTTTTAAAATCTTCTCTTTAAGACACTTAAGAAAATAACAAAATTGTAGACAATTATCAGTGACAAAGGGAATACTAGAAATCAAGTAGGAAAGAAAGCATAGAAGCTAATTTTGCCTATTGGCATTTGTTGACCTAAAAAATTAAAAACTGCCTGTAATGAAGAGGACAGATTTCAAAGCTGAGGGCATACATAAGGTGGAGAGTCTAATAGATATTCACATCAGTTTGGACTCTATGGGCTACAACCTCTTGGTGAATGTAAACTGGAAGAGAACTAATCCTTCCATGGAATTACAATCCAGGAATTGTAATGTGGGTGATCCAAGGAATTGGAAGCTATTGCGTTGTTTAAAGTGGACATGGACAAGTAGTGTCCCTAGCCGTCTGTCAGACAAGAGCAAAAATCTTGTCTGAAAAAAGGAACCTTTTCCATAGGTTCAAATTTTTAAAAATATAACCAGTAATAAAAGATAATCAGTCATAAAGAAAATGACTGTAACTAGAAGAAATAAAAAGGAAGCTGAATGTAAGAACTTCAGATTATGAAATTGTTAGATGCAGACTAAGAAATCATTATCCTAACTATACTTGAGAAAAAAATACGAAAGACAAGATTGAAGATAGGAATTAAAATGATATGCTATTAAAATGGCATATCATATGTGGAAAACAATCAAATTGAAATTATAGAAAAAACCTCCTTAGATATTTTTAAAATCAGATTCAGCAAATTTATAGAGGACATTTATGATCTGGAATATAGGTTAGAAGAAATTATATGAAGAACAGAATTATCAAAAGATGGAAATTTTCACCTGTGACTAAAAGAGTAAAGTGTGAAAAGGTTTAGCATATGCATAATTGGAAGACAGACAGAGAGAAAGAACAGAATTATCAAAAGATGGAAATTTTCACCTGTGACTAAAAGAGTAAAGTGTGAAAAGGTTTAGCATATGCATAATTGGAAGACAGAGAGAGAGAGAGAGAGAAAGAAAGAAAAAGAGATAATGACTTAGAATGTTTCAAAACCAATGAAAGATATTGCAGTACTCAGAAACTGGCATCAATATTACTGTGTAACAAACAAACCCTGCATGCCGGTAGCCTACAGTAAAACACATTTACGTTTGTGCACAATTCTTCAAATTGGTTGAGGATCAAATTCAATACTGCTCTCTGTGACTCTCATTTTGGAACCAGCAGCTAATTTGGACATACTTTTGTGATGGTGGTTGTCAATAGCACAAGAGGGACAAATGAAAACACTTGATATTTAACACTTGGCTAGGTACTGACACACTCTCACTTCCTTCTACATTTTCCTGACCAAAGTACAGTATATGGAAAAGCCTATTATCAGTGACATGAGGATATTTATTCTGTTCATTGTAAACCAAGGTATGTTTAAGTAGGAAAGGAAGAATTGTAAGGATATAATAAAACATGCCATGGACACCCATACATAATTTCAAGAAATTTAATCAACATCGAATGAATGAATGAATGAATAAATGAAAATCAAAGACAAAGAGAAAACTTAGGTGTAATCAAAGGAGACATAATTCCTTCAAAATAGTGATAATTAGACAGTCAGCTGACTTTCAACATTTTACAGCAACAATATTAATTGTTTTTTAGGATAAGTGCTCTAGAAGTGTTCAAGTGAAAAGACAAAGATTGTCAAACTACATGAATAACAATCTAATTATAAACTATATAGAAGAGATACATCTAGAACAGAACATACAGAAAAATTAAAATTTGGAAGATGAAAAAATATTTTATAAAAACACTAGGTGAAAGAAAGATGTGTAACTTGACATCTCTCTTCTCAAGATAGATTCATAAATGGTGATGAGCATATTAATCAGCCAGGTGAGAATAGCTTTCATTTTTAACCTTCTTTCTTAATTCAGTGTCTTCTTCCTTTGAGCGGATCTTCCCTATGTTTAATAAATTATCTGGGATTTTTTCCAAAATACGTTAATCATTAAATTTCCATTTAACAGCTATAAAAATCCTCTTTTTCTTGAACCAAGAAGGCAAAAGTATTTCATTTTATAGTTGTAAAAGTGTGTTTTGTCATTTTCAAGCATCTCTATGGAATAATATCTACTATTACAAGTATACAACAATGTATCTTGTATCTTTACAGATTCAAATACAACTGAATGTTTCCCAAGAGCCATTATCAATTCATGTACTTAATTATATTTCATTTGTCCTTCTCATTCTGACAAGTCTGGAATGCAAGCAACTCTCATATGCCATGTCATCTTTTTTCTTGCATTAGACAAAGTGAAATCATTTTTATTAAAAACATTAAAAAAACCCTAGTCTTAGATTTTAGTCACATGTTAGCATATCTAAATATTAATGAAAAACAGAGCTGAAGAGATTAGATTGGATTGCATGAGCTAAAGTGTTTATAGTCTTAGAAGTTTGTGGGCCATTGGTTTTTTTAGACTATTCTTATTCTGGATTGTTCAAAAACACAGAGCTGGACATGTGCAAAATTATGAAATTTACAAAGTTGCTGCTGTGACTGTAATCAGAAGAAAAATGGACATGGAGTCAGGAGACATGGATTCCAGGTCTGATTCTGCCACTTAATGTGATATGACCTTGGATAGATCACTTTACCACTTGGAATCTTGGACTCTTCACTGATAAAATAGAGATAATAAGATGTCCTGAGGTTGGTATGAATAATCAATGGAATATTATATATGATTAAATATCTTCGTGCATTTTGAATAAAAATAAACGTTAATGGTACTACCCTTCAGTTTCTCTTCCCCTTAATTTAAATATCTTCTCTTATGCTTTGGAGTTTCTCCCTAGCTGAATAGCCCAATGTTCTAATGCTTCAACTAGAAGTTCTTAGCCCAATACTCCATCTATATTCACTTTTCCTAGGAATACCCATATATCAGGTCTCCTTCCTCCTTTTGTGCATGCTATGTCTTCCAAGTTTTATCTGGAACTGATTGCCATATAACAAATAAGCAATACATACTCAATTACTAATAGCTACCAATTGCATCCTTTTGCTGAGTCTTTTTATTAATTTTTATTAGAGTGTAGTTGATCTACAATGTTGTATTAATTTCTGCTGTACAGCAAAGTGAATCAGTTATACATGTACATTTATCCACTCTTTTTTTAAAAACATCTTTTTTGGAATATAATGCTTTACAATGGTGTGTTAGTTTCTGCTTTATAAAAAAGTGAATCAGCTATACATATACATATATCCCCATATCTCCTCCCTCTTGCATCTCCCTCCCACCCTCCCTATCCCACCCCTCTAGTCTTTTTTAGATTCTATTTCCATATAGGTTATTACAGAGTATTGAGTAGAGTTTTCTGTGCTATACAATAGGTTCTTATTAGTTATCTATTTTATATATAGTAGTGTGTATATGTCAATTGCAATCTCCCAATTTATCCCTTCCCCTCCTTTTCCTCCTTGGTAACCATAAGTTTGTTTTCTACGTCTGTGACTCTACTTCTGTTTTGTAAATAGGTTCATTTGTACCATTTTTTAAGATTCTGCATATAAGCGACATCATATGATATTTGTCTTTCTCTGTCTGACTTACTTCACTCATTATGACAGTCTCTAGGTCCATCCATGTCACTGCAAATGACATCATTTTGTTCTTTTTATGGCTGAGTAATATTCCATTGTACCACATCTTCTTTATCCATTCCTTTGTTGATGGACATTTAGGTTGCTTCCATGTCCTGGCTGTTGTAAATAGTGCTGCAATGAAAACTGGGGTTCATGTATCTTTTCGAATTATGGTTTCTCCAGATATATGCCCAGGAGTGGGATTGCTGGCTCATATGGTAGCTCTATTTTTAGTTTTTTAAGGAACCTCCATACTGTTCTCCACAGTGGCTGTACCAATTTACATTCTCACCAACAGTGTAGGAGGGTTCCCTTTTCTCCACACCTTCTCCAGCATTTACTGTTTGTAGACTTTTTGATGATGGCCATTCTGACTGGAGTGAAGTGATACTTCATTGTAGTTTTGATTTGCATTTGTAATAATTAGTGATGTTGAGCATCTTTTCATGTGCCTCTTGGCCATCTGTATGTCTTCTTTGGAGAAATGTCTATTTAGATCTTCTGCCCATTTTGTGATTGGGTTGTAGTCTTTTGACAAAAGGCATCAGTCATTAATCAAATATTTTAGATGCCTAGTAATCCAAAAAGTATGTGTGTGCTTGAGGACAGGAAATTTCTGGGACAATGGAGAGCTCTGACTTCATCTGTTCACTCCACTTATCTCTTCTTTTCAAATAAAGGGTCAGTCTTGCAAAAAAATTCTATCAAAAGATGAGAAACCAAAACAAATGATGCACAAGTGTTTCATTGAAAAATTACTCATTTTGTACTGTATGTGCAGAAAAACTATACAATTTCCTTATTTTCTTAAACTGATTTGCTCTCCCTTATCACCTTCATCCACTAAGTAGTTGCAAGGTAGGCAGTGGGGGGGATATTAAATACAGATCAATTTAGTTAAACATTTAGAATACATAATTTGAAGACTCTCTTTAGATTTAACTGAATCATTTTGAACAAGAGCCCAGACCTTTCAGATTCCTCCCCTAAGATGTGAGAGAGAGACACTTGTGACTTTTTGATGACAGGAGAAAAAGAATCCCCTAGCTTGATGCTAATAATTACGTATATGCTGGGGATCTCTCTTGAAATATGCGTGACCTGACTTGCGCACGGTCATTCTGTTGGGCATTGTTGATTAAGTTGTGGCCTATTCATTCTTGGTTTGCTCAGCCCTGGGGTTTCCTTCCTTGCTGACTTGTCAACTCCCTTGGACTCCTGCTAGTTCTATACACCTCTCATTCTCCAGTGTTCTCTGTCTCTCTGATCTCTCACTTTGCCACAGCATGCCAGGCCCCATGACAGACCTGCTGGCTCTAAATTTAGTATCCATGATCCTTATAAAGTGAGGACTAGACTTTTTCCCTGCTTGGTTACACCATGCCTCCCTCATAGTTTTACTGGCCAAGGACTTTTTGTTGGCAAGAAATCACATTGTAGATCAGTTACTTCTCCAAAAGCCTCATTCCTTTGGCGTTCTCCTCAGTTTATCTAACACATTTGTCACATTCCAGGCCAATGTCCAGAGAGGGGAGGCTTGGACCCATACAGCTCACCCACCAGCTATCCCTTCACCCTCTCCTTTGTTTTATCACAATTCCCGAGACAGGAAGTAGTTGGTTACACTCCATGGTTTTCTCTGATTCCCTGAGTTGACATTTTCTCTATCTACTTCATTGAAACAGAAATATCAGATGGAGTGTGGGGAGAGAATAACTCATTTTCAATAAAGTAAATTGGGGATTATTTTAAAAATATTACTCTTGTTACACAAAGAAAAAATGTAAAACACATCTTGGTGAAAGCTAGCCAATATACTTCATGAAATTCTCTTACCCCTCTTTTCTGACACCACTCTTTCCTCTTCTTATCCCATGGCCACTCCTCAACATTTTGGGGGATAATCTTCTACCAGTCTATTAAATGCTGCTGTCACGTTGGAAATGCAAATCAAAACCACCATGAGATATCACCTCACAGCTGTCAGAATGCGTATCATCAAAGAGACCACAAATAAATTGGTGAGGCCACTATGGAAAACAGTATAGTATTTCCTCAAAAAACTAAATATAGAACTACCATAAGATCCAGCAATTCCATTTCTGGGTATTTTTCCATAGAAAACAAAAACACTAATTTGAAAAGATATAGGCACCCCTATGTTCATTGAAACATTATTCACAATGGCCAAGATATGGAAGCAACCTAAGTGCCCATTGATAGGTGAATGGATATAGAAGATGTGGTATGTATACGTACAATGGAATATTATTCAGCCATAAAAAATGAAATCTTGCCACTTGCAACAACATTGATGGACATAGAGGATATTATGCTAAGTAAAATAAGTCAGGCAGAGAATGACAAATACTGTATGATTTCATTTGTATATGGAATCTAAAAAGGAAAAAAAAAGGAACAAAAACAAACATAACAAAACAGAAACAGAGTCACAGATACAGAGAACAAACAGGTGGTTACCAGAGGGGAGAGGACTGGGGGAATGAATGAGATAGGCAAGGAAAATTAAGAGGTACAAACTTCCTGTTACAAAATAACTGAGTAATGGGGAAGAAATGTACAGCATGGGGAACATAGTCAAGAATAATATAATATCTTCGTATGGTGACAGATGGTAACTAGACTTATTGTGGTGATTATTTTGTAATGTGCCAAAATATTGAATCGCTATGTTGTACACCAGGAACTAACATAGTGTTGTAGGTCAATTATACTTCAACAAATAAATAGAAAAAGAGGTCAGATTTGTGCTTACCAGAGGCAAGGAGTGGGGAGAGGGGTAACTGGATGAAGGTGGTCAAAGGGTACAAACTTCCTGTTAGAAGGTAAATAAGTTCTAGGGACATAATTTACAACATGATTAATATAATTAACACTGCAGTAAGTTACATATGAAAGTTGTTGAAAGAGTAAATCCTAAGCGTTCTCAACACAAGGAAAACATTTTTTCTTTTTCTTTTATTTTGTGTCCATATGAGATGATGCATGCTCACTAAACTTATTGTGCTTATCATTTCATAATGTATGTAAGTCAAATCATTATGCTGTACACCTTAAACTTATACAGTGCTCTATGTCAATTACATTTCAATAGAACCGGGAAAAAAAACAATGTTGGTGTCACCTGTGTTTTGTCCTTCCTGTCTTCTATTCTCAATCTTGAATATCTCTCTTGGTGATCTCAACCAATTCCATGCCTTCAAGTAGCACATGTTGACTTATGGGTTCTTGGGGAGAGAGATAATGTTTCATTTTCTTATGCCTGTTTTGCTAATATATAATAGTTACTAGCAGGTGATAAGCACTCAATAAATAATTGTGAGTGAAATGAGTGCATGTTCTGCCATAGCTGAGAAATCCTTGCGCTTGTTCTGTTTACTTCAAATACAGGCAGAAATTAAATGCAAAGAAAATGAAACCTACACATACACTCCACGGTCTTAGGAAATTTTTTTTCCAATATAGAGAATTTCCATATAATGACAGGGGTTTTAGGAAAAAATTAAACTTCTTATTATAGAATTTTGGGCTTGACTTGTCCTTCGTTTTGTAAAACTGCATGATTCATAGTCACACACAGATAGACCACACATGGTTCCAAGTCATTCAGGGAAAACGAATCCATTCATTCCACATTTTATCATCTTACCTGAAATAAAAAGACTAACAAGCAACCAAATGTTAAAGTAGTAATTTTTTTCATTTTCAGAGCTTCTTAAAGCTCAGAATTATTTAGACAGTCAATTTCAAAGAGTAAAATAAAATAAAATAAAATAAAATAAAATAAAATAAAATAAAATAAAACAACCACCTTCAGCACTGATACAGCACTAAAAAAAATAAATAAATAAAGCAAATTACAAAAGACGTTTTCAAAGAAATTGTTAACCAGGTGTCAGAGACCCTTTTACTATGAAGTGTGTGTGTGTGTGTGTGTGTGTGTGTTGGAAATCTTCTCCTTAGACCCTACTTCCTGCTCTTTGGCAAGGAAATGAATTGACTAGCTAATGATTTAAAAAAACTTCAAGTCAAAATTTCTTAATTTCAAAAAAATGTCCACTTAAAAAACTAAAAGAAAATTCTTTGAAGTTAAGTAGAAATCACATTGTCCTTTTGCATAGTAACTGAATAAGGCAGTATTAATTAGTCAAAAGATTGAAGTTTGATGGTACCTTACCTTTACTCATATGTATTTAGGTTTTTAAATAATTCAGGTTGCTATTTTTTTTAACTGTGAAATAAAAATTGAAAGTTTTGAATTACATTTTCTCCACACAGATAAGAACTACATATGGCTTAATAGCTGTGGTTTGAGTATTGTTATATCAGTTCCTGTTGTAGCTTTAGCCCTCATCAATGCACACAGATGAATATGTCTGTACTACACGTGGAAAGAGCAAAGAACCAAGAAAAATGACTCAAAGTCTTTAAAACCCAAAGAACATAGGGTTTATTTAACTAATAGGAAAACTTCCACAATATATTTCCAAAATTTTCAGTGACATTTTCTTCAGACAAGCTTCAACTCCATAATGCTGTGACTTCTTGTGAAGAAAGCATGTTGGTTCTATGTGGGCCTCTATTATACCATGCTATAGTAAAACTTCATTTATTTTAAAATTTTTGTTATAAATATATATACACACATATGTATATATACTGCAAAGAAAACTTGTAAAATGCAGTTTTGGTTTACTTGAAGTTAACTTGCAGTTTATTAATGCTTCAAAGATAATTTTACAGAGGGTTCTTTGTGTGTTTCCTTGTGTCTATGTGGGAGTAAAAGTGAATAATAAAATGATTAAAGGTTGACATCTTTAGCTTTCTCCATTTTAAGAAGCAGTATGGGCTGTGTGATTTTAGCTACATATAACAAAACTTTTCTTTTTTCACTTGATTTGAGCATTTGTTTGTTTATCTTTTCCCAGGCAGCTTCTACAAACACAAAATTGCAGTGACCTAACATATTACAGATCCAGTCTTTGTTTACTTTCCCCCTACTTGACCACCCACAAGTTGAGTCAGAGATGTACTTTATACATTTTCCTATAACCAACACCACATGGAGGAAATATGTTTCCTTGGATCTCTTTAAAATCATGAAATTAAGCCCTTCTTGAACTCTATTTCCAGCAGCCAAGAGATGATCTTCTGCTTGTGAATACATCTAAGTTATTAAGCACACTCCAGGGAATGTTGTTGTAGCTGACCTAGAAAAGACACGATCACAGATCTTCAAGCTGAAAAGAGTCCTAGAGATCAATTAAAACCAAGCACTATTTGCAGGTGGGGAAACTGGCCTCAGAGAGGTTGAGCTTTTGCCCATGGTTAACATAAGAACCAAAAAAAAATAAGACTTGGTGGCTTGGTTTTCAGCCAGAATCCACTCCGATTAACCGCTGCATTCCTACTGAACCTATTACTGAACATTGAACCCAGCAAGGGCTCCATTTGCTGAACCATACAATTACACCTCTTTCCATTCCATATCATCAGTTGAATGTGTCAAGTAATGTTAGAATTCAGTTTAAGTACTTAATGCTAGCAAGACTTTTCTGCCTTGACCCTAGTTCCTCATCTTCTGATCCAAAAGAGCTGCTGTAATATTGCCTTGTCCTGGCATGAGAGCAACTTCACACCAATCTATTTTGTTAGATGTAACATTGTTCTCCTGGGTTTCAAGAGAAATCCCTGGTCATTAATACACGAATTTCTGTGATACAAATATACATGTCAGTTATTTCTGTAAAATGTCTCTGAATAATAATAGTAATTATGAAATTTTATAATCAATATATTATGAAAAATCCATCAACAGGTAATGGCACTGAGAAATTTCTTTCTGGTGTTCTGAAATTTAAAGCTGCAACACATTAAAGTTTGGTGTTCCAAATAAACATTTCCAGAATTTTAACTCCATATCTAGAATAACTCCAGGCTGTGTACATAAAATTTTCCTCTTCCAGGAGGAAAATAGCAGTTACTTTTCTTGTTGTTAAATCCCTGGGATGCAATGGATTAAGTGATTTGAGATCACACAGGGAATATCTCAATTGTCTCAGAAGTTAGAGAGAGGATTAAAGTCACATTAGCTTGACTACCTCACTCACCAGAAGGATCTCAGCATTTCAAATCAAGCTATGACTTTTTCCTTTGAATAATAACATTGAGACCCATTTTTAAACCTAACGTTTTACTAAAAGACTATGCAGATTAAGTAAATGCTCTTCTAATCTTTCCCTTTCTGAAAATCTTCATCAATTACTCTACTCTTTTCCATGTAGCAAGTTCCACTTCCTGTGGGTAGTAATACCAAATCAGTGCTTCTTATTCTTTCTTCCTTTCCTTCCTCCTTTCCTTCCTTCCTTCCTTCCTCCCTCCCCCCCTCCTTCCCCCTTTCTTTCCTTCTTTCTCTCCTTCCCCCTTTCTTTCCTTCTTTCTTTCCTTCTCTTTCTTTCTTTCTTTCTTTCTTTCTTTCTTTCTTTCTTTCTTTCTTTCTTTCTTTCTTTCTTTCTTTCTTTCTTTCCATATCTCAAGGAAAGGACCTTGTCCCAAGGGCTTTCAAGTACTCAACTGATGGACCTAGAGATTGTCATACTGAGAGAAGTAAGTCAGACAAAGACAAATATTATATGATATTGCTTATATGTGGAATCTAAAAAAAATGGTACAAATGAACTTATTTACAAAACAGAAATAGAGTCACAGGTGTAGAAAACAAACTTAAGGTTACCAAGGGAGCAGTGGGGGTGGGGGCAGTGGAGGGACAAATTGGGAGATTGGGATTGACATATACACACTACTATATATAGAATAGATAATAAGAACCTACTGTATAGCACAGAGAACTCTTCTCAATATGCTGTAATGACCTTTATGGGAAAAGAACCTAAAAAAGAGTGGATACATGTATATGTATAACTGAATCACTTTGCTGTACAGCAGAAACTAACACAACATTGTAGATCAACTACACTTCTATAAAAATTAATTTTAAAAAACATTAAAAAATTTCTCAACAGACTGTCACACTAAATTATTTTATCCTGAACCATTACTGTTTTTTAAAAATTGAGATGTAGTTGATATATAACATTGTATAAGTTTAAATTGTACAATGTGTTGATTTGATACACATATGTATTGCAAAATGATTACCACCATGGTGTTATCTACACCTCCATCATGTCTCATAATTACCATTTTTTTGTGTGTGGTGAGAATATTTAAGATCTACTTTCTTAGCAAATTTCAAGTATATAACGCAGTATTATCAACTATAATCATCATGCTGTACATTAGATTCCCAGAACGTAATTTATCTTCTAACTTGAAGTTTGTACCCTTTGACAAACATCTCCCCATATCCTCCTCTCCCAAGCCCCTGGTAACCACCATTCTATTATCTGTTTCTATAAGTTCAATTTTTTGAGATTCCACATATGAGTGCTATCATACAGTATTTGTCTTGCTCTCTCTGACTGATTTCACTTAGCATAATATCCTCAGGGTCCATCCATGTTGTTGCAAATGGTAAGATTTCCTTCTTTTTCATGGCTAACAATATTCCATTGTGTGTACATAGACTATTTTGAATAATGATGCAATGAACATGGGAGTACAGATATCTCTTCGAGATTTTGTTTTCATTTCTTTGGATATATAGCCAAATCAGGAATGCTTGATCATTAGATAGTTCTATTTTTAATATCTTGAGGGATCTCCATATGATTTCCCGTAGTGGCTATATCAATTTGCAATTCCACCAACAGAGCACAAATATTTCCTTCTCTCCACATCCTCACCAATACTTGTTATTTGATGATAGCCATTCTGACAGGTGTGAGGTGATGTCTCATTCTGGTTTTAATTTGCATTTCCCTGATGATTAGTGACGTTGAGCACCTTTTCATGTACCTATTGGCAATTTGTATGTCTTCTTTGAAAAAATGTTTGTTCAGTTCCTCTGCCTATTTTTTAATCAGGCAGTATTTTGGGGGGTTTTTTGCTATTGAGTTTTATGGGTTCTTAATGTATTTTAGATACTAACCACTTATCAGATATACGGTTTGCAAATAATTTTCCCATTCATAGATTTCCTTTCTATTTTGTTGATTACTTCTTTGAGTGTGCAGGAGCTTTTTAGTTTGGCGTAGTCCCACTTGTTTATTTTTGATTGTGCTTTTTGTGTCTAATCCAAAAAATTATTGCCAAGACTGATGTAAAGGAGTTTACCCCCTATATTTTCTTCTAGGAGTTTTATGGTTTCAGGTCTTGTGTTTACCTCTTGAATACATTTCAAGTTAATTTCTGTGGATGGTGTAAGATAGGGACCCGATTTCATTCTTATGCATGTGGTTATACAGTTTTCCCAACACCATTTATTGAAGACTATCCTTTTCCCATTGAATATTCTTGGCTGTCTTTTCAAATAGTTGACCATATATTCCAGGGCTGTTTCTGGGCTCTCAATTCTGTTCCATTGGTCTATGTGTCTTTTTTTTTTTTTTTTTTTTTTTTTTTTTGTGGTACACGGGCCTCTCACTGTTGTGGCCTCTCCCATTGTGGAGCACAGGCTCCGGACGCGCAGGCTCAGCGGCCACGGCTCACGGGCCCAGCCGCTCCGCGGCATGTGGGATCTTCCCAGACCGGGGCACAAACCCATGTCCCCTGCATCGGCAGATGAACTCTCAATCACTGCACCACCAGGGAAGCCCTGTGTGTATTTTTATGCCAGTAACACACAGTTTTGATTAGTATAGCTTTGTAGTATAATGAAAAGTCGGAAAATTTGATCCTTCAACTGTATTCTTTCTTAAGATTGCTCTGGCTATTTGGGTCTTTTGTGGTTCCATACAAATTTTGTATTGTTTTTTCTATTGCTGTGAGAAATTCCATTGAGATATGAATGGGAATTGAATTGAATCTATAGATGCCTTTGGGTAGTATGGACATTTTAATAGTATCACTTATTCTGCTCCATGAACATGAATGTTCTTTCCATTTGTTTGGGTCTTCTTCAATTTAACTTTGATTACATACAAAAACTCTACCCTTTTACTCCTCCTCATTTATGTTTTTGATGTCATAATTTACATTTTTTATGTTGTGTATCCATTAACAAATTATTGTAGCTATAGCTATTTTTAATATATTCTTTTAACCTTCATACTAGAGTTAACACACCATCATATTACAGTATTAGAGTATTCTGAATATGACTATATACTTACCTTTACCAGTATGAGGTATATTTTCATATGTTTCATGTTACTAATAAGCATCCTTCCATTTCAGCTTGAATAATGCATTTCAGCATTTTTTGTAAGGCAAATTTACTGGTGATGAACTTCTTTAGCTTCTGTTTGTCCAGTAAAGTTTTTATCTCACCTTTATTTCTGAAGGACAATTTTTCTGGGTAAAGTATACTTGATAGGTGGTTTCTTTCAACACTTTAAACATATCATTTCATTCTCTCCTGGCCTGCAAAGTCTCTGCTGAGAAATCCATTGGTAGCCTTATGGGGGTCTTTTGTATGGGAGAAATTTTTTCTCTTGTTGTTTTTATTTTATTTTATTTTATTTTTTATTTTTTTTCATGTACGCGGGCCTCTCACTGTCGTGGCCTCTCCCGTTGCGGAGCACAGGCTCCGGACGCGCAGGCTCAGCGGCCATGGCTCACGGGCCCAGCCGCTCCGCGGCATGTGGGATCTTCCCGGACCGGGGCACGAACCCGCGTCCCCTGCATCGGCAGGCGGACGCTCAACCACTGCGCCACCAAGGAAGCCCTCTCTTGTTGTTTTTAAAACTTCCTTTTTGTCTTTGATTTTAATCATTTTTATTACAATCTGTCTTAGAGAAGATTGCTTTAGATTGAAATTTTGGAGCTATTAACTCCATGAACTTGAATGTCCAAATTTCTTCTGAGATTTGGGGAGTTCTCAGCCATATTTCTTTAAATAAGCATTATACTATTTCCCCCCAAACTTCTCCTTCTGGGACTCCAATGATGCATTATAGTATGTCTCTTCATGGTACCCCTTAAGTCCCATAGGATTTCTTTGTTCCTTTTCATTCTTTTTTTTTTTTTTTTTTTTTTTTGTGGTACGCGGGCCTCTCACTGCAGCGGCCTCTCCCGCTGCGGAGCACAGGCTCCGGACGCGCAGGCCCAGCGGCCATGGTCCACGGGCCCAGCCACTCCGCGGCATGCGGGAGCCTCCCAGACCGGGGCACGAACCCGCGCTCCCTGCATCGGCAGGTGGACTCTCAAGCACTGCGCCACCAGGGAAGCCCTCATTCTTTTTTAAAAATTAAAAAAATTGAAGTACAGTTGATTGACAATGTTGCGTTAGTTTCAGGTGTTCAGCACAGTGATTCAGATATATATTCTTTTTTTTTTTTTTTTTTGTGGTATGCGGGCCTCCCTCTGCTGCGGCCTCTCCCGTTGCGGAGCACAGGCTCCGGACGCGCAGGCTCAGCGGCCATGGCTCACGGGTCCAGCCGCTCCGCGGCATGTGGGATCCTCCCAGACCGGGGCGCGAACCCGGTTCCCCTGCATCGGCAGGTGGACACGCAACCGCTGCGCCACCAGGGAAGCCCTCTTTTTTAAGATTCTTTTTCCTTATAGGTTATTAAAAAATATTGGGCATAGTTCTCTATGCTACACAGTAGGTCCTTATTGGTTATTTACCGTTTCATTCTTTTTCTTTTTCTCCTCTGATTAGATAATTTTAATTGATCTGCCTTTGTGCTCACTGAAACTTTTTTCTGCTTGGCCAAGATTGCCACTGAAGGCAATTCTCTATTGAATTCTTCAGTTCAGTCATTGTATTCTTCAGCTCCAAAATTTCTGTTTTTTTTTTTTAATGTTTTCTATCCCTTTATTGAACTTCTCTTTTTATTCTTGTATTGTTTTTCTGATAGTGTCAAATTGTTCATCTGTGTTTTCCTATAGGTCTCTAAGCATTGTTAGAACGATTATTTTGAATTCTTTATTGGGCAATTCCTGGATTTACATATTTTTAGTGCTAGTTACTGGAGGTTTGCTATATTACTTTGGTGGAGTAATGTTTCTCTGATTCTCTGTGATCCCTGTAGCCTTGTGCAAGTGTCTGCATAAGGTGACCAGTTCTTCAAACTGGTCACCTTTTCCAGACTTTATGAACTGACTTCAGTGAGAGAAGACTTTCAGTGGGTGGTAGCATGCTGGAGTGTGCTGTGACCCTGGGTGTGGTGGTACAATGTGCCAAGTGCAGGAAGATGTGACACTGGACTGGGGGAGCTTAATATCTCTCTAGCTTAGGCCTCTGAGGTCTGCAGCATCAACAACTGTGTAGTCCTTGGCAAGTGCTGCAAGAAGCCTGCAGTGGCTGCAAGGGCAGTTGGTGTCTTCAGTGGCTCTTCCAGATCTTGTCGTTAAGGGACAGGGCAGGCAGGGGTGGTGACCCTGGCCAGTGGTGTGCACGCACTTGCTATGGGGCCAGCTGCGGGTTCTTGTTTAGTAGGAGGAGCTGGTTGTAGACACATGTGTAGTGGTGGGGGCCAGTGTAGGAGCAAGGGCCAAGGCCAACCGTGGGCTGACTGGCAGCTTCAAGGGCTCTTGTTGTTGATGTGTACTACCTTGCTTGCTGGGTCTCTCCACAACTGGGTGTGTGTAGGTGCATAGCTGGATGGGCTAGCTGCAGGTTAGTGCAGTGGTGCAGGCCAGTGAGAGAAGACAAGGCCTGATCCATGCCCACAAGCAGCTGTAGGGTCCTTGGGTGTCTGCGTGCTCTCCCATGGCTGAAGTCTCCCCCTGGGCATTCACATAGCACTGGAGGCCAGTGCACAGCTGGAGGGGCTAGCCCGAGCATGCACATGGCAGTTGTGGGAGTCTAAGCTGCATCTGGCACTCATACAGCTACAGAGGCCTGAGTTGGCTGCTAGTATAGTTTCCAGGCTCCAGTTGGAGTGGGTTGGGTGAGGGAACAGAGAGGGACTAGGCTACTGGCATCAGTGAATGCAAATATCTTGGGTGAAAGCTGGTGAACACTGCAGAAGGTCTACGGCAACTGTGCTGGCCATTGGTTTTTTCAGTAGCAAAAGCTGCTGGATTTGTTGTAGAGCAGGTCACTGGGAACCATGATCTCTCCCCCTGCATGGCTGCTATTGGTCACCCCTGCTTTTCTTCTTTGTTCCAAGCTGTCTCTATATGTCTCAGCTTTGCTGGTCTGGGTAGGGTAAAACCAAAGCAAGATCTTTATGTAGTGCCTCAAAAGGCTGAGGAAACAAGTTGCTCACCCTGCTCTTCCTTTCCTAACAAGGGGAATGCTTTCTAGTTGAGGAATTCCCTCTTGGTGCTGAGCAATGCCAGCTTGGTGTGTGGAATGACTCAGGCAAAATGAAGTTGTCTTCCTTCTCTTTTTGTGTGGTCATTCTCAGTTTTTTGGTTTTTTTTGCTGTTGTTGTTCCCGTGTGTTGCTGAAGTTTCTTAAATGGACTCCAGAGCTCTCCCAAAGCTGCTTTTATTGGGTGAGTAGCTAATTATTGATCTTTGTAGGGAGACAGAGCTTTTATGACACCATTTTGACAACATCACCTTACACCATGATTGTTTGTTTGGATAACATTAAATTCTATTTTAACTGACACAGAGTGGGCTTACATCAGAGCCAAAAGATAATCATCTTGGCCAGCAAGATGTTCCCTTGTTATTATCTGTGGCCTTTGTAAAAGAGGTCTCTCTATTTTGTCCAAACCCAACATCTATCTCATTCTTTTATGCCCCTCTTTAACCAGCCTAATGTGAACACAGTTCACACAATTTTTGACAATAAGCTCCAACTCCCTTGCTCTATTGTCTTTTTGTCTTACCAGTTTGTCAGGCAAAACCCCGAGTGGTTGTATTCAAATTTCTACCCTCTCTACTGCTGCTTCTAATAGCTAAAAACTGCTGAAAAGATAACATAATAGAGCAGCCTGGGTCTACTACAAATTCACAATCTCAACCCTAAAAGGGTTCCCAACATTGACGACAATCCTACTATATCTCTGGACTACTTTCCCACTCAGCAGTGCCTATCTCCAACCTTCCTTACTGTCACCAAACCTCCAACCCTCCTCTTTCACCCTCACCCTCAACAGGTCACCTTACCTCTAGTTTAGAAAGATAATAGTAATAAATGCATGCATAATGCTTACTGTATGCCAGACACTAATCTTTAAACTTTACATAGATTAACTAACTTAATAATTATAACAGCCCTAGGAAACAAGGATTAATTTTATCACCATTTTATAGTTGAGAAAACTGAAGCACAGGGAGTTTGAGTAATTTGCCTATGGTCACACAACTCACAAGTGGAGAGTCATAGATTCTCACTCAGGTAGTCAGGACTCTAATTTGAGTCTGTCTTTGACCGCTATTCATACTGCCTCCACCTCTTACCACCATACAATCTGCTCACATCTCAGACTGAAGAAGCTCCGCTTCCTCTTATGGTGGGGCCAGTCCTTCCCATCACCCGTGCTTTGAGTTTTATGCCCTTCTTCTACTTAGCTACCTAGCTACCTCACATGATTTGTTAACCTTTCTTTTTTGTGTGTAGATTCACCCTCTTCTCACTCACTCAGCTCCTTCTTTCTATCTGCCCATCCACACACATATTTCTTGGATGAGGTGACTCTTCTTCCTACCTACATTTCCTCACCTCTCACTCTCTAATCACCACCCTCTTCAGTATTGACCCTCTACCTATCCAGCTTTCACCAACCTTACAAAAGATCTCCATGGCACTAAATCCAACACATATTTTTACTTCTCAATTCATTTGAGCTCTCACTAGCATTCCACTCTGTTGACAATTCCCTCTGCTTTTAAACACTCTCCTCCTTTGGCTTATGTGAAACAATATTTTCCCACTCTCCTCCTTTTCCCCTTACTGCCTGTGTAGATTCACTCCCCTGTAATCAGTCTTCACTGTTGGAGTGTATCAAAACTTGGTGTTATGCTCTCCCTTTTTTGGATGGTTTGTTTTTACTTTCTACTCTCTACCTATATATCTCATGCTCACCTATGGTTTTAATCATCCCTTTGGTCAGATGATTCATAAATATCTATCTCCATTTCAGATCTCTTGATCTGCAGACCCATGCATTACATGGAATGTAAGCTCCATGAAGGTAGTGACCACTTGTTTCGTCTCTGTTCTATCCCCAGGGCATAGAATAGTGCCTGGAACATGATAGTTGAACAATAAATACTTGCTTAATGAAAGTAAAAAGAATATGCCCAAACTTGATCCTATTTTAGTATTTTCTACCAGGGCAAAACATCACCATTTATTCTGTTAAACAGCTTAGCAAAACTTGTTGACATTTCCATGCCCTTCATCCCCAGAGTTAACAATTGTATTAGTTTACTAGGGCTGCCATGATGAAATACCATAGATTATGCGGCTTTAGCACCATATTTTCTCACAGTTCTGGAGCTAGTAGTCCAAGATCAATGTGTCTGCTGTTTCGATTTCTCTTGAGGAAACTCTCCTTGGCTTGCAGATGGCCACCATTCTGCATATCTTCACATGGTCATTCTTCTGTGTGCATGCATCCCTGGTGTCTATGTGTTCAAATTTCCTTTTCTTACAAGGACAGCAGTCAGTGGATTAGGGGCAAATCTAGAGATTTGGGGCTTCTTTTTAACTTATTCACCTCTTTATAAGTCCTGTCTCCAAATATAATCATATCCTGAGGTACTGGGGGAAGGCTTCAACATATGAATTTGGGGGGAAGGGTCACAATTTAACCCATAATAATCTATCATCAAATGTATTTGATTTTTTTCTTTAAATAAATACTTCTTGAATCCACACACTTACCTCCATCCCTTCCTAATCCAAGTTACCATTGCCTCTTGCCCATTGTGAAAGGCCGCATCAAAGATGGTTCCCAAGGATCTCTGTTTCCAAGTGTTCATGTGCATGTATAATACCTTCTCTTGGGGCTATACTTGGTGGTTAATAAATATCACGTCTGAGACTGGGTTACCTAACAGCTTGGAGTTCCGTCTTGCTCTCATTCTCTTGCTGTCTCACTTGCTCACGCTGATGAAAGCCAGTTGCCATACTGTGAGTTGGCCTATAGAGAGGCCCAAAGTGGCAAGGAGCTGAGGGATAGCTCTGGCCAAGAAACAGCCAGAAACAGGCTCTCGTTAAAGATCCAGTGAGGAACTGAATCCTGCCAACAACCACATGAGTGAGCTTGGAAGTGGATCCTCCTCCAGTTGAGCCTTGAGATGACTGCAGCTCCAGATGGCACCTTGATTACAACCTTGTGAGAGAGCTAGAATGAGAGAACCCAACTATACCCAGATTCCTGACCCACAGAATCTGTGAGGTAATAGGTGATTGCTTTTTAAGTCATTACACTTCGGTACACGGCCATAAATAACGAATACATCTAGTAACTGCACTAGTCCACTACCTACATCCAATCTACCTTCCTTCAAATCACTTCTTCATATGGTAGTCAAAGAGATCTTTTCATAATATAAATCAACCTATTTCCCATTTAAACCCTTCAAAAGCTTTCCATTGATTTCAAGCTAACTGCCTAATTTTTTTCCTCACATAGTTAACACTTACTTGTTCTTCAGATTTCAGTGCAAAACCTCATTTCCTTGAGGAGGTCACCTCTCTCCAGATCAAATCTCTTTCATAGCATTTGGCAGAGAACATTTTTACATGTGATTCTGGGATAAATGCCTTTCCTTTCCACTAGAATGCAAGCTGCATGAGAGCAAGGACCGTGTCTGGTTTTCTTTAACATGTCTGGCCCAGTGTCTAGAACATAAGCACACAATAACATGTGTTAAGCAAACAAAATGTTAAATGCCATTTGTTACTTCTTTTGATTTTTTGTGGGTCCTCAAGATAACAACTTTACTTCTTGGAAATTTGTAAGTAAGTTCAAAGTTGTATGGTTCTACTACCTCCTACAACCTGACTATTCTGCTAAGTGTTTATGAGACTAAGTTATCTTTTTATAAGACCTATTAGGGAAGACTAGTAAAACAACATTTATTAATTTATAATGCCATTTAACCTTTCTGGATTCATGGCAAAACCATAATGGATTGAAAGGGTAAGACTTATCATCTGGTATGGAATTTGTCTGGCTCAAAACACTTATCCAAAAAATTAATGTTGTTAAGATTTCTTTATTTGAAAAGAGCACCTCTTATTTTTAGAAAATCTGGATTACACAGCTGGGTGAAAGATGTATATGTGTCATAGTCTTCTAGGGGAACAAGAGGATGTTGGCTCTGTGATCATATTGTTTTGAGTGGAATGATTTTCATACATTAAATAGCATCATGCATTCCATCTGAATGTGATGGCAGCCAACACTGCCTATGTGTCACATTTTTTGTGTGCAAATCATGCAATGTCTTTGATACATTTTTCTTACCATTTGTGTGAACCTGAATTGGGGCAGTTATATTTCAAGCAGATTAAAATGATAAGTAAATGTTTATTTGGGACTGAAGTGAGATTCTCACCACGTTCATTAATTTGATGGTAGTTAAATGAAAACTTCGTTTAAATGTGTCTATTTTTCAGCTCCGGCTTCCTCTCCTATTTTAATATCTAATTGTTGTCACATGCATTTAAATGAGGCTATGCATGTAATTTAAGTAAGTTAATTAAACTGGGTGTTATTCTAGTTATCTAATGGCATAATATTTAATATTTTGATACAATAGATATTCACATATATTGATAGGGAGGTAGTAAAGGATGGTGGGGACTAGGGTAAACTGGATAATATATGTCTATTTTAAAGGGAAGTATACATTATTTAACTCCCTAATTGTGGGGTCAGTGTTTCTAGAACTTCTGACTTTTTCTGGAGAAGTCAGAAATCTGGATCTTATGTGAAACACACCAGTGTTAAAATAATCTTTTAAAACTTTGCAAAACAGTTCAAATAAATCTGTGGAGCTTATGTGAGATAAAGGTCCTTTGGCCTTTTTGGTATAGTGGCAATATTGTGTATTGGAAAATAAATGGATTTTGGAGACAGACGGACCAGAGTTTGAATTCTGGTGCAGACAGTTACTTGTATGGCTGAACAATTACTTTAGCCCTTTTGAAACTTTGTGTCTTAATTTTTGAAATGAAAATGTTATAGTTTTTTTAACATCTGTAATAGAAAAAATAAATAATGATTTTTATTACCATGACTCACTGTAACTAAACTAAACTTTCTTCTCATTTCCAAACAGTCTCCAGTCTTTAATTATTTGCATCCAGGCTTCCTCCGATAACCCTAAAGTATGGTGACTGCATAATCATAATTATTTATCTTGTACATCCAGCCAAACACACTCCACACTTTGACAATGTCAAATAAGTTTTAAGTTGAAAAATAAAACAGATCCTGTACACAAAGCATCTGGAAGATGATATCCTAAAGAGAAGCATCTTCAAGTACTTCAGTTATTTTTATAGGGAAGATGGTGACCAAATGTGTTTTATCATCAATAAGGAATGATTAAGTGGAATGAACAAGCTGTGGCTCTAAAGAATAAGGGTAGATATGCGTGGATGAGGAACATAGGCCTATGAATTGTTAAATATCAGTTATAGTTATTGGTAGCATTGGAATTGATTCTTCCAAGCATTCCAAAATTGAAAATCAAAATTTCTATAGGAAACCAGGTTGCCTGTCTCATCCTCAAGTTCAGCTAGGGTATTCACAGGATCAGTTAGTGAGATAAGTCTTTCTGTAAACTAGGCTCACCAAGCTTCTGGTGGTTTATTCAAATTTCAGCCAGCTCTTGAGAAATTATAAAATAGTTGTAATTCAAAACCAGATGTTAGACAGAAGAACCTCATTAACATATAAAAATGTTTACTGGGAACTAGATACAAACTAATATATTGATTGGCCAGGCCTATGCAGTGGTGCTTAAAATGTCAGGTCAAATATGTCCAAATTCCAGTTCTCCTCGATGTTTGGTGTCAAAAGACAAAACATCTGGATGACTGGATAAAAAATTTTATTAAATTGATTTAATGTTTGACATTATGTAGACACATCCTAAAGTAATCATGTTCCATGTAAAGTGTAAATAGCAAACTCAACAAGTCTAATTAATAATTCTTGGGACTTCCCTGGTAGCACAGTCGTTAAGAGCCTGCCTGCCACAGCAGGAGACATGGGTTCAATCCCTGGTCTGGGAAGATCCCATATGCCACAGAGCAACTAAGCCCATGAGTCACAACTACTGAGCCCATGAGCCACAACTACTGAGCCCGCATGCCTAGAGCCCGTGCTCCACAGCAAGAGAAGACACCGCAATGAGAAGCCTGTGCACCACGATGAAGAGTAACCCCTGCTCACCACAACTAGAGAAAGCCCGCGTGAAGCAATGAAGACCCAACGCAGCCAAAAATAAAAAATAAATTCTTAAAGTAGAGTAAATTTTAGAAACTTTCTAGTTTAATCCCTGTATTTTACATATGGGGAAACAGAGTCTTAGAAAATTAAATAACTTGGCCAACATCAAATGACTTAGAATCTCTACCTCTTATTTTAATATATTTTCTGCCATAGTTGAGCTGATCATATTGAAAGAAGAGGGCAAAAGATTAAGGAAGAAAAATAGCCCTCCCCCAAAGAAACTGAAATTCATATTTTGAATATAAGAAGCAGTATGTTAACACTGTCTTTACATTCTTACTCTAAACATCTTAAATATTTCAAGAGATAACATCAGGTACACAAAAATGCAGAAGAGAAAAAACATTAATATTAAAAAAAATATCATCCCTTGTACTGAAAGGCTTACAGGTGGAAATTCATCAGTTCACCCAGACTCAAATGCCTTCTAGCAGCACAACGATTTCTAGGAATATAGAGTTCTGAAAACAGCTGCCTGCATTTAGGGGCAGTTCATTTTTCAAGATGAATTCTATTCTTTGTACCTCTGAAAGGAAAATGTCTGCATGCAGTGATGCTTATCTTGAGGGCATATGCATGGAAAATATAAATTCTTAGATCCCAGAAATGGACTAATACAAATTATATATAATTGTTTATTATATAGATTTTAAAAAGGCATGAAAACCCAGAGGGGAAAGCAAGACATTCAATGAAGAGTCAGTGAAAGAACTGTCTTGTAGCATCCTCCAATATAGTTAGGCTTCATAAGTTTATGCTAGTGGAATGAATGATTAAGCCACTGATTTTGTTGTTGTTATATGGTGTTTCTTTACATAATTCAATGCTTCAAGAAAGATTTTTTTAACATCTTTGTTGGAGTATAATTGTTTTACAATGTCGTGTTAGTTTCTGCTGTATAACAAAATGAATCAGCTATATGTATACATATACCCCCATAACTCCTCCCTCTTGCACCTCCCTCCAACCCTCCCTATCCCACCCCTCTAGGTGGTCAAAAAACACCGAGCTGATCTCCCTGTGCTATGCAGCTGCTTCCCACTAGCTATCTATTCTACATTGGCTAGTGTATATATGTCAATGTTACTTCTTCACTTCATCCCAACTTACCCTTCCCACTCCCCGTGTCCTCAAGTCCATTCTCTATGTCTGCATCTTTATTCCTGTCTTGCCCTTAGGTTCATCTGAACCATTTTTTTAGAACAGACTCCAGGTCTATCCACCTCATTACAAATAACTCAGTTTCATTTCTTTTTATGGCTGAGTAATATTCCATTGTATATATGTGCCACATCTTCTTTATCCATTCATCTGTTGATGGACACTTAGGTTGCTTCCATGTCCTGGCTATTGTAAATAGAGCTGCAATGAACATTGTGGTACATGACTCTTTTTGAATTATGGTTTTCTCAAGGTATATGTCCAGTAGTGGGACTGCTGGGTCATATGGTAGTTCCATTTTTAGTTTTTTAAGGAACCTCCATACTGTTCTCCATAGTGGCTGTATTAATTTACATTCCCATCAAGAGTGCAAGAGGGTTCCCTTTCTCTACATCCTCTCCAATATTTATTGTTTGTAGATTTTTTGATAATGGCCATTCTGACTGGTGTGAGGTGATACCTCATTGCAGTTTTTGCAAATATTTTCTCCCATTCTGAGGGTTGTCTTTTCATCTTGTTTATGGTTTCCTTTGCTGTGCAAAAGCTTTTAAGTTTCATTAGGTCCCATTTGTTTATTTTTGTTTTTATTTCCATTTCTCTAGGAGGTGGGTCAAAAAGGATCTTGCTGTGATTTATGTCATAGAGTGTTCTGCCTATGTTTTCCTCTAAGACTTTCATAGTGTCTGACCTTACATTTAGGTCTTTAATCCATTTTGAGTTTATTTTTGCATATGGTGTCAAGAAGTGTTCTAATTTCATTTTTTTACATTTATCTATCCAGTTTTCCCAGCACCATTTATTGAAGAGGCTGTCTTTTCTCTATTGTATATTCTTGCCTCCTTTATCAAAGATAAGGTGACCATATGTGCATGGGTTTATCTCTGGGCTTTTTATTTTTATCCATTTTTATTCCATTGATCTTTATTTCTGTTTTTGTGCCAGTACCATACTCAATAATTGTAGCTTTGTAGTATAGTTGGAAGTCAGGGTGCTTTTCCTGCAGCTGCGTTTTCCTTTCTCAAGATTGTTTTGGCTATTCGGGGTCTTTTGTGTTTCCATACGTATTGTGAAATTTTTTGTTCTAGTTCTGTGAAAAATGCCATTGGTAGTTTGATAGGGATTGAATTGTGCTTTGGGTAGTATAGTCACTTTCACAATGTTGATTCTTCCAATCCCAAAACATGGTATATGTCTCCATCTGTTTGTATCATCTTTAATTTCTTTCATCAGTGTCTTATAGTTTTCTGCATACAGGTCTTTTTTCTCCTTAGGTAGGTTTATTCCTAGGTATTTTATTCTTTTTGCTGCAATGGTAAATGGGAGTGTTACCTTAATTTCTCAGATTTTGCATCATTAGTGTATAGGAATGCAAGAGAATTCTGTGCATTAATTTTGTATCTTGCTACTTTACCAAATTCATGGATTAGCTCTAGTTGTTTTCTGGTAGCATCTTTAGGATTCTCTATGTATAGTATCATGTCATCTGCAAATAGTGACAGTTTTACTTCTTTTCTGATTTGGATTCTTTTTATTTCTTTTTCTTCTCTGATTGCTGTGACTAAAACTTCCAAAACTAAGTTGAATAATAGTGGCGAGAGTGGGCAAACCTTGTCTTGTTCCTGATCTTAGCGGAAATGGTTTCAGTTTTTCACCATTGAGAACCATGTTGTCTGTGGGTTTGTCATATTTGGCCTCTATTATGTTGAGGTAGGTTCCCTCTATGCCTACTTTCTGGAAAGCTTTTATCATAAGTCAGTGTTGAATTTTGTCGAAAGCTTTTTCTGCGTCTATTGAGATGATCATATGATTTTTATCCTTCAGTTTGTTAATATGGTGTATCACACTGATTGATTTGTATATATTGAAGAAACCTTGCATTCCTGAGATAAACCACACTTGATCATGTTGTATGATCCTTTTAATGTGCTGCTGGATTCTGTTTGCTTGTATTTTGTTGAGGAGTTTTGCATCTATGTTCATCAGTGATATTGGCCTGTAGTTTTCTTTCTTTGTGACATCTTTGGTTTTGGTATCAGGGTGATGGTGGCCTTAACAAATGAGTTTGGAAGTGTTCCTCCCTCTGCTATACTTTAGAAGAGTTTGAGAAGGATAGGTGTTAGCTCTTCTCTAAATGTTTGATGGAATTCACCTGTGAAGCCATCTGGTCCTAGGCTTTTGTTTGTTGGAAGATTTTTAATCACAGTTTCGATTTCAGTGCTTGTGATTAGTCTGTTCATATTACTTATTTCTTCCTGGTTCAGTCTAGGAAGGTTGTGCATTTCTAAGAATTTGTGCATTTCTTCCAGGTTTTCCATTTTATTGGCATAGAGTTACTTGTAGTAATCTCTCATGATCCTTTGTATTTCTGTAGTGTCAGTTGTTACTTCTTTTTCATTTCTAATTCTGTTGATTTGAGTCTTCTCCTTTTTTCTCTTGTTGAGTCTGGCTAATGGTTTATCAATTTTGTTTATCTTCTCAAAGAACCAGTTTTTAGTTTTATTGATCTTTGCTATCTTTTCCTTCATTTCTATTTCATTTATTTCTGATCTGATCTTTATGATTTCTTTTCTTCTGCTAACTTTGCGTTTTTTGTTCTTTTTTCTCTAATTGCTTTAGGTGTAAGGTTAGGTTGTTTATTTCAGATTTTTCTTGTTTCTTGAGGTAGGATTGTAATGCTGTAAACTTCCCTGTTAGAACTGCTTTTGCTGCATCCCATAGGTTTTGGATGGTCGTGTTTTCATTGTCATTTGTTTCTAGGTATTTTCTGATTTCCTCTTTGATTTCTTCAGTGATCTCTTGGTTATTTAGTAACGTATTGTTTAGGCTCCATGTGTTTTTATTTTTTACAGTTATTTTCCTGTAATTGATATCTAGTCTCATAGCGTTGTTCTCAGAAAATATACTTGATACGATTTCAATTTTCTTAAATTTACCAAGGCATTTTGGATGATCTGCCCATTGGTGAAAGTGGGGTGTTAAAGTCCCCTACTATTATTGTGTTACTATCGATTTCCCCTTTTATGGCTGTTAGCACTTGCCTTAATAATTGAGGTGCTCCTATATTGGGTACAGAAGTATCTACAATTGTTATATCTTCCTCTTGGATTGAACCCTTGATCATTATGTGGTGTCCTTCTTTGTCTCTTGTAATAGTCTTTATTTTAAAGTCTATTGTGTCTGATATGAGAATTGCTACTCCAGCTTTCTTTTGATTTCCATTTACATGGAATACGTTTTTCCATCCCCTCCCTTTCAGTCTGTATGTGTCCCTAGGTCTGAAGTGGGTTTCTTGCAGACACCAAATATAAGGGTCTTATTTTGTATCCATTCAGCCAGTCTGTGTCTTTTGGTTGGAGCATTTAATCCATTTACATTCACAGTGATTATTGATATGTATGTTCCTATTACCATTTTCTTAATTGATTTGGGTTTGTTTTTGTTGGTCTTTTTCTTCTCTTGTGTTTCCTGCTTAGAGAAGTTCCTTTAGCATTTGTTGTAA
>NC_041215.1:93389643-93407310 GCF_002837175.3 Physeter macrocephalus | reverse complement strand
CATTGTCATTTGTTTCTAGGTATTTTCTGATTTCCTCTTTGATTTCTTCAGTGATCTCTTGGTTATTTAGTAACGTATTGTTTAGGCTCCATGTGTTTTTATTTTTTACAGTTATTTTCCTGTAATTGATATCTAGTCTCATAGCGTTGTTCTCAGAAAATATACTTGATACGATTTCAATTTTCTTAAATTTACCAAGGCTTGATTTGTGACCCAAGATATGTTCTATTCTGGAGAATGTTCCATGAGCACTTGAGAAGAAAGTGTATTCTGTGTTTTTGAATGGCATGTCCTGAAGTATCAAATAAGAACAGCTGGTCTAATGTGTCATTTGAAGCTTGTGTTTCCTTAGTTATTTTCATTTTGGATGATCTGCCCATTGGTGAAAGTGGGGTGTTAAAGTCCCCTACTATTATTGTGTTACTATCGATTTCCCCTTTTATGGCTGTTAGCACTTGCCTTAATAATTGAGGTGCTCCTATATTGGGTACAGAAGTATCTACAATTGTTATATCTTCCTCTTGGATTGAACCCTTGATCATTATGTGGTGTCCTTCTTTGTCTCTTGTAATAGTCTTTATTTTAAAGTCTATTGTGTCTGATATGAGAATTGCTACTCCAGCTTTCTTTTGATTTCCATTTACATGGAATACGTTTTTCCATCCCCTCCCTTTCAGTCTGTATGTGTCCCTAGGTCTGAAGTGGGTTTCTTGCAGACACCAAATATAAGGGTCTTATTTTGTATCCATTCAGCCAGTCTGTGTCTTTTGGTTGGAGCATTTAATCCATTTACATTCACAGTGATTATTGATATGTATGTTCCTATTACCATTTTCTTAATTGATTTGGGTTTGTTTTTGTTGGTCTTTTTCTTCTCTTGTGTTTCCTGCTTAGAGAAGTTCCTTTAGCATTTGTTGTAATGCTGGTTTGGTGGTGCTGAATTCTCATAGCTTTTTCTTGTCTATAAAACTTTTGATTTCTCCATTGAATTTGAATGAGTTCCTTGTTGGGTAGAGTGATCTTGGTTGTAGGTTTTTCCTTTTCATTTTAAATATGTCCTGCCACTCTCTTCTGCTGAAAGATCAGCTGTTAACCTTATGGGGATTCCCTTGTATGTTATTTGTTTCTTTTCCCTTGTTGCTTCTAATATTTTTTCTTTATATTTAATTTTTGATAGTCTGATTAATATGTGTTTTGGCATGTTTCTCCTTGGATTTATCCTGTATTGAATTCTCTGTGCTTCCTGGACTTGATTGACTATTTCCTTTCCCATATTAGGGAAGTTTTCAGCTATAATCTCTTCAAATATTTTCTCAGACCCTTTATTTTCTCTTCTTCTGGGACAGCTCTAATTTGAATGTTGGTGCATTTAATGTTATCCCAGAAGTCTGTGAGACTGTCCTCAATTTTTTTCATTCTCTTTTCTTAATTCTGTTCAGTGGTAGTTATTTCCACTATTTTATCTTCCAGGTCACTTGTCTGTTCTTCTGCCTCAGTTATTCTGCTATTGATTCCTTCTAGAGAATTTTTAATTTAATTTATTGTGTGGTTCATCATTTATTTTTGCTCCTTAGTTCTTCTAGGTCTTTGTTAAACGTTTCTTTTATTTTCTCCATTCTATTTCCAAGATTTTGCATCATCTTTACTATCATTACTTTGAATTCTTTTTTAGTTATACTGCTTATTTCCTCTTCATATCTTTGGTCTGGTGGGTTTTTACCTCCCTCCTTCTTCTGCTGCATATTTCTGTGTCATCTCATTTTGCTTAACTTACTGTGTTTGGGGTCTCCTTTTCCCAGGCTGCAAGTTTGTAGTTCCTGTTGTTTTTGGTGTCTGCTCCCAGTGGGTAAGATTCTCTCAGTGGCTTGAGTAGGTTCCTGGTGGAGGGAACTGGTGCCTGTGTTCTGGTGGGTGGGACTGGATCTTGTCTTTCTGGTGGGCAGGTCCACCTCTGGTGGTGAGTTTTGGGGTTTCTGTGAACTTATTGTGATTTTAGGCAGCCTCTCTTCTAATAGGTGGTGTTGTATTCCTGTCTTGCTACTTGTTTGGCATGGGACATCCAGAACTGGAGCTTGCTGGCTGTTGGGTGGAGCTGAGTCTTAGGGTTCAGACAGAGATCTCTGGGAGAGCTCTTGCCAATTTATATTGCATGGGGCTGGGAGGTCTCTGGTGGTCTAGTGTCCTGGACTCAGTTCTCCTACCTCGGAGGCTCAGGCCTGCCACCCTGCCGGAGCACCAAGACCCTGTCAGCCACATGGCTCAGAAGAAATAGAAGGGGAAAAAAGGAAGAAAATAATATAAAATAAAATTTAAACAATTTAAAAAAATAATAAAATAAAAAAAAGAAGAGTGCAACCAAACCAATAAACAATTCCACCAATGATAACAAGCACTAAAAACTAAACTCGTTGTTGTCTGTTCAGGTATTACACAGAATCAGGGTTAATCAAATTGATTGTGGGAATTTAATCCACTGCTCCTGAGGCTGCACGGAGAAATTTCCATTTCTCTTCTTTGTTCGCACAGCTCCTGGGGTTCAGCTTTGGTTTTGACCCTACCTCTGTGTGTAGGTCAACCTCAGGTGTTTGTTCCCTACCCAGACAGGAGGGGGTTAAAGCAGCAGCTGATTAGGGCTCTCTTGCTCTCTCAGTCCTGGGAGAGGGAGGGGTATTGTAGTCATAATTGGAATGTGGGGCAAGCCTGCGGCACCAGAGGCCAGCATGACATTTCAAAGCCTGAGACATATCATGTGCTCTCCCAGGGAAGTTATCCCTGGGTCTTGGGACCCTGGCAGTGGCATGATGCACAGGCTCACGGGGGCGGGGTGTGTGGGGGGGGCTGTGGGTAGTGACCTGTGTTTGCACACAAGATTCTTGGTGGCAGAGGCAGCAGAGTTAGCGTTTCATGCCTGTCTCTGGGATCTGAGCTGATAGCCGCAGACTGCACCCTTCTCTGGAGCTCACTTAGACGGTGCTCTGCCTTCTGTGGGCACACAGGAAAGGAATCCCTTCTCCTCGTGCATCCTGAAACAATGGTCTCTTGTCTCTTGGGCAAATCCAGACTTTTTCCCTCACTCCCTGCAGGCTAGTTGTGGCACACTAGTCCCCTTCAGGCTGTCTTCATGCAGCCATCCCCAGTCCTCTCCCCTGGTGTTTGACCTTTGAAGCCTGAGCATCAGCTCCCAGCTCCTACCCACCCCAGTGGGTGAGCAGACAAGCCTTTCAGGCTGGTGAGTTCTGGTCGGCACTGATCCTCTGTGGGGGAACCTCTCCGCTTTGCCCTCTGCACTCCTGTTGCTGCACTCTCCTCCGTGGCTCTGAAGCTTCCCCTCCGCCCACCCCCCTTCTCCACCAGTGAAGGGTCTTCCTAGTGTGTGGAAACTTCCTCCTTCACAGCTCCCTCCCAGAGGTGCAGGTCCCATCCCTATTCTTTTGTCTCTGTTTTTTCTTTTTTTCTTTTTCTCTACCCAGGCACCTGGGGAGTTTCTTGCCTTTGGGGAAGTCTGAGGTCTTCTGCCAGTGTTTAGTAGGTGTTCTGTAGGAGTTGTTCCACCTGTCGATGTATTTTTGATGTATTTGTGGAGAGGAAGGTGATCTCCACGTCTTACTCTTCTGCCATCTGGAAGGACCCCCTTCAAGAAAGTTTTGCCAAATTCATGATTGGATGACTTTAAATAGAATCATTTATTGTGGATTTAATTTTTAAAATAAAATAATAAAAACTATATTTTAGATTATGATTTTACTCAGCATGAATAAAATTAATGTGAGAGTCTCCCACTAGCCTCCATTTTTATGGAGGGACTGACAAATACAAGCTGATCCATGGAGTGGATTGAATGGAGCTGGACACGAGCATTTTTATACCATTTAAATAAAATGTAAAAAATGTTAAAATTGAAATGCATTAACTGGAGAAAAAGAAGGCAGCAAAGTATAGGATGAGAAAAGAGTTAGTAAAAATATACCTAAGTTTGAGTGATTTTGATATGATAGGTAATAGGTTACTATGTATCAACTTTCTTAAAATTTTATTCTGGTATCCAGGTGTAAAATTGATTACAGAATGGAGCATGGAAATAGGAATTTAGAAACCAGGCATGGTATTCATTTGAAAATGATAAAGTATTTTCAATTGTTAGCTCTGATTATTATTTTTTTTACTATTATGGTACCTCATATATAATTTAGTTCTCTTTTTACCCTTCTACTCTAATTACTGGTTAAATACCTTACTTTTGATTGACAAATTATTTGGAGCTCTAAAACATAAACATGTATTTATATATATGATTTCTTTAGGAATTTTCATTACTCAGAAATATACAGTGAACATATGTAAGAAATATAAATTTAAGGTATTATGTGATCTTAAGAATTGGATTTTATAAAATTTGATACAGTACTATAATCCTGTAGTTGTAATTTTGGAAAAATAAACTCCCTTTGGTTTCTTAGACTGATGTCTTATATCCAATTACACTCGTGGTTCATTATGTCATATCATTGTGGGACTATGTTGCCAAATATTTTTGGTAAAGATAAAATTCACTGTCACTTGGAAGGATGACTGCTTTGTTGTTGTTTGTGTTTATGTTTTTTATTTTTATTACTGATTATATGACTGACCCAGTGTTCACCTTAGAATAAATTGTTTTGCAGTATGGAATCAAATGTATTGTTTTCCAAGTAGGCTTGGTTGATGTTAAAATGATTGGCAAATACCCTATGTGAAGAGGAATGTACACACATGATCATAGTTTTTTTTTTTAAATTATCTTTTATCTTATCACAGCCCTTTTATTTCATACATATTTCATATGGAATATAAATGTTTTCCCTTTTCCAACCATAACCTAAAGGTATTTCTCAATTCTTTTCTCTCCAAAGGCTTTTTCTCAATCTCATTTTCACCACACCCATGTCTAGTCTGAACCAAAAGGAATTCATATTTTCTAACAAAATGATTGGGCTGGGAGCATTCTGGCAGTTAGAATGTATCTTTAGGGTAAGTCCTGATTTGGGGAGTGTTTCTCTGATAAGCATAGTGGAGGGTGATAGAGTATTGTGCATCATTAAAGTGGCTCTCAACATAGAGTTTATAGATATAACACAAAGTTGGAAAAGATTTGTTTAGTTTACAGCATTGTTCTTTTATTGTTTGAAAAGGCAGAATTGTAAAAGGATAAAGCAATATGGTATAATCCAAGAGTATTTTCTCCTTGAGAGTGATAATGATAAATTTAAAGATGTGCACAATTTGGCTTTTTTCCTATGTTACTTTGGTTGTCTCTATTCCATGAACATTTTTCTTTTCATTTCAGAATATAAGTAAAGTTGATGTGAAGGAAGAACACAGACAGGAGTGAATGTTTCATAAAATAAGTTAGCAGTTGAAAAAATGATTCTATTCAGTACGTTGTCAGAAGAGCCACCCGATTCTCATCAGTATTATGACAATGAATAATGTCTGATAATTAGGACAATTAGTTACTCTAAATTGCAATTGAATAATAACATAATTCAAGTTTCTACCCTAAGAGCTTTATATACAATAAACCATCATTTGTGGCTTGAGCAAATTCCTTGAGCATTTTTTGCCTCAATTTGCTCATCAGTAAAACAGGGATAACAATTGTACCTAACTCATAGCGTTTTGCTTTGTTTCGGTAAGGCTTAAATGTTAAGAACTAGAATAGTACCTGGAACATACGACGTACAATTTAAGTATTACAACATCATTATTATTGTCAGCCACTGAGTTGTAATGAACATGGATTCCTTAGACACTGTTCATGATTTTTTTCACTTCGGTTTACTAATGATCAAAGAATTAAGCTGAGCAACCTGTACTTGAGATATACACCATATTGAAGATAGAAGTGGGTACCTCAGCTCCTTATTTGATCTTTTGTTGCTCATAGAGGAACACCTGATGTTTATGGGTCAGTTTTAGACCATGAGATGTGAGGAATCTTTCACATGAGAGGATGCCAGTCTATGGGCTTGTGCGTTTTATGTGAGTGGTATAGAAAGGGTTGTGTGAAACATAAGACTTTATCCTTTTAGCATATAAGGAATTTCTTGTTCAAGAAAAACAGTGTACCCATGATCTCTTTCTTATTGCATCAGTGAGCCTGACCATTTTTTACCAGAGTAACCAAGAGAAGTGACTCAATCTCACTTTGTTGAATACTTCCCGACAGAGGTAACTCACTTGTGTTTCCTCTGAACAGATGCAGCAAGACTGCAGAAGACTGGGTAAGTTGACTCATATGATTCTGAGGGCCTCCTTTGGCTATGTCACGTTCCTATGTATCACTTGCCCTGGTATATTAAGGTAGGGATTATTTGTGAATTATGAGAATCTACTGGGGAGACAGAGGTGCCTGAGAAGAGAAAATATGAGGCCTTGGCACTTTGTTGTTTGCTTGTTTCTTAGGTCCTATTTATAGAACAGAAATCTTGAAAAATGCTCAATATATACTTAATAACCTTTCTGTGACTTGCTTTTCTCTTCTCAACTTTTAGCAGGATTCTTTCAGTTTAGTTGTTGGAAGGTGTAAGACTGTTACTCCTACTCTTTTAATCAAAAGTTGGAAAAGCACATAATGATAAATTTTTTAAAAACCCATCAGGGAACAGAGAACACAAAGTAACCTAAATAAACTAAAATCCAGAAAGTGACAAGCCCTTCAAAAGAAAGAAGAGTGAAGAATCCCTTTTAACCGACATGGAGAGAGAAGAGTAATCCTCCATAGATGGGAATAAGGGAAAACCAGCCTAACATGACATTCCTAATGTGGGCTGGCATGACAGGTTAAATTCCACCAGAGCCTGAGACGTGGAACAAAATGGAATTACTGTCAATTCTGTCCCTCTGATATTTACTGAGTGCTGAAAATAAGGGTAGAGAGAGAAAGTTGAGAGAAACTCATAAAGATGACAGTCTTGCAGCTAAGGAACATTGGAGGAGGGATGGGGGAGCTGAGAGAACCCTCATCTCCTCCTGGCACTCTAGGCTTAGCTCAGAAATCTTGGGACAGAACAGGAGAGCTGAGCAAAACTCCTCTAGGACAGTCTCTGCTTTCACAGAGTATAGAGAGTCCTCAGTTGATTTCTGAAGGCCAAGGGCAGGGTAGAATAGTGAAAAATAGCTTTCCTAAGACTGGAGAGCCAAGAGAATTCCTCAGTAACACGAAAAGTTAGCTGCAGAGTGTAAAGCAAGGAGAATTTTCTCACATTTTAGAAAACAAGCTGCTCAGCCATGAGGAACATGCAGAATTTTGGAGCCTCATCAGTGCTTAGATCGAAGATCCTGGTGAAGACAAGTCCCAACACTGTCATCAAAACATTTGAATCCAGTAGTGAACTGAAGCAAACTAAAGTTACAGCCTCAGACCCAGCTCAACCTAGAGTACGTTTGTTCAGCTTTCATCCTAGAAGTCTGACAAGAAGGGGTGTCCTCCTTTATGGAGATAAATATAATTTACTTTAGTCTCTACTGTATTTTTAAATAGATTTGTTGAGGTTTATTTCATATGCCACACAAATAATTTATTTAAAGTGTACAATTTAATGGTTTTTAGTATATTCTTTATATGTACAATCCACCACTATGGTCAATTGTATAACATAGTCATCATCTTAAAAAGAAATCCAGTACATACCCTTTAGTTACCACCCTGCCACCCTTTTACATATTTTGGATACAAGTTCCTCATCAGATATATGATTTGCAAATATTTTTGACCATTCTGTGGATTGTCTTTTTACTTTCTGGATAATGCCCTTTGAAACACAAAAGTTTTAAATTTTGATGAAGTTCAATTTATCTATTTTTTTCTTTTATTATTCATGCTTTTGGTGTCATATTTAAGAAATCGTGGCAAATCCAAGATCATGAAGATTTATTTCTATGTTCTCTTCTAAGAATTTAATAGTTTTAGCTCTTTCATTTAGGCCTACAATAATTTTTTGTTAATTTTTTTATGGTATGACATCAAAGTCAAACTTAATATTTTGACAACTGAATATGGCTATTCAGTTGTCTTAGCACTGATTCTTGACTATTTCTTTTTCCATTAGTTGGTCTTGGCAACCTTGTCAAAATTAGTTGACTGTAGATGTACAGGCTTATTTCTGGACTCTCAATTCTATTCCATTGATTTGTATGTCTATCCTGTGTTATTATCACATAGTTTTTATTCACATTGCTTTTAGTGGAGTACATTTGAAATCAGGAAGTGTGAGTCTCTTCCTACTTTTTTCTGCTTTTTCAAGATAGTTTTGCCTATTCGGGGACCCTTGCAATTCTATATGAATTTTAGAATCAGCGTGTCAATTTCTACAAAGAATTCAGCTAGGCTTCTCATAGAGATTGTGTTGAATTTATAGATCAGTTTGGGGAGTATTGCCACTCTAACAATGTTATGTCTTCCAATTCATGAACATGGGATGCTTTCCCAATAAATTATGTCTTCTTTAATTTCTTTCAACAATGTTTTTCATATCGAGAATATAAGTTTTGCACTTCTTTAAAAATATTTGTTCTTGTTTTATTCTTTTCGATGTTATAGTAAATTTTTTTGGTGTTACCAACATTTTCTATTTATTCATTAATAACAAAGTGCATAGTACAATCTCTCTATCTCAATCCAAGTACTCAGTGAAAGATTACAATAAACCCTGGATGGCACAGACATGATTTGTTTACCATGATTTAAACATTTTAAAACAACAATTAACGGGGCTTCCCTGGTGGTGCAGTGGTTGAGAGTCTGCCTGCCAATGCAGGGGACACGGGTTCAAGCCCTGGTCTGGGAAGATCCCACATGCCGCAGAGCAGCTGGGCCTGTGAGCCACAGCTACTGACCCTGTGCGTCTGGAGCCTGTGCTCCGCAACCAGAGAGGCCGCGACAGTGAGAGGCCCACGCACCATGATGAGGAGTGGCCCCCGCTTGCCGCAACTAGAGAAAGCCCTCGCACAGAAATGAAGACCCAACACAGCCAAAAAAATAAATAAATAAATTTATAAAACAACAATTAACATTTAGTACATCACATAACCACCTTTTTATATTATTTTATTAATTTTATTTTCAGATTGCTCATTGCAAATGTATAGAAATTGATTTGTGTATATTTATCTTGTATCCTATAACCTTGACAAACTGGTTTATTAGTTTTAATGTCAGCTGATTCCTTAGGATATTTTATATACAAGATTATGTCATATGAAAATAGAAATAGATTTACTTCTTTCTTTCCAATCTGATGCTTTTTCATTCTTTCTCTTGCCTAATTGCTCTGGCTAGAATCCTTAGTATCATGTTAAAGAAAAGAGGGAAAAATGGAACTCCTTGTCTTGTTCTTGATCTCAGGGTGAAAACATTAGGTGTGACATTAGCTTTGGGGTTTTTGTAGATATCCTTTATCAGGTTGAAGAAGTTTCCTTCTATTCCTAAGTTGTTGAGTGGCTTTTTCTATGAGTGTCTGTAGAGATGATCATGTATTTTTATTTTTTACTCTATAGATATAAAGTATTACATTAATTGATTTTTGGATATTAAAATAAACCTTGCATTCCTGGGATAAATCCCACTTTTTAAATGATAGTGGATTCAGTACAATAGTATTTTATTTAGGATTTTTGTCATCAATATTCATGAAATATTGGTCTGTAGTTTTCTTTTTGTGATGTCTTTGCCTGGTTTTGGAGTCAGGGTAATATTGACCTCATAGAAGGAGTTGGGAAGTATTCTCTCTTCTTTTATTTTCTACTTTACTTTTATATAAAAATTCTAGTAGAGAATTTTTAAAAATCACAAAACACATGAGCATGGAAGAAAATATGGCTGATGGTCAAAAAAGGAACACGTCAAGCAAGAAAAAAATTAAGAAAGGTAACAGAGATTGCTCAGCTTTTGGAATTATCAGAGATTTTAAGATATCAATGAACAAATAACAATGAACTTATAAGTGAAGTTTAGGGAAACCAAATTTAAAGATTAGAAGAAAGATTTTGTGGTATCATATTCTAAAAGCCAGAATATGATTCATGATTAATCTTAGTAAAACTTTATTTTTTATTTGTCGGAGAGTAACTATATAACTTCTAAGCACAGTTTTTTTGGTCCAGAGCTTATATTAGATTGCCTAACATGTCTTAAAGTCAAATTTTAGATCTCTGAAACTTTGTTATCTTGCCTAACTCTCCGCTGAAATGTATTTCTGTTAAAACTTTAAACACGGATGCAGTCAAATTCTGAGAACTAGGCTATGAAGAATCCTTGCAAGTTAAATAGAGCCCAGAAGCAATTTAACCAACACTAGTTCTCTCATTATACTGCTATGTTGCCCTTTCACGTACATAGCTTGGTACCAACCACTCATTCATATAATTAACTTAGGGTAAAAAGATTTTAGTTAGGGGTATGGAGGAACTCCATTGAACGCATAGTTAGGAAGGGGTTGCTGCCCCCAAATCAGTGTTAGTACACATCTCTGTTATAATAACAAAATGAAGAAATGAAGCAGTAATTGGCAATACAATTTCCTAGAACCAGATAACCTTATGCATACATGCAAAGTCACTGTAAGCCACATATTTAGTGGCCAGATATTTTTATTTCAGCTCTATGGTGCAAGCTTAGGCTGTTTACTACAGTTTGGAGAAATATAAATAGCAAATAAATCAATCATTGTGGGATTAAGGTGCTCAGAACAGGTGAGACAAAGAGAATTCAAGACTGGAAATTGGGCTATGTAATAGTGAGAATAAAGAGGTGTAGAAGGACAGAATTTCTATCCCACAGAAGAAAAGTGGGGGGAAAAAAAGATGATGCAAGCAATAAACAGTAAAGACACTAAACTAACAAATCTGGGAAACAGGGAATCAGAATCCAAGAATGATATTTTCTTTCACAGAAAAATAGCAAAAGTAGTGCAAGGGAAAGTTGTTTCTGATCCAGTACTTAATGTGTGCCTACTTGTATTCTCTTTGCTCTAGGTCAGGGTGGGAGCAGAGTGTGGGTGAACTTCGACCAAACAGCAAGGACAATAGTGGCTAGATAACAATAATTCACTACTGGTGAGTGAAGGAACAATAGTAGGAGACAATATTATTTGTTTTATGGTATTTGAAGGCTCTGACATCTTAAAAAGTCTCTTCAGGAATTATATACCTCTAGTATATTTTGGAAATATATATAATATTCCCTTTAATTCTGTTCCATGCTATACTTCCTAATCTATGTTTATCTGTGCTCCACCTTAAGCCTCTTCTTTCTTTGCTAACACCATCAGGATGTCCCCTAAACCATCAACTAAAAGGTTGAATGAATTTAATGATGGTGTGGCAGTAAATGAAAGGACTATTCTGTAAACAACCAAAAAGTATCCAAAACTTAAATATCTCTGAATACTTGGACAAAGCTGTTTACCTTCTGTGAACTCAGTGACTTCATTGTGAAGTGAAGTTAGATTTAGTGGTGCTCAAGTTCCTCTCTGTCACTAAAATTCCATCTGAACGTTTATCATGTACAGTTGTCCTCTGGTATCCATGAGGAATTGGTTCCAGAAACCCCTGCTGATACCAAAATCTGCAGATGCTCAAGTCCCTTATATAAAATGGTATAGTATTTGTATATAACCTACACACATCTTCCCATCTACTTAAATCATCTCTAGGTTACTTATAATACCTAATACATTGTAAGTGCTATATAAATAGTTGTAAATACAATATAAATGCTATGTGAAATAGTTGGTGCACAGGAAAATTCAAGTTTCGCTTTTTTGAACATTCTGGGGTTTTTTTTTTTGTTTGTTTGTTTTTTTTTTTTTTTTACTATTTTTGATCTCTGCTTGGTAGAATTCATGGATGCAGAACCCACGGATACAGAGGGCCAGCTGTATTCTCTTCTCTTTAGCAAGTGCATAAAGGAAAATCAAAATAGAAATTCCTAACATTTTCCCAGGCTTGAGAGATACAACTTTAAAAAAAAATTATGCCTGTAGGGCTTCCCTGGTGGCGCAGTGGTTGAGAGTCCACCTGCCGATACAGGGGACACGGGTTCGTGCCCCAGTCCGGGAAGATCCCACATGCTACGGAGCGGCTAGGCCCCTGAGCCATGACCGCTGAGCCTGCGCGTCCGGAGCCTGTGCTCCGCAACGGGAGAGGCCACAACAGTGAGAGGCCCACGTACAGCAAAAAAAAAAAAAAAAAAAATTATGCCTGCAAAAGCAAGGTTTTTCAAAAAATGCTAGCTTGATCCTGATATTTATAAACTTGTTCTGAGCAATCAAGAAATTGACAGGTTTAAAGAGAAAAATATCAGACAACTAAGCTACATATTAAACTTTTCTCTGTCATCCAAAATCATGGTCCATAATCAGAGTTCTCTGACTATGAGAAAAATATTGGCACCATAAAAATGTCACTAATATATCATTTCATTTAGAAGTGCAGCAAAGGCAATGCTTCAAGTTGTAAAATACTTAGTGATTGACTGAAAGGTCACATAATTGTTTCTCATGGTACATATGGTCCATTGACCTAAGGAGAACATTGTGCCCTCACTTAAAGAAAAAAAACAGACGAAAATTTCTGTTTAATGTAAGGTCTAATTCCTTTCCCTTTCCAGAGAAAACCTTTTTCACTAGTTCCAAACATACACATTTTCATTTTCTATCCTAAGAGTTACACATTCAAACGACTACAACAGTCAGAAAGGCAACACAGACGAGTTGAGGAGGATGGGTACAGACGTGGTGAGAGTGGACACACACCCTGATAAAGGGAGTAGAGACTACTTACCTCCAACCAGTTGTCAAGTAGTAAAAATTGGCTACTTGTTCACAAGCCATTTTCTTTTCGTCTTGAATGCACAGCTAAAATATATACCCCAGTCTTCATTGCCATTAGGTGAGGCATGTGGTTGACTTCTGGCTCATGAAACAAGAGTAAGAGTGACAAACACCATATTTAGGCCTGGATCATAAAACCCACCATGCTTAATTCTCTATTCTCTTTCTTCTTTCCCCTGCTGAATAGAAAGAACTCCAAAGACCTAGAGTAGGGTGAAATTATAAAATAAAATGAGCTTGTGCTCTTGATATATCACTCAGTGGAGTGCTATCCAGAAAAGATACCAGATCAAAAACACCTTTGTTGAACCATTGCTTTGGGAAGAAATAAATATTAATTGTGTTAAGCTATTGAAAATTTGCAGTTGTTTATTATTGAATTCAGCCTAGCCTGAAAAGTTTATACTGCCATGCTGAAAAGTAAGCTCAGAGTTTCAAGACAAACCAGGAATCTGAAGTGTAATATGAAATCTCTCAGTTAGTAAATATTGACAAATAATTCAAACATTTTAAAAGCATTACTCTCCCTAAGCAAACATGTTGTGAACTAGATCTGATCTTCAAGCCATATGTTTAAGCCTGTTTTAGCCATACTGGATCACCCACTATTTCTTGAACATTCCCTACAATTTCCAGACTCATACATAGATTCACAATGCTCCCTCAGCCTGGATGTCCTTCTTCATCTCTTTCTTTAGGGAAGACATCCCTGATCCTTTAGTTTGCATGGATAATTAAGGTTTTATTTGGTATAGAAATGAAATATATTTGGTATAGTATTAAATTTACTTGGCATATAAATTTAAAAGATTCATGCACATAGTAAGCATAAAATAAATGAATAGCAAACTCTTATCAACGAAAGATGCTTACCCCTTGGGAAGTGTGTAAATAGTAGGAGACATAGAGGGAGATTAACAAAGAAAGCAAGGAAATAATCATACAGTAAATAAAATTTTGAAAATAAGGTATAGTCTTCTAGAATAAAATTAACACTTCTCTCTCCATATTTTTTCCCTCAAATTAAACTCAGACAAGTATATTAAAACTTCTCTTTAAAAATAATTTTGCAGGGGGAATCCATTATTCAAGGACATTTCACAGTCCAGATTTATCATCATTTTTCAGAGAAAAGTGGTAGAGTAGGTTTGCATTGGAGGAAGGTAACATCTTCTTGATTTCTTACATGTGAGGAACTTGTGCCATAAAAATTAGGTAGAGAAACATTAAAGCAATAAAAGTTTAGGTGATTGAACTGTGGTTGAAAAAGCAGATACACCAACACCCACTCATTCATGATAAAAACTCTCAGAAAACTAGGAATAGAGGGGAATTGTTTCAACTTGATGGTGACATCACACTTCATGGTGAGAAACTTAAAGCTTTTTCACCAAGATACAAGACAAGGATAGACCCTTTCACCATGCCTGTTCAACATCATAAGGGCACTTCTTCCTAATGCAATAAGGCAAGAAAAGAAAACAAACCATATACAGATTGGGAAGGAAGAAATAAAACTATCTTTGTTCACAGATGACATGAACGTCCATGTAGAAAATCCAAAAAATTGACAAAAAACTCCTGGAACTAATAAGCAATTATAACAAGGTTGAAGAATACAAGCATGGTACACAAAAGTCAACTATAACAGGAAGACCTTCAAGATGACAGAGGAGTAAGACATGGAGATCACCTTCCTCCCCACAAATACATCAGAAATACATCTAAGTGTGGAACAACTCCTACAGAACACCTACTGACACTGGCAGAAGGCCTAAGACTTCCCAAAAGGCAAGAAACTCCTCACATACCTGGGTAGGGCAAAAGAAAGAACAAAGATGAAAGAATAGGGACAGGACCTGCACCTCTGGGAGGGAGCTATGAAGGAGGAAAAGTTTCCATGCACTAGGAAGACCCTTCACTGGTGGAGACAGGGGGTGGTGGTGGGGAAGCTTCGAGCCATGGAGGAGAGTGTAGCAATTGGTGTGCAGAGGGCAAAGCAGCCTGCGAAAGGAGACACCAAACACAGTAAGTTAAGCAAAATGAGAAGACAGAGAAACACATGGCAGATGAAGGAGCAAGGCAAAAATCCACCAGACCAAACAAATGAAGAGGAAATAGGCAGTCTACCTGAAAAAGAATTCAAAGTAATGATAGTAAAGATGATGCAAAATCTTGGAAATAGAATGGAGAAAATACAAGAAACTTTTAACAAAGACCTAGAAGAACTAAGGAGCAAACAAAAAATGATGAACCACACAATAAATTAAATTAAAAATTCTCTAGAAGGAATCAATAGCAGAATAACTGAGGCAGAAGAATGGACAAGTGACCTGGAAGATAAAATAGTGGAAATAACTACTGCAGAATAGAATAAAGAGAAAAGAATGAAAAGAATTGAGGACAGTCTCAGAGACCTCTGGGACAATATTAAACAACCAACATTCGAATTATAGGGGTCCCAGAAGAAAAAGAGAAAAAGAAAGGGTCTGAGAAAATATTTGAAGAGATTATAGTTGAAAACTTCCCGAATATGGGAAAGGAAATAGTCAATCAAGTCCAAGAAGCATAGAGAGGCCCATACAGGATAAATCCAAGGAGAAACATGCCAAGACACATATTAATCAAACTATCAAAAATTAAATACAAAGAAAAAATATTAGAAGCAGCAAGGGAAAAGAAACAAATAACATACAAGGGAATCACCATAAGATTAACAGCTGATCTTTCAGCAGACACTCTGAAAGCCAGAAAGGAGTGGCAGGACATATTTAAAGTGATGAAACGGAGAAAACTACAACCAAGATTACTCTACCCAGCAAGCATCTCATTCAGACTCAATGGAGAAATCAAAAGCTTTACAGACAAGCAAAAGCTATGAGAATTCAGCACCACCAAACCAGCTTTACAACAAATGCTAAAGGAACTTCTCTAAGCAGGAAACAAGTGAGAAGGAAAAGTCCTACAGAAACAAACCCAAAACAATTAAGAAAATAGTAATAGGCACATATGTATCGATAACTACCTTAAATGCAAATGGATTAAACGCTCCAACCAAAAGACACAGATTGGCTGAATGGTTACAAAAACAAGACCCATATATATGCTGTCTATAAGAGACCCACTTCAGACCTAGGGACACATACAGACTGAAAGTGAGGGTATGAAAAAAGATATTCCATGCAAAGGGAAATCAAAAGAAAGTAGCAATTCTCATATCAGAAAAAATAGACTTTAAAATAAAGACTATTACAAGAGACAAAGAAGGATACTACATAAAGATCAAGGGATAAATCCAAGAAGAAGATATAACAATTGTAAATACTTATGCACCCAACATAGGAGCACCTCAATACATAAGGCAAATGCTAACAGCCATAAAAGGGGAAATTGAGAGTAACACAATCATAGAAGGGGACTTTAACACCCCACTTTCACCAATGGACAGATCATCCAAAATGAAAATAAATAAGGAAACACAAGCTTTAAATGATACATTAAAAAAGATGGACTTAACTGATATTTATAGGACATGCCATACAAGAAAAAACCGAATACACTTTCTTCTCAAGTGCTCATGGAATATTCTCCAGGATAGATCATATATTGGTTCACAAATCAAGCCTTGGTAAATTTAAGAAAATTGAAATTGTATCAAATATCTTTTCTGACCACAACACTATGAGACTAGATATCAATTACAGGACAAAATCTGTAAAAAAATACAAACACATGGAAGCCAAACAATACATTACAAAATAACCAAGAGATCACTGAAGAACTCAAAGAGGAAATCAAAAAATACCTAGAAACAAATGACAATGAAAACATGACAACCCAAAACCTATGGGATGCAGCAAAAGCACTTTTAAGAGGGAAGTTTATAGCAATGCAATCCTACCTCAAGAAACAAGAAACATCTCAAACAACCTAACTTTACACCTAAAGCAATTAGAGAAATAAGAACAAAAAGACCCCAAAGTTAGCAGAAGGAAAGAAATCATAAAGATCAGAACAGAAATAAATGAAAAAAAATGAAGAAATGATAGCAAAGATCAATAAAACTAAAAGCTGGTTCTTTGAGAAGATAAACAAAATTGATAAACCATTAGCCAGGCTCATCAGGAAAAAAAGAGAAGACTCAAACCAATAGAATTAGAAATGAAAAAGGAGTAACAACTGACACTGCAGAAATATAAAGGGTCATTAGAGATTACTACAACCAACTATATGCCAATAAATTGGACAACCTAGAAGAAATGGACAAATTCTTAGAAAAGCACAACCTTCCGAGACTGAACCAGGAAGAAATAGAAAATATGAACAGATGAGTCACAAGCACTGATATTGAAACTGTGATTAAAAATCTTCCAACAATCAAAAGCCCAGGACCAGATGGCTTCACAGGAGAATTCTATCAAACATTTGGAGAAGAGTTAACACCTTTTCTTCTCAAACTCTTCCAAAATATAGCAGAGGGAGGAACTCTCCCAAATTCGTTCTATGAGGCCATCATCACTATGATACCAAAACCAGATAAAGATGTTACAAAGAAAGAAAACAACAGGCCAGTATCATTAATGAACATAGAGGCAAAAATCTTCAACAAAATATTAGCAAACAGAATCTAACAGCACATTAAAAGGATCATTCACCATGATCAAGTGGGATTTATCTGAGGAATGCAAGGATTCTTCAATATATGCAAATCAATCAATGTGATAAACCATATTAAGAAACTGAAGGAGAAAAACCATATGATCATCTAAATAGATGCAGAGAAAGCTTTTGACAAAAT
>NC_041215.1:93363163-93389516 GCF_002837175.3 Physeter macrocephalus | reverse complement strand
ATAAATCCAAGGAGAAACATGCCAAGACACATATTAATCAAACTATCAAAAATTAAATACAAAGAAAAAATATTAGAAGCAGCAAGGGAAAAGAAACAAATAACATACAAGGGAATCACCATAAGATTAACAGCTGATCTTTCAGCAGACACTCTGAAAGCCAGAAAGGAGTGGCAGGACATATTTAAAGTGATGAAACGGAGAAAACTACAACCAAGATTACTCTACCCAGCAAGCATCTCATTCAGACTCAATGGAGAAATCAAAAGCTTTACAGACAAGCAAAAGCTATGAGAATTCAGCACCACCAAACCAGCTTTACAACAAATGCTAAAGGAACTTCTCTAAGCAGGAAAAAAGTGAGAAGGAAAAGTCCTACAGAAACAAACCCAAAACAATTAAGAAAATAGTAATAGGCACATATGTATCGATAACTACCTTAAATGCAAATGGATTAAACGCTCCAACCAAAAGACACAGATTGGCTGAATGGTTACAAAAACAAGACCCATATATATGCTGTCTATAAGAGACCCACTTCAGACCTAGGGACACATACAGACTGAAAGTGAGGGTATGAAAAAAGATATTCCATGCAAAGGGAAATCAAAAGAAAGTAGCAATTCTCATATCAGAAAAAATAGACTTTAAAATAAAGACTATTACAAGAGACAAAGAAGGATACTACATAAAGATCAAGGGATAAATCCAAGAAGAAGATATAACAATTGTAAATACTTATGCACCCAACATAGGAGCACCTCAATACATAAGGCAAATGCTAACAGCCATAAAAGGGGAAATTGAGAGTAACACAATCATAGAAGGGGACTTTAACACCCCACTTTCACCAATGGACAGATCATCCAAAATGAAAATAAATAAGGAAACACAAGCTTTAAATGATACATTAAAAAAGATGGACTTAACTGATATTTATAGGACATGTCCATCCAAAAACAACCGAATACACTTTCTTCTCAAGTGCTCATGGAATATTCTCCAGGATAGATCATATATTGGTTCACAAATCAAGCCTTGGTAAATTTAAGAAAATTGAAATTGTATCAAATATCTTTTCTGACCACAACACTATGAGACTAGATATCAATTACAGGACAAAATCTGTAAAAAAATACAAACACATGGAAGCCAAACAATACATTACAAAATAACCAAGAGATCACTGAAGAACTCAAAGAGGAAATCAAAAAATACCTAGAAACAAATGACAATGAAAACATGACAACCCAAAACCTATGGGATGCAGCAAAAGCACTTTTAAGAGGGAAGTTTATAGCAATGCAATCCTACCTCAAGAAACAAGAAACATCTCAAACAACCTAACTTTACACCTAAAGCAATTAAAGAGAGAAGACCAAAAACCTCCAGAGTTAGCAGAAGGAAAGAAATCATAAAGATCAGATCAGAAATAAATGAAAAAAAATGAAGAAATGATAGCAAAGATCAATAAAACTAAAAGCTGGTTCTTTGAGAAGATAAACAAAATTGATAAACCATTAGCCAGGCTCATCAGGAAAAAAAGAGAAGACTCAAACCAATAGAATTAGAAATGAAAAAGGAGTAACAACTGACACTGCAGAAATATAAAGGGTCATTAGAGATTACTACAACCAACTATATGCCAATAAATTGGACAACCTAGAAGAAATGGACAAATTCTTAGAAAAGCACAACCTTCCGAGACTGAACCAGGAAGAAATAGAAAATATGAACAGATGAGTCACAAGCACTGATATTGAAACTGTGATTAAAAATCTTCCAACAATCAAAAGCCCAGGACCAGATGGCTTCACAGGAGAATTCTATCAAACATTTGGAGAAGAGTTAACACCTTTTCTTCTCAAACTCTTCCAAAATATAGCAGAGGGAGGAACTCTCCCAAATTCGTTCTATGAGGCCATCATCACTATGATACCAAAACCAGATAAAGATGTTACAAAGAAAGAAAACAACAGGCCAGTATCATTAATGAACATAGAGGCAAAAATCTTCAACAAAATATTAGCAAACAGAATCTAACAGCACATTAAAAGGATCATTCACCATGATCAAGTGGGATTTATCTGAGGAATGCAAGGATTCTTCAATATATGCAAATCAATCAATGTGATAAACCATATTAAGAAACTGAAGGAGAAAAACCATATGATCATCTAAATAGATGCAGAGAAAGCTTTTGACAAAATTCAACACCCATTTATGATAAAAACCCTGCAGAAAGTAGGCATAGAGGGAACTTACCTCAACATAATAAAGGCCATATATGACAAATCCACAGCCAAAATAGTTCTCAATGGTGAAAAATTGAAACCATTTCCTTTAAGATCAGGAACAAGACTAGGTTGTCCACTCTGACCACTATTATTCAACATAGTTTTGGAAGTTTAAGCCACAGAAATCAGAGTTTGCAGATGACATGATACTATACATAGAGAATCCTAAAGATGCTACCAGAAAACTACTAGAGCTAATCAATGAATCTAATAAAGTAGCCAGAAAAAAAATTAATGCACAGAAATCTCTTACACTCCTCTACATTAATGATGAAATATCTGAAAGAGAATTAAAGGAAACACTCCCATTTACCAGTGCAACACTGATGAAAGAAATTAAAGATGATACAAACAGATGGAGAGATATACCATGTTCTTGGATTGGAAGAATCAACATTGTGAAAATGACTATACTACCCAAAGCAATCTACAGATTAAGTGCAATCTCTATCAAACTACCAATGGCCTTTTTCACAGAACTAGAACAAAAATTTTCACAATGTGTATGGAAATACAAAAGTTCCCGAATAGCCAAAGCAATCTTCAGTAAGAAAAATGGAGCTGGATGAATCAGGCTTCCAGACTTCAGACTATACTACAAAGCTACAACAATCAAGAGAGTATGGTACTGGCACAAAAACAAATATAGATCTATGGAACAGGATAGAAAGCCCAGAGACAAACCCATGCACATATGGTCAACTTATTTTTTATAAAGGAGGCAAGAATATACAATGGAGTAAAGACAGCCTCTTCAATAAGTGGTGCTGGGAAAACTGGATAGCTACATGTAAAAGAATGAAATTAGCACACTTCCTTACACCATACATAAAAATAAACTCAAAATGGATTAAAAACCTATACGTAAGGCCAGACACTATAAAACTCTAGCAGAAAACATAGGCAGAATACTCTATGACATAAATCACAGCAAGATCCTTTTTGACCCACCTCCCAGAGAAATGAAAATAAAAACAAAAATAAACAAATGGGATCTAATTAAACTTAAAAGGTTTGCACAGCAAAGGAACCCATAAACAAGATGAAAAGACAACCCTCAGAATGGGAGTATATATTTGCAAACGAATCAACAGACAAATGATTAATCTTCAAAATATACAAGCAGCTCATGCAGCTCAATATCAAAATAACAAACAACCCAACCCAAAACTGGGCAGAAGACCTAAATAGACATTTATCCAAAGAAGATATACAGATTACCAACAAACACATGAAAGGATGCTCAACATCACTAATCATTAGAGAGATGCAAATCAAAACTGCAGTGAGGTAGCACCTCACACCAGTCAGAATGGCCATCATCAAAAAATCTACAAACAATACAGAGGGCATGGAGAAAAGGGAACCCTCTTGCACTCTTGATGCACTCTTGATGGGAATGTAAATTGATACAGCCACTATGGAGAACAGCATGGAGGTTCCTTAAAAAACTAAAAATAAAACTACCATACGACCCAGCAATCCCACTACTGGACATATACCCTGAGAAAACCATAATTCAAAAAGAGTCATGTACCACAATGTTCATCGTAGGTCTATTTACAATAGCCAGGACATGGAAGCCACCTAAGTGTCCACTGACAGATGAATGGATAAAGAAGATGTGGCACATATATACAATGGAATATTACTCAGCCATAATAAGAAATGAAATTGAGTTATTTGTAGTTAGGCGGATGGACCTAGAGACTCATACAGAGTGAAGTAAGTCAGAAAGTGTTGGTGAAATAATAGACAAGTAGATCAATGGAATAGAATAGAAAGCCAAGAAACAGACCCCCAAAAATATAGTCAACTGGTCTTTGACAAAGGAGCAATGCTAATACAATATAGCAAAGATAGCCTTTTCAACAGATGGTGCTGGAACAACTAGACATCGTTTTGCAAAACCAAGAAACCAAGAAAAAAACAAAAAAAAAAAACAAAAAAATGAATCTAGACACAGATGTTACACAGATGTTACATCTGTTACAAAAAATTAACTCAAAATATATCACAGGTCTACATATAAGTCACAAAACTGTAAAACTTCTGGAAGATAACATAGGAGAAAACCTAGATGACCTTGCAGATGGTAGGACTATGTAGATACAATACCAAAGGCAGGATTAATTAAAGAAAACACTGATAAGCTGGACTTCATTAAAATTAAAAACTTCTGCTCTGTGAAGGAAAATATCAAGGAAATGAGAAGACAAGCCACAAACTGGGAGAAAATATTTGCAAAAGACACTTATGATAAAAAGTTGTTATCCAAAATATATGAAGAACGCTTAAAACTCAACAATAAGAAAACAAGCAACCCAATTTAAAAATGGGCCAAAGGCGTTATTGGACACTTCACCAAAGAAGATATATAGATGGCAAATAAACATATGAAAAGGTTCTCCATATCATATATCAGGGAAATGCAAATTAAAACAACGAGATACCACTACACTCCTATTTAGAATGGCCAAAATTTGGAACACTGACAAAACTAAGTGCTGACAAGGATGTAGAGCCCAAGGAACTCACATTCATTGCTGGTGGGAATGCAAAATGATACAGCCACTTTGGAAGACTATCTGGAGATTTATATAGAACTACACATACTTTCACATGATACAGTACTCGTGCTCCTTGGTATTTACCCAAAGAAGTTGGGTATGTCTTCACAAAAACTTGTACATGGATGTTTTATCAGCTTTACTGATAATTGCCAAAACTTGGAAGCAATGAAGATGTCATTTAGCAGATGGATGGATAAATAAACTATGGTATATCCAGACAGTGGAATGTTATTCAAAGCTAAAAAAACGAGGTATCAAGCCATGAAAAGACATAGAGGAACCTTAAATGCACATTACTAAGTAAAAGAAGCCAATCTGAAAAGGCTACATACTGTAAGATGCCAAGTATATGACATTCTGGAGAAAGCAAAACTATGGAGACAGTAAAAGTTCAGTGGTTGCCAGTGGTGGGGTGGGGGAAGGGATAAATATGTGGAACACAAAGGATTTTTAGGGCAGGCAAAATACTCTGTATGATGCTGTAATGATGGAAACATGTCATTATACCTCTGTCCAAACCCATAAAATGTACAATAAGAGTGAACCCTAAGGTAAACTATCGGTTTTGGGTGATTATAATGTATCAGTGTAAGTTTGTCAACTGAGACAAATGTACCAGTCTAGTGGGGAATGTTGATAATGGGGCAGAGGTTATATGGGAAATCTCTGTATCTTCCTCTCAACTTTACTGTGAACTTAAAACTGCTCTAAAAAATAGTCTTTTGAAATAAAAAGATATCTTTTGTGTAGTAAAGACTAAATTTAGAGCAATTTTGCCTATCAGATAGTTAATACGTTAGCCTCAATCCAAGGCTTCTACAAATACCTGTATGAATCAACATGAGGGGAAGAAGTAGGGCAGAAGGTGACATGTAGTCATATGACAAAAAAGCAAGGACCCAGTTTGGACAAAACAGTCTTTAATATCTTTGCTATTTTTGATCATTTTACTAATGCTGTAGTGAAAGACAATTGGTAGTTCAAGATAGTAGCATACTCTCACTCTTGTTTTACATAAATATGAACCATGAATTCACACAAGTGATTGCAGAAATAGTCACCAACAATTGCTCCCACACCTAAATTTATATGCCACATCTTCCTTCAAGATGTAAAGCCTGATCCTTAAACCTTGGCAACCACATAAAAGAGCTAACCTGTGACATAACAAATTTCACTTTTTAAATTTGGACACAGACTCTAGAGCTAATCTTAATTCACTTAGTCTATTGCTTTGTGATGAGATTAGAACAATGGTTTGAGAGAACAGGTAGTAGAGGAAGGTCTGAGACTGGTGCTGGCTCAGTAGATGGTTTTTATATGTTGAGATGCTGTAGTAGCTGGAAGGACCAGCTTTATATAAAGGAGCAAGATGGGGTCTATAGAGAGAAGACACTAGAAACAGGACTCTTCAAAGACCTTTGAACAGAGGCCAAAATTACATTCATTTTGTTGCTGAGCAAATAATCACTTCAACAAAGTCTTCAGGAGCCATTCACATTATTTTTATAAGATAATATCTTTTGTATGAAAGAGTCATGTAATGAAAAGAACACTGGGATTTGGTAAGGAAATCATGGGATCAGTTTGGGCTCAGCCACATCCAAGCTGTGTGCTTTGGGCAAGTCAAAAAACTTCTATGTATCTCAGTTCCCTCCTATATCAAATGAAGCATTTAATCTAGGTGATCTTTAGCATCCTTTGAGCTGAAAAGTTTTGATTCCATGATTAGTTTTTAATATAAATACAGCATTAGCTAGACATTAGATTTATGCTGCTGTGGTAGTTGTCTTCATGGAATTATTATGTATTTAGTTCAAGGAAAATTATTGCATCCTTAATTCTGTTAGCCTCAGGCCAAAAACGAATAGGGTAATTAGCAAGCAATTCTAGAGTGCATACAGTTTTGGAAAAGGCACTTTAAAGGTTTAATAAAGATGTGAAAATTACATTTAACTTTCACATCTTAAAAATACATAAAACTGTTAAAAGACTGTATTTAATCATGGTCTTACTTGCAGCATTAAAATTTGTTCTACATGACAAGGATATTTACAGGCCTTAGAGAAGTCAGTCTGTTAAGAAATTCTCAACTGGCCATATGTGTGCTATGAAGCATTTTCACTTGGCAATTCTTTGCAATTAGAATTCCAAAGGTTATGCTGACTGGTTGTGCATACCATATGTTTGGCATTAGTCCTTACAGTTCTGTCACGTGTTGGTTTTGATAGCACAAGCACTATGGCGAAGGGCAAGAAAAGACTACCAAACATTTCTTTTTTTAAACAAAATAAATTTATTTATTTATTTACTTATTTTTGCCTGCGTGGGGTCTTCGTTGCTGCGCACGGGTTTTCTCTAGTTGCGGCAAGCGGGGGCCACTCCTTGCTGCAGTGCGCAGGCCTCTCACTGTGGTGGCCTCTCTTGTTGTGGAGCATGGGCTCTAGGCGCTCGGGCTTCAGAAGTTGTGGCTCGCGGGCTCCAGAGCGCAGGATCAGTAGTTGCGGCGCACGGGCTTAGCTGCTCCACGGCATGTGGGATCTTCCCAGACCAGGGCTCAAACTCATGTCCCCTGCATTGGCAGGCGGATTCTTAATCACTGCGCCACCAGGGAAGCCCAAACCAAACATTTCAAATCAACATCCAAGCCCCATCTTTTAAAACAAAGTTAAGTATATAAAGACTTTGACAATTACAATTATTTGTTGGTTAATAATTGTTGAATGTACATATTGTGCTCAAAGTGTAGCTTCCAAAACATATATTCAAAAACAAATAACAATGACACTTGGAAAAAACAAACTGACCTTGAGTTGTTTACTTTGTTTAGAAACAAAATTAAAGGTCAAATTTTTAAGTTTACCTAGAATTGAAAGATTGCATGACAATCATTGGGGCCTTCAAGCCTCTTGTATCATGTTTTTGCAGAAGAGGACATATAAGAATTCTGCTTTGTGGGTACACAACAAGCAGTAGCTTCTTAATTGAGAAATCAAGAGAGAATTTGGTCTTAGCCTGTTTCCACTAACACAAAGGAATATTGTCATCAAAATGGCTCTTTAGAGTCTAATAAAATGGCTCAAAGGATTTGCTGTTTTTGCTGTCCTTGTCCTTGATCTTTTTTTATGTCATTTCTTAATGTTTGGCAAGCAAGTAGACTCAGCTGATGACTGTCTTGGTATAACTGAGTAATCAGAAAAAACAATAAATTATTAATATGTGCAACAGGACCTAAAAAAGCATGGTTGTTGGTAATCTCTTTAACTGAAATGGTAAAAAGGAAAGTTAAAGAAATGTCCCATCCTTTTCAGCCATTTATTGACAGTTTCTAAGAGCAATGGGAGCAGTAATTCTAGATCTCTGCTTTTGTATCCTGCAGATCAGAATCAGTGAATCAAACAGACTATGTAGTGGTTGAAGGGACCGAGTGCTGAGAGCATACTCCCTTCTTAGGGCTAAATCTAAAGCTATTTGACTTAAAGCTGGAAGCTGGTCCATCAAAGGATGTGAGAAGTACAAAACACAGGTCCTCTCTACACAGCTTTGGATTCGGCAATTAGCTTGAAAAGACTGGGAGAATTAATACATCATGAAAACTTTGTCAACTGAAGCAAGACTCAGACAGCAGACTTTCCTGCCTCCTTTGCTTCTAGCCCTGGTCAACTAGTGGGCATAAATGTTCCTGATTTTATTCCAGGTTTCATCAGGGTCACATTTTTAGGTTCACCAGAAATTGTGTGTCGGAGAGATGTTGCTTTATTCATTTTTCACTCGTGCGAAAATATTTTTGAGCTACTACTGAGGGTCAAGTATTCTGGTAAGCAAAGGATATTCATCAGTGTTCAAGACAAGCATGATATCTGCCCTCATGGAGCTTAAAGTCCAGAAACGAAACCATTAAACTCTCACAAACAATTATACAAATGGGTATTTACTAAGAACAGTATAATTTGACAAGAACCTAAAGTACTGGGACCTATGTGTGTGTATTACTGAAAGACCTGAACTATTCTTAGAATTTTTGGGACGTTTCTATAAAAAAGGGACATTTATTTCACTTCAGGTCTGAAAGATGGATGAAGCCAGAAATGGAAGGGACCAGAGTGGAAAGTAAAAGTGTTTGGCTCAAACAGTGACTTTGGAAGTAGGGGAGGTTACTTTCTCAGATTATTGCATCTAAATAAAAAATTTGAGAGGAAAAATATGATTTAGACAAAAATGCATTTTGGAAATCATTACCACTTGTAGTGGCACAGACATACACAAAGGAAATGTATGTGAAATAACCAGAAAATGTTGAAATTGGAACAAGAAAATAAATATAAAATATTTTAACTTTAAAATTAAAATATGGATAATATTATAAAATATCCAGTAGTCAAATAAGACTGTGCACTGATTGATATGAGCAACCTGATGGATTTTTGTGTTTTCCCACCAGTAAGTGGTGTGAACTAGTGGAAAGTGATGTTAGCATAGAAATGTTGTTGCTAAGACCAATGTAGGGAATTGAAAGCATTTCTCAGAGATCCCTGGCTGCAGTATTATTAAACTATTTCTCTGTTGGCTGAGTAGATTATCACACCCTCCTGAGGGGGAGAGGGAAAATCGTGCCCAATATGTTACTAGCGATGCTCTAGGCAATCGTTCCCAACCCCTCCTTTCTCCTTATTGACAATATTCCATATGCCATTTTCAGCACTTTTCTCTGAAACACAATTAGGAATCAGCTGATGTAAGCACTGAAAATATAATTTAGAAGTATATGGGGGCTTCCCTGGTGGCGCAGTGGTTGAGAGTCTGCCTGCCGATGCAGGGCACACGGGTTCTTAGCCTGTGCTCCGCAACGGGAGAGGCCACAACAGAGGGAGGCCCGCGTACCGCAAAAAAAAAAAAAAAAAAAAAAAAAAAAAGTGTATGAAATCTAGCATAATAATAAATCCTTAACGTGTAAATAATGGAGAAAAGTGGCCAGTGTTTTCCATTTCACAGTTTAAATCCCCTTGACAAGATTAGGAAATTCTTAAGTAGAATGACTGGACCAAATTATTTTCTTGTCACACAAAACCACATGGGAGTCAGGGTGCTTCTGCTATTATTCAGGCTGTCTTTCTAAACTGTGGTTTGGGGCTGCACCAGTCTGCTGGGAACTATGGACTGCTACTTCTCTGATAATGCTGCTGGCAAATGGTCAGAGAGGTCTGAGGGTATGTCGAGAAAGTTCTGGGGACTCCGAAAGGTAATTGTGGCCTAGGTCGCATGAGTCAGACCTTTTCAAAACTCTAGGAGCCTTTCCATAAATTTTTTTAATCCTGTGTATCCAAGTCCAATAAATGGATTAAATGGTTTGAGATACGCAAAAGCAGCCACCAGACAAAGGACCCGGCTGAGTTTGCTTTTTGGAAACTTCAAAGCTTTGGCATTTAGAGGCAAGCAAAGAAGGGTGGGGAGCACTTCTCCAGGCAGAGCCTGGAGACTGCTGCTGACTACCAAAGGGAGCAAAATTGTAAGGTCATGGGGAAAAAGATCTGGAAGTTACTTAGAAGTAACTGAACTAAAGCCAATATCTTTTAGCAAATGGCCTTGGATGCCCCCGGTAACACATTTACAAGGGATAGCCCCTCTGCTCCAGGCTAATACACTTAAATCCACAGAGGTTGCCAGTGATTCAGATTTCATAAGAGATACCTCCCCCTGCTTTTTTTTTTTTTCCTCTTTAATTCTACAACTATTTAAAACAGGAAACTGGGTAGTCTTTGCAAACCACTTTCACCCAAATAAGCTTAGTTTCAAAAGTTTTAAATAAATAGTCCCTACAGGTTACAACATTGGACAGATTCTTGAAGTTTCCAGGTCCATTAAAAAGTAAATTCAATGTGAGTGACATGACTGAATCAGGCACAGGGACACCATGTTAGAAATCTAGACCCGATACATCTATAAAAGTAGTAGTAGTAAAAATAACACCTTCCATTTACGTAATAGGTTTTCACGGAACTTTCACATTTACCTCAGTCGTTCACAACAACTACTGAGGTAAGTGGAATAAGAGTTATTACCCACATTTTACGAATGAGGAAACTGAGACTCAGACTGAGGTGCCCCAAAAATGTTGAAGGCTAATGCCAGGACTAGAAGACAAGCTGCCAAATTCCAAGTTTATTCATTTTCCCATTACTCAATACTGCCTCTTTCTCCATCTTACAGGAGTCATACAGGCTTATTTTTAATTTGAAAGGAAAAGGGGAAGATAAATATTTGAGAAATGGAAAAAGAAAAAGTAAAAGCAAAAGCTAGTGTGAACCATTATATAATGAGTTAGTGCTTGGCTCACCAATATGTAAAGTATCTAATGCTTGGGACTGATTGAATGGTAGGAACCTGGCAAAGACTGATACAATTAACACTTTACGATACACAGTGTACAGCCCAATAGACTGCAATAATTCATGTTTTGTTAACAATAGCCATATATATTCTGATATCCAAATGCTATATTAGTGTGAGAAGGCTTTCCATATCCCCCAACCATAAAATATAGCTCCCACTTCTCATTTTAGTTTTAAAACACAAGATATAAAACTGGTGCTTTTCATATTATTTTTTATTAACTAATTTTTTTCTAGAGGAATAAAATATCTTGATGAATTAATACATTCAATGCACACAACTTATTTTCTTTAAATATTTTTTAAATGGGCTTGACAGTTATTAGTTAACTAAAATAGGACAAAATATCAATAATAAAGAAGAAATCCTGGGGAGTCTTTCAAGATCGTGGAGTGGAAGAACCTTGAGCTAACCTCCTCTCATGAACACACCAAAATCACAACTAACATCTGAACAGCCATCAATAAAAAAGACTGGAACCTACAGAAAAAGATCTTCTACATCTAAAGGCATAAAGAAGAAAGCACAGCGAGATGGTAGGATGGGTGCACTCGAAATATAATCAAATCCTTAACCCCCCCCCCCACCTTGGGTGACCTTGCAGAGGCTCTCCCATAGGAGTGAGATTTCTGAGGCCCACATCAGGCTTCCCAGCCTGGGGGTCTGGCATCGGGAAGAGGTGCCGCCCCCAGAGCATTTGGATTTGAAGGCCAGTGGGGCTTAATTGCAGGAACTCCACAGGAATGGGGGAAGCAGAGACTTTACTCTTAAAGGGATTGCACAAAATCTCACATGCACTGGGACAAGGGCAAAAGCAGTAAATTCATAGGGGTCTGGGCCAGACCTACCTGCTGGTCTTGGAGGGTCTCCTGGGGAGGTAAGGTCGGCTGTGGCTCATGCTGGGGCCATAAAAGCTGGTGGCAGATATACTGAGGATTATTCATCTGCATGAACTCTCCTTGAGGCAGACATCTTGCTTGGGTCATTAGCACAAAGACCTGGCCCCACCCAACAGCCTGTAGTCTTCAGTGTCGGGTGGCTCAGGCCAAACAACTAACCAGGTGGGAACACAGCCCCACTCATTAGCAGACAGGTTGCCTAAAGACTTCATGATCACACAGCCCTGCCTACCAGAGGGCCAGGACCCAGCTCCACCCACCGGTGGGCAGGCATCAGCCCTACCTGCCAGGAAGCCTACACAAGCTTCTAGACCAGCCTCACCCACCAGGCGGCAGAAATCAGAAGGATGAAAACTACAATCCAGCAGCCTGTAGTCTGCAAAAGCAGGCCAGACACTAGCCTGGGACCGCTGGCCCCTGGCCCTTGAGTGAGTACACTGCTAGGACCCATAGGATGTATCCTACAGAAGGCTACTCCTCCAAAGTTGAGAAACGTAATGAACCCAAAATGAGGTGGCAGAGGAATGTGTTTCAGATGAAGGAACAAGATAAAACTCCAGAAGAACCAAGTGATGTGGAGATAGGCAATCTACCTGAGAAAGAGTTCAGAGTAACGATTGTAAAGGTGATCCAAGGACTCAGGAGAAAAATGGATAAGTTAGAAGGATTTTTTAACAGAGTTAGAAAATATAAAGAACAACCAAACAGAGTTGAACAATACAATAACTGAAGTGAAAAACACACTGGAAGGAATCAATAGTAGAGTAAATGAAGCAGAATGGATCAGTGAGCTGGAAGACAGAGTAGGAGAAATCACTACTATGGAGCAGAAAAAAGAAAAAAGAATGAAAAGAAATGAGGACAGTGTAAGAGACCTCTGGAACAACATTAAGCACAATAACATTCACATTATAGGGGTCCCAGAAGGAGAAGAGAGAGAGAGAAATGGCCTGAGAACATATTTGAAGAGATAATAGCTGAAAACTTCCCTAACCTGGGAAAGGAAACAATCATTCAAGTCCAGGAAGCATGGAGAGTTCCATACAGGATAAACCCACAGAGGAATACACCATGACACATTGTAATCAAAATGACAAAAATTAAAGATAAAGATAAAATATTAAAAGCAGCAAAAGAAAAGCAACAAATAACATACAAGAGAACTCCCATAAGGTTATCAGCTGATTTTTCAGCAGAAACTCTGCAGACCAGAAGGGAGTGGCATGATACATTTAAAATAATAAGTGAACAGAGTATCTGTCAGGCAAGAACTGCTTTGATGGTCTATGATGATGCCAATAAAAAGTGGGTGCCAGCTGGTGGTTCAACCAGGTTCAGCAGAGTTCATATATATCATCATACAGGCAACAACACATCCAGAGAGGTGGGCAGGAAGATTCAGGACCATCAGTTAGTGATAAATTGTGCCATTCCTAAAGGGTTGAAATACAGTCAAGCTACACAGACCTTCCACCAATGGCGGGATGCTAGACAGGTGTATGGTCTCAACTTTGGCAGCAAAGAAGATGACAACGTCTTCGCAAGTGCCATGATGCATGCCTTAGAAGTGTTGAATTCACAGGAAACAGGGCCAACATTGCCTAGACAAAATTCACAACTACCTGCCCAAGTTCAGAATGGCCCATCACAAGAAGAATCGGAAATTCAAAGAAGGCAACAACAAGAACATCAACAACAAAAGGAGCTGGAGAGAGAAAGAATGGAAAGGGAGAGATTGGAGAGGGAGAGGTTAGAAAGGGAAAGGCTGAAGAGGGAGCGACTAGAACAGGAGCAGCTGGAGAGAGAGAGAGAGACAAGAAAGGGAACGTCAGAATCGCCTGGAGTGGGAGAGACAAGATCGGGAGAGGCTGGAGAGGCTGGACAGGGAAAGGCAAGAAAGAGAGCAGTAAGAGCAGCTAGAAAGGGAGCAACTGGGATGCGAGCGAGAGCAAAGAATGTCAAATGCCGCTCCATCCTCCGACAGCTCCCTGTATAATGCTCCACTTCCTGAGCGTGTCAGTTGCCAGCCTCCGTCAGCACTTCCTCCATCATATGCTAAAGTCATCTCAGCTCCAGTGTCAGAGGCCACTCCTGATTATGCTGTAGTGACCGCTTTGCCACCTACTTCCACACCCCCTACACCACCACTTCTACGTTTTGCAACATCTCTAGGTTCAGCCTTCCACCCTGTTCTTCCCTATTATGCTACAGTTCCTCGTCCTCTGAACAAAAACTCTCGACCTTCTTCTCCTGTGAACACACCCTCTCTTCAACCTCCAGCTATGAAGCCCTGTGCCTGGTCTACTTCCAATTTCTTGCCCCTCCCTCCGTCTCCTCTCCCCCCAGGCAGAGCTACTGGTCAGGCCTTGGCCTGTCCTCCCCGGTTGTGTTTCTTCTCCTGTGCCCCAGATGCCTCCATCACCAGTGGCACCCAGCGGGCTGCTCGACTCTGTCACATGTCCAGTGTCTCTACCAGCTCACCTCTGCTTTCCCTCACACCATTCTCACACTGTAGATGAGAGCTTCTCTTCCTCCAAGCATGCCTATTACCTCAACTCCCTCATCCAAGCCTAGTGTTCTCCCTTCTCCCTCTGCAGCTGCCCCTGCCTCTGTGGAGACTCCTTTAAATTCTGTGCTGGGAGCCTCTTCTTCTGAGCCAGGCTTGCAGGCAGTCTCTCAGCTGGCCGAGACTCCAGCCCAACAGGGCATTGTCTTGGGACCACCTGCACCTCCACTCCCTCCTGCACTCCCACCAGGTCCTGCCCAGGCACCAGCAGCGTTCCCTCCTACCCCAGGACCTCCTCCACTCCCTCCACTTCCGTCCTCAGGGCCCCCGCCTCCACCTCCTCCACCACCTCTTCCTAATCAAGTACCCCCTTCTCCCTCATCACCTCCTGCTCCTCCCCTCCCTCCATCTGGATTATTTTCAGGATCCATGTCTGAAGACAATCGCCCTTTAACTGGACTTGCAGCTGCAATTGCTGGAGCAAAACTTAGGAAAGTGTCACGGATGGAAGATGCCTCTTTCCAGAGGAGGGAATACCACTGGCGTGAATTCGGCCTCATCTAAAACAGATATGGGTCGTGGAAATGGACCCCTTCCTTTAGGAGGTAGTGGTTTAATGGGAGGAATGAGTACCCTGCTGGCCAGGAGGAGAAGAATTGCTGAAAAGGGATCAGCAATAGAAACCAAACAAAAATAGGACAAAATGAAAATTCAGAGCCTGTAACTTCTAAAGCCGCTTCAACAAGTACACCTGAACCGACAAGAAAACGTGGGAAAGAACAAATACAATGAATGGCAGCAAGTCTGTTGTTCCAGATGGGATTCTCCAAGGAAAAATCAGCTTGTTTTTGACAACAGGTCCTATGATTCATTACACAGACCAAAATCTGTGCCCTAGTCACAGCCCAGTGCCAATGGAGTCCAGATGGAGGGACTGGACTATGACAGGCTGAAGCAGGACATTTTAGATGAAATGAGAAAAGAATTAACTAAGCTAAAAGAAGAGCTCATTGATGCAATCAGGCAGGAACTGAGCAAGTCAAATGCTGCATAGAGAATCAAACTAAGGAGAGATAGGACTTTAATCTGGAGAAGGAAAAAAAAATCTACAAAGAACAGCTGTGTTAACAACAACAAAACCCCTACATTTTGTGAGCTGTAAGAAGAAAATGGAGACAAACAGTCGGAAGGAGGGGAAAACCAACATACTTTGAAAGCCTTCAGACATTACTACTCTGGCAATAAGCTATTTCCCTCCCAGTTTGCTGCTTTTTTCTGACCTTTACAATAGGATGGAAGAGAGTCGTATAGGAGTTCCTGTATCAGTTATGCAGAAAATACTAAATCCGTCAGACAAGATCACCGTGCACTGAAATATTTTCATGTCAAGAGAAAAATCGCACATTTTCCTCAATCCATTGTTAAAATAAAAAGGAGAAAGGCTTGAGAAGTTTTTTTCAGAGAATGGTGATGAGGAATTTAGCAAGTTACGCTATTGTACTGTAAATGTTTCTCTCAGGTTTGTCTTCCTATCATATTTGATATTCCATGAATAACTGGGTTCAGCCCTATGTAGGTTAAGATAATAAAATGTGGAACAAATGGAATTGTATGTGCTTTCAAGGGTGATATTTACAAGAAAGTGTGCTAAAAATGATTTGTGAGGAATTTTAGAATGATAGGAAGTCTCTCGAGTTTAACCTTCACGCAATTTTGTAGACTCAAACATAACATTCATCCAGAATTTAAAAAAAAAAAAGAGAAAAAAAGAAATCATGGATCACTTTGTCCCCAAAATAATGAAAAATATTTTGGGGAGAATTAACTATTTGAATTAGAATTCTAGTGATTGTATATTAATACAAGAATGCAATTTGCTGTGTGGCTACCTAAAGAAAATCCTTTAGTTAAATTAGTTACCCTTGCATCTTTAATAGTCTAATCATCAAAGAACAGGTACATTTATCAAATTGCAATCTGACTTAAAATTCTATACTTTCTTATTTGCTGTATGGACAAAAAAAATGTCTTCTTAAAGCTAAAGAAGAGTCAAGCTCTATTAATGCATTAAGGTGAATTAGGTACACCTGTAAGAAGAAACATAAAGCAGTTAAGCTAGCAACACTGAGGGCCCTGGCCCTGAGCTTACAGGAATTCAAGCACAGGTATTTCAGCCCACTTCTCTGACTTTGGATGGAATATGAATAACCCCAAAAAGAAACTGAAAACTTAAAAATAATTTTACAGAAGGATGTTTTTCGAATACTGTAGAGGACACAGAGAGGTCATTTATTATTTAAACAAGGACCTTTCCTCTATCAAACAGGAAATCACATAACTTCTTGAAATGTAATTCAAACTTGCAAAATGAACAACTTTATATTTTCCTACAAAAAGCAAGAGTCTGCTAAAACAGCTCTTTAAATATCTTAAGACTATATTAATGTCTTAGATGCAGAGAATAAGAGTACTTAGGTGGTATGGAGCCATAAATGCTGGAACAATAAGGGCAGTATTCCACACCATGAAATTTGGTATTTTATCTTCAATTTTAAAAATAAATCCTTTTTGTTGAAATGAAGCATCTTATGGAAAATACATAAAATCAAAGTGTATACGTTGATGAATTGTCACAAAAAGAACAGATCATGTAACCAACAAAGTCAAGAAATGAAACATCACCAGCATATTAGAAATACCCTCTGGGCATCATCCTACCTCCCCACAGGTAACCACTATTCTGCTTTCTAGTATCAATAATTATTTTTGCCTCTCTTTGAATTTTATATGAAAGGAATCATACCATTTGGATCGTTTCGGGTTGAGTCTTTCATTCAGGTTTTTGATTTGAGATTCATTCATGTTGTTGCACGTAGCATGTTTGGTTAATTTCTATGCCAATTGTGTCCATTGTATTATTGTGCCACAATTCAGTTATGCCTTTTACTATTGAGGACTATTTAGATTATGTTCTGGTTTGGGTATTATGAATCATTCTGTGAAAATTCTTGTACTTTAAAAAACGTTTTGGCACATTACTTCTTGGTATATTCCTTGAAGAGAAAGTCTTGGATCATGGCATATGCACATGTTCAGATACTGTCAAATAGTTTTCCAAAGTTATCATACCAGTTTATACTCTCATCAGCATTCCAGCTGACTTCTGTCCTTCTCACCATCTACAGCTGTCATTTAAAAAATTTTATCATTTTAATTTGCATTTTTCTGGTGACTATGTTGAGCAATTTTTCACATATTTATTCAGCTATTTGAAAATCCTTTCTTGTGAACTGCCTGTGCAAGGCTTTTCCCCCACTTTACTAAATTCAACTTGTCTTTGCTTTCTATCTCTTATGAGGATTCTTTAATTTCTCTTGAGACTCCTTTGACCCAGGGGTTATTTAGAAGTACTGTATGTTGTTTAATTTCCAAATATTTAGGATTTTTTCAGCTAGTTTTTAGTTATTTATTTCTAGTTTAATTCCATTGTGGTCAGAGAACATAATTTGTATGATTTCTAGTCTTTTAAATGTGTTAAGGTGCGTTTTATGGTCTATATGAGAGAATGTTCCATATGAGCTTGAGAAGAATGTGTACTGCTATTGTTGGATGGAGTATTCTATAAATGTGAAGGAGTAGTCTATAAATGGTGAGGTGTGAGTGGAACATTCTGTAATCTTTTAATTAAATTTTAATCTTTTTCGTGGGCCTGTGTCTCAGGGCCATGATGTTCACAAATTCTATCTCCAGTGACACATTTTTTTTCTCCCTATTCCTCAACTCCCTTCTCTGGCTGCAGCACTCTCAATCTATTTCCTCTAAGCCCTAACACCTGTGACTACATTTTGTTGCTCCTCCTCCCCTTTGGAGAAGCAGGAGTGCTAGGGGGAGATGGATTGGAAGGAATTCCCTTCCCCCAGATAGGATAAGGCTTAGAAAAATACTTTTCCCTTTAGCATAGACTTTTGTTATGGAGAAGGCTCTAAGAGTATTTCAAAATGATTACTCTTTCCCTCTCTCTTCCAGAACCAAGAAGGGATTTTTTTTTCCCCCCAGATGTTCTCAATGAGAACCTAGTGGGTTTCCTGGAGGTAACGCCTACTAAAGGGTGGAGGTCCCCAGGAGTTTCTGGCTTTCATGCTAGTCCACTTTCAACCTCCAGCAATTCAACAAATTTACCATTAAGCACTCTTACCAATGTATGGCTCCTTTGGCTGCTACTCCAGGTAATCAGATCTTGACCTTGACTTTCTGGATTTGCCTGTCCCTCCAGATTGTGATGGTGGTTTTTCCTGAAACCTCAGTTCTCTGATGGGTCAAACAAAAGTTGTTGATTGCCTGATTGTCCGGCTTTTTCTTGTAAGGATGGGAGTGATAATTTACAAGCTCTTTACAGGTCAGAGTTGAAACTGGAAGTCCAATGTGTGTTCAGGAATTCTTTATATATTCTGTTTCCTTGGTTTATTTTGTATATAAAAAATATTTTCTTTCACTGTGGCTAGGCATTTCATCTTTTAATGGTGTCTGGGGTGAAGAGAAGTTTCTAATTTTAATGTCATACAATTAATAAAAATTTTCATTTGTTGGTAGTATTTTTGTGCCCTAATAAGGCTATTACAAAGATATTCTTCTATGATTTCAACTACCAACTATATTGTTTGATATTTTATATTTATATCTATAGTTCCCCTGTGCATAAGATAAGGATCAAGATTACTTTTTTCCATAGGCTATAGAGTTGACTTTGCACCTTCATTGAAAACACCATGCTTTTCCCACTGCTCTGGTCTTAAATCAAATGTCCATTTAAGTGTGGATCTCTTTCTGAACTCTATAATCTGTTATGTTGGTTTATTTGTCTGTGTTTGTCTATCACATAATGCTAAAATACTCTTATAATAAAGGTAGTTAACTATTTAACTACTTTATAATGTGTTGATATTCAGTAGTATTAGCCCCCCACATTTGTTCTTCTCCTTTAAGTTTGTCTAGACCAAGACATGGCCAAGGTTTTCTAGAAAGGGACAGACAGTAAACATTTCCCACTTTGGGGGCCACATATTATCTGTCATAACTACTCAGCTCTGCTGTTGTAACTCAAAAGCAGCCGTAGACAATATGTAAAAGGATGGGTGTGGCTGTGTTCCAATAAAAATTTATTTATAAAGTAGGCAGTAGGCCCAAATTTGGCCCACAGGCTATAGTCTGTAGAATCCTGGCCTAGATCTTTTCAGTCCTGTTGGGATTTTAAATGGGATTGAAATGAAGTCATAAATAAATTTAAGGAGACAATATAACCTTATATTATTGAGTATCCTCATTCATGAATATGGGAGCGTTCTCCATTTATCTAGGTCTTCTTTAATTTGTCTCAATAGTGGTTATGGTTTTTTGTGTAGAAATTTTGCACATCTTTTACTGGATTTTTGCTAGGTATTTGAATAGCTGTAAATAATTTTCTGTAACTATTGAGATGATTATATGATTTTTCTTTTAAACTGTTGAATTACAGTGATTAACTTTCAAAAGTTAAATCAATCTTTTATTTCTGTAATAACACCCCCCAGCATAATGTATTATTTTTCTAATATAACACTGTATTTTGTTTGCTATTATTTTGTTTAGATTTTTCATGTATGTTCAAAATAGAAGTTGGCCTTAATTTTCTCTTCTTGGAGTGCTTTTATAAGTTTTGATATCAAGATTATGCTAGCCTTATAAAAAGGGCTGAGAAACATTTTTTAAATGCATATATTTTTGGAAGAGTTTGTATAAGATGAGTGCTATTTTTTCCTTCTTTTAAGAAAGGATTTACCAGTAGGGTTTGGAAATTTCTTTGGGGAAAATTTTTTTTTAATTATAGATTTAACTTCTTTAATAATTATAAAGCTGTTCAAATTTTCTATTTCTTCTTATATTCCTTTTTGTAAGTTATTTCTCAGCTTTTATTCTTTTCTAGTATATGCACTTGAGGCAAAACATTTTCCTCTAAGTAGAGTTAGCTGCATTCTACAAGTTATAATATATCATATTTTCATAAGCACTCAGGTCCAAGTATTTTCTAATTTTCTTTGTAATTGGGCCCATTGGTTATTAAGAATTGTATTGTTTAATTTCCAAATATTTCTGGATCTGTTCATTTCTAATATTGAGTTTGTTCTAGATTAATCTAACAATGGTTAGAAGACATACTCTATAGGATATTAGGTCTTTAAAATTTGTTAAGACTTGCTTTATGGAAAAAATAATAGTCATTTTGGTAAATGTTCTATGTGCATTTGAAAATAATGCTTATTTTGCAATTATGAAATGCAGCTTTCTATATTTGTTATATTAAATCAAATTTATTAAATATTGCTCAAAATTTTATACATAAACTGACTTTTTTCAAGGATGTATGAGACAATTTGATATATCAATCCATACATGTCAGAACAATAGGAAATAAATGAAAGACTAACAGGAAATAAATGTGAGCATTATAACTTATCATTCCTGAAATTCTATAGTTTGGTACTTTCCATTCTAAGACTACATATTAGCTCAAAAAGTAACTCTGAATGAGGATTTCAATCACAATCTTGTCAGTAAAGTGATGATTTTAGTGTAGTAATAGCCAATAATTGTGGAAGGGAAAAATCTGGGGATTTCTGATTATTAGGTAATAAATACACTCCTCAGACCTATTCTATGATTGATATATCTGTTTATATATGCACTGTACAAACATACTTCAAGGAAGTGTTTGATAATAATATATTCTAATTTGTACTCTTATTAAAACCAGGGTACTACTTGAATCTGATTTTATAACATCACAGTTGTTGATAACTCCATAAACAAACACTAGACATTTCATTAAAACAGTATCTTTTGTCCTGTCTTCTAAATTAGTTATGGGGTTTGGAGTTGTATTTTCTAGAGGAGAGTATTTTTTCAATCCTAAGAGAATCTAAAATCTGAATTACCACAGATTTTTGCATACTTGATTCCTGTCATCCACAGTCTTGTGAAATAATTTTCCAGATATTACCACTCAATGTTTGGCCACAATCTAATCAAGGTTTTCCTAAGCTTAACTGGCCTAGATCCTCATTTGTTGCCCTAAATTCTTGTTACTTTATTACATACAGAGATAAAATTATGTCACTCTTTACTTCTTTTAATGTCATTTTGAGACTTGTTGAAAGATTTGTACAGATGGGATTTCCATCACTACCTGACTATTGTTTCTCAGGAAAGCAAACAGAAGCCTAGAGGCAGATTTGGTCTACTAACACTAGACACACTGCAAATATGTTCTATGATACAAATACAGCAGAAATTGATACTATAACTGCTACATTGAAAAGGAAAATATACTTTGGCTTTCACACAAAGCACATAGTGAACATATCCAATCTCTCCCTTGCCACCAAATGGATTCTCAGAGGTAATGACTCAACTCAGGCAACTGGAGAAAGCAGAAATGTCTTTAAGCATAAAAATTTTGGTGTAATTGTCTTGCTAATATAGATACTAGACCTAAAGGATTTCATTCAAGCAGTCAGAAATTTGATGTCCTGTTCTGACTTTCTTTGTAGCTTTAACAATAAAATTCATTTTGCCAATTGATTCTTAGAGATAAATGCCAGTTGCAACCAGTTTCATTCTTGTTAATGATTTATATTGTGAAAACTCCCGAGAGCTCTTAGAGAAGCCGAATACAAGATTTATATTTCAATTGAAAATTCATTATTATAATAGCCATGCCATGTTCTGTGTACTTTCTTAAGTTGAATTGTGTCCATGTGATACCAAATCACATAAATGGGAAGAAAAAAATAAATTTAAGCATCCAGATTTAGGAACATGATAGACTTATTTTGTTGAATAAATTTTGTTATACAAAGTTGTATAAACTAAGACTGAGTTGTGTCCATTCACACATTTGATCAGTGTAAATATATGGCCACAATTCTTAATCAAAATTGGGGAAAAGGATATATAACTACTTTTTTATTACAAACTCTGTAATGAATTATTATAGACAATACCTTTGGAAAAGAATGCTATAAGAAGAAAAAATTACACAGAAATTTGGGAATATAAACTGACGTAGCCACTATAGAAAACAGTATAGAGTTTCTTCAGAAATATAAAAATTGGGCTTCCCTGGTGGCGCAGCGGTTGCGCGTCCGCCTGCCGATGCAGGGGAACCGGGTTCGCGCCCCGGTCTGGGAGGATCCCATATGCCGCGGAGCGGCTGGGCCCATGAGCCATGGCCGCTGAGCCTGCGCGTCCGGAGCCTGTGCACAGCAACGGGCGAGGCCACAGCAGAGGGAGGCCCGCATACCACACAAAAAAAAAAAAAAAAAAAAAGAGCCAACACAGAAATATAAAAATTGAATGATCCAGCAATCCCACTTCTGGGTATATATTCAAAGAAATTGAAATCAGTATTTTAAAGAGATAGTTGCACTCCCATATTTATTGAAGCTTTTTTTTTTTAGCAATAACCAAGATATGGAAACAGTATAAATGTCCATCAGTGAATGAGTGGATAAAGAAAAGGCGGTATATACATATGATGGGATATTATTCAGAAGGAAATCCTGCCATTTGCAGCAACATGCATATACCTGGAGGACAGTATGCTAAGTAAAATAAGCCAGACACAGAAGGACAAATACTACATGATATCACTTACGTGAAGAATATAAAACAGTCAACCTCACAGAAGTAGAGAGTAGAATGGTAGTTGCCAGGGGCTGAGGGAAGGGGGAGATAGGGAGATATTAATCAAAGGCAAAGGGTACAACATTTCAGTTATATAAGATGAATATGTCCTAAATATCTACTGTACAGCATTGTGCCTATAGTTAATACCACTGTTTTGTATTAGGTGTTCTTGTGTTAAGTGTTAAGTGTTCTTGTCACACACACACACACACTATATATATATATATATATATATATATATATATATATATACATACACATAAAGAAAATGAGAGAAAATTTTTTGAGGTGATGGATATGTTTATGGCAAAGATTGTGGTGATGGTTTCATGGATATATACTTATATATACTTATCTCCAAACTCAGCAAGTTGTATACATACAGATTTTTGGATGTCAATCATATCTCAATAGAGTGGTTTCTTTAAAAAAGAAAATTAATAAGTAAGATGTAGGCTGGGATAAGCTATTCACAAAACATATATTTTAAAAAATGACTAGTTTCTTGGGTATATAAAGAACTCCTAGGATTCAATAACAAAAAGACAAACAACCCAGTAAAAAGAGACAAAATATTTGAACAGACACTTTGGAGATCATCAGGAAAATGCAAAATAAAATAGCAGTAAGATATATATCAATCAGAATGACTGAAATTAAATATAAAATAATCTAGAAATCTCATATAATTATGGCAAAAATTCTTCAATGCTATTACCATATTTGAAAAAAACTCTGTCAGTTACTCAAAATTTAAACATATATATTCCATAAGCTCAGAAATTCCATTCCTAGGTATATACCCAAGAAAAAGAAAGCATATGTTCATAAAGAGACTTGTTCAAGAATTTTCATATGTTTTATATGTTTTATAAAACTCTCTGAAGCTCAGGTATCCATCAAGAGGAAAATAAATAAGAAAGTTGTGTTATATTCATACAAATGCATTGCTATTTAGTAATAAAACAGCATAAATTGCAGATATCTGTAACAACATGGGTGAAACTCAAAACAAAAAGTATGCAAAAGAGTACATACCTACTTCATCATTCCATTTATATCAGGTTCTAGAACAGGGAAAACTAATCTGTGGTTAAAAAGAACCAGAACAGTGGGATGAAGGCAAGGAAAAGCAACGTAAGAGAATTTTGGGGAGGTGACGGAAATATTTTATGCCTTGCCAGATGTTTGGCTCACCTAGGTAAATGCATTTTCCAAAAGTATTCAATCAATGGAACAATCAATATTTGTGCTTTTCACATTTGTATATTTTATCACAAAAACGTTTTAGAAATATTGAATGATAGTTAATTATAACACACTTTGAAAGATTTAGCAGTGACATGTACTGACATTTACAACTTTGAAATATGTCAAAAATAAGACAGATATGTGCATGAATAGGATGGAAATATGGATAAATACATGATTAGTATCACCAAATGTTAATCACAGAATCAAAGTAATGAGAATATGGGTGTGCATTATACAATTCTTATGTCCTTTCTGAATATTTGAACATTTTTGTGATAAAACTTTAAAAACAAAAAAATATGTAGCTAATTTGCTTACCACAGTATGTACTCCTGTCCAAGTTTACTCCTTTTTGATTGGAATTAGATACCTTCCTTAATTTTGAGGAAACTTATATAAGCAATTACCCTTAATTCACTTGATATCTTCAACCTCTCTGTCTTTCTTATTACTCTTTAAACATGCTCAAGTTGTCTTATTTTATAGACAATATTTTTAAAAATTACTTGAGTTTAACTACTGGCATATACATAATTTCTTCACTACCAAACATTTTGAAAGACCCACTGGCTCTGTTTTATCCCCCTTTCATAACTGTTCTGCAATCTGGCCTCCATCTCCAGCACTTTACTGAAAGTAATCTTAAAGTTACAAGGAATCCTTTTGCTAAAGCCAGTTGGCTATTCTCCTTCCTTAATTGGCTTCTTGGCAGCTTGTGTCATGGTTAATGTCTGTCTTCCCTGCTAGTTTGTATAGTATATCAGATGTCTATCTGAATAATAAAAAGTACTCAGTAATACCTAAGCCAGTCCTTCCACTCAGATCATCCTCCTATCCCACTACTTATCCAAACCTACCCAACTGTCAGGATTATTTTTATGTTTCAGCTCACTCACAATATTCTCGTTGATTATGCCATGGGAATCATTATACTTTGAATTCATACAATATTTGTTTAAAAATAACATTTATTGAGTATCTGCTTGGCTCTGGTCTATGTGCTATGGGATAGATCAGTAAACAAAGAGACAAAGATCTCTGTACTTATGGAGCTTCCCATGCAAGAGAAGACAGAAAATATAGAACATTGTCTTTATTTTTTGTTTCTAATAACCAGGAACAAATGTCAATTTTTATTAATTCCAAAGAAGGAGTTGAGCTGCTGATGGCATTTCAGGGAGCGCCACCATGAGACTATAGTGTTTTATTTAGTATTACAACATGGCCAGTTAGTGTGACAAGGGAAACCTATTTTGGTGCCCAATGAAGGGCTGGTTGTGATGATGGGGGAAAGTCAAAATGCTGATGCCTAGTGACTGTTGTAGCATCTCCACACCAGCATTGAAGGTGAAGAAGGAACTAGCCCCACTGCTGATTGTAATCCAAGGAACTCTTCACCAATCTCACTCCAAAGCAGTACAAAATGTAAAAGAGGTTAAAAGTCTTAACATAGTCCCATTTTTCAGGAAATCCTGAAGAACATTGTCTTTATCATTCATTTAAAAATTAGCCGTAACACTCTTTGCTTGTCCTTGTTTTTTTAAAAAAAGGATATTATTATAATTGGCTTCATATATTTTTGTAAGCATAAATCTTAATATATTGAATTTAAAGTCTTTCATATCACTTTTTTTTTACTATTTTTTTTTTTTTTTTTTTTTTTTTTTTTTTTTTTTGTGGTATGCGGGCCTCCCTCTGTCGCGGCCTCTCCCG